>NC_141761.1:15146339-15466399 GCF_982258835.1 Parasteatoda tepidariorum | reverse complement strand
CTATCTCATTTCGTATGACTGTGTATTGCTCATTTCGTATGACTGTGTATTACTCATTTTGTGTGACTGTAATATTATGTGCATTTTTTTAAACTCATTTTATGTTGTGTGGTGTGTATGGGTGTGGTGGGTCGGGTATTCTATCTCATTTCGTATGACTATGAATTGCTCATTTCGTATGACTGTGTATTACTCATTTTGTGTGACTGTAATATTATGTGCATTTTTTTAAACTCATTTTATGTTGTGTGGTGTGTATGGGTGTGGTGGGTCGGGTATTCTATCTCATTTCGTATGACTGTGTATTGCTCATTTCGTATGACTGTGTATTACTCATTTTGTGTGACTGTAATATTATGTGCATTTTTTTAAACTCATTTTATGTTGTGTGTATGGGTGTGGAGGGTCGGGTATTCTATCTCATTTCGTATGACTGTGTATTGCTCATTTTGTATAACTGTGTATTACTCATTTTGTGTGACTGTAATATTATGTGCATTTTTTTAAACTCATTTTATGTTGTGTGTATGGGTGTGGTGGGTCGGGTATTCTATCTCATTTCGTATGACTGTGTATTGCTCATTTCGTATGACTGTGTATTACTCATTTTGTGTGACTGTAATATTATGTGCATTTTTTTAAACTCATTTTATGTTGTGTGTATGGGTGTGGAGGGTCGGGTATTCTATCTCATTTCGTATGACTGTGTATTGCTCATTTCGTATGACTGTGTATTACTCATTTTGTGTGACTGTAATATTATGTGCATTTTTTAAAACTCATTTTATGTTGTGTGTATGGGTGTGGAGGGTCGGGTATTCTATCTCATTTCGTATGACTGTGTATTGCTCATTTCGTATGACTGTGTATTACTCATTTTGTGTGACTGTAATATTATGTGCATTTTTTTAAACTCATTTTATGTTGTGTGGTGTGTATGGGTGTGGTGGGTCGGGTATTCTATCTCATTTCGTATGACTGTGAATTGCTCATTTCGTATGACTGCGTATTACTCATTTTGTGTGACTGTAATATTATGTGCATTTTTTTAAACTCATTTTATGTTGTGTGGTGTGTATGGGTGTGGTGGGTCGGGTATTCTATCTCATTTCGTATGACTGTGTATTGCTCATTTCGTATGACTGTGTATTACTCATTTTGTGTGACTGTAATATTATGTGCATTTTTTTAAACTCATTTTATGTTGTGTGTATGGGTGTGGTGGGTCGGGTATTCTATCTCATTTCGTATGACTGTGTATTGCTCATTTCGTATGACTGTGTATTACTCATTTTGTGTGACTGTAATATTATGTGCATTTTTTAAACTCATTTTGTGTTGTGTGTATGGGTGTGGTGGGTCGGGTATTCTATCTCATTTCGTATGACTGTGCATTGCTCATTTCGTATGACTGTGTATTACTCATTTTGTGTGACTGTAATATTATGTGCATTTTTTTAAACTCATTTTATGTTGTGTGTATGGGTGTGGTGTTTCGGGTATTCTATCTCATTTCGTATGACTGTGCATTGCTCATTTCGTATGACTGTGTATTACTCATTTTGTGTGACTGTAATATTATGTGCATTTTTTTAAACTCATTTTATGTTGTGTGTATGGGTGTGGAGGGTCGGGTATTCTATCTCATTTCGTATGACTGTGCATTGCTCATTTCGTATGACTGTGTATTACTCAATTTGTGTGACTGTAATATTATGTGCATTTTTTTAAACTCATTTTATGTTGTGTGTATGGGTGTGGAGGTCGGGTATTCTATCTCATTTCGTATGACTATGTATTGCTCATTTCGTATAACTGTGTATTACTCATTTTGTGTGACTGTAATATTATGTGCATTTTTTTAAACTCATTTTATGTTGTGTGTATGGGTGTGGTGGGTCGGGTATTCTATCTCATTTCGTATGACTGTGTATTGCTCATTTCGTATGACTGTGTATTACTCATTTTGTGTGACTGTAATATTATGTGCATTTTTTTAAACTCATTTTATGTTGTGTGTATGGGTGTGGAGGGTCGGGTATTCTATCTCATTTCGTATGACTGTGTATTGCTCATTTCGTATGACTGTGTATTACTCATTTTGTGTGACTGTAATATTATGTGCATTTTTTAAAACTCATTTTATGTTGTGTGTATGGGTGTGGTGGGTCGGGTATTCTATCTCATTTCGTATGACTGTGTATTGCTCATTTCGTATGACTGTGTATTACTCATTTTGTGTGACTGTAATATTATGTGCATTTTTTAAAACTCATTTTATGTTGTGTGTATGGGTGTGGTGGGTCGGGTATTCTATCTCATTTCGTATGACTGTGCATTACTCATTTCGTATGACTGTGTATTACTCATTTTGTGTGACTGTAATATTATGTGCATTTTTTAAAACTCATTTTATGTTGTGTGTATGGGTGTGGAGGGTCGGGTATTCTATCTCATTTCGTATGACTGTGCATTACTCATTTCGTATGACTGTGTATTACTCATTTTGTGTGACTGTAATATTATGTGCATTTTTTAAACTCATTTTATGTTGTGTGGAGGGTCGGGTATTCTATCTCATTTCGTATGACTGTGTATTGCTCATTTCGTATGACTGTGTATTACTCATTTTGTGTGACTGTAATATTATGTGCATTTTTTTAAACTCATTTTATGTTGTGTGGAGGGTCGGGTATTCTATCTCATTTCGTATGACTGTGTATTGCTCATTTCGTATGACTTTGTATTACTCATTTTGTGTGACTGTAATATTATGTGCATTTTTTTAAACTCATTTTATGTTGTGTGTATGGGTGTGGAGGGTCGGGTATTCTATCTCATTTCGTATGACTGTGTATTGCTCATTTCGTATGACTGTGTATTACTCATTTTGTGTGACTGTAATATTATGTGCATTTTTTTAAACTCATTTTATGTTGTGTGTATGGGTGTGGAGGGTCGGGTATTCTATCTCATTTCGTATGACTGTGTATTGCTCATTTCGAATGACTGTGTATTACTCATTTTGTGTGACTGTAATATTATGTGCATTTTTTTAAACTCATTTTATGTTGTGTGTATGGGTGTGGTGGGTCGGGTATTCTATCTCATTTCGTATGACTGTGTATTGCTCATTTCGAATGACTGTGTATTACTCATTTTGTGTGACTGTAATATTATGTGCATTTTTTAAAACTCATTTTATGTTGTGTGTATGGGTGTGGAGGGTCGGGTATTCTATCTCATTTCGTATGACTGTGTATTGCTCATTTCGTATGACTGTGTATTACTCATTTTGTGTGACTGTAAAATTATGTGCATTTTTTTAAACTCATTTTATGTTGTGTGTATGGGTGTGGTGGGTCGGGTATTCTATCTCATTTCGTATGACTGTGTATTGCTCATTTCGTATGACTGTGTATTACTCATTTTGTGTGACTGTAATATTATGTGCATTTTTTTAAACTCATTTTATGTTGTGTGTATGGGTGTGGAGGGTCGGGTATTCTATCTCATTTCGTATGACTGTGGATTGCTCATTTCGTATGACTGTGTATTACTCATTTTGTGTGACTGTAATATTATGTGTATTTTTTTAAACTCATTTTATGTTGTGTGTATGGGTGTGGTGGGTCGGGTATTCTCTCTCATTTCGTATGACTGTGGATTGCTCATTTCGTATGACTGTGTATTACTCATTTTGTGTGACTGTAATATTATGTCCATTTTTTTAAACTCATTTTATGTTGTGTGTATGGGTGTGGTGGGTCGGGTATTCTATCTCATTTCGTATGACTGTGTATTGCTCATTTCGTATGACTGTGTATTACTCATTTTGTGTGACTGTAATATTATGTGCATTTTTTTAAACTCATTTTATGTTGTGTGTATGGGTGTGGAGGGTCGGGTATTCTATCTCATTTCGTATGACTGTGTATTGCTCATTTCGTATGACTGTGTATTACTCATTTTGTGTGACTGTAATATTATGTGCATTTTTTTAAACTCATTTTATGTTGTGTGTATGGGTGTGGAGGGTCGGGTATTCTATCTCATTTCGTATGACTGTCTATTGCTCATTTCGTATGACTGTGTATTACTCATTTTGTGTGACTGTAATATTATGTGCATTTTTTTAAACTCATTTTATGTTGTGTGTATGGGTGTGGAGGGTCGGGTATTCTATCTCATTTCGTTTGACTGTGTATTGCTCATTTCGTATGACTGTGTATTACTCATTTTGTGTGACTGTAATATTATGTGCATTTTTTTAAACTCATTTTATGTTGTGTGTATGGGTGTGGAGGGTCGGGTATTCTATCTCATTTCGTATGACTGTGCATTACTCATTTCGTATGACTGTGTATTACTCATTTTGTGTGACTGTAATATTATGTGCATTTTTTTAAACTCATTTTATGTTGTGTGTATGGGTGTGGAGGGTCGGGTATTCTATCTCATTTCGTATGACTGTGTATTGCTCATTTCGTATGACTGTGTATTACTCATTTTGTGTGACTGCAATATTATGTACATTTTTTTAAACTCATTTTATGTTGTGTGTATGGGTGTGGTGGGTCGGGTATTCTATCTCATTTCGTATGACTGTGTATTGCTCATTTCGTATGACTGTGTATTACTCATTTTGTGTGACTGTAATATTATGTGCATTTTTTTAAACTCATTTTATGTTGTGTGTATGGGTGTGGAGGGTCGGGTATTCTATCTCATTTCGTATGACTGTGTATTGCTCATTTCGTATGACTGTGTATTACTCATTTTGTGTGACTGTAATATTATGTGCATTTTTTTAAACTCATTTTATGTTGTGTGTATGGGTGTGGAGGGTCGGGTATTCTATCTCATTTCGTATGACTGTCTATTGCTCATTTCGTATGACTGTGCATTACTCATTTTGTGTGACTGTAATATTATGTGCATTTTTTTAAACTCATTTTATGTTGTGTGTATGGGTGTGGAGGGTCGGGTATTCTATCTCATTTCGTTTGACTGTGTATTGCTCATTTCGTATGACTGTGTATTACTCATTTTGTGTGACTGTAATATTATGTGCATTTTTTTAAACTCATTTTATGTTGTGTGTATGGGTGTGGAGGGTCGGGTATTCTATCTCATTTCGTATGACTGTGCATTACTCATTTCGTATGACTGTGTATTACTCATTTTGTGTGACTGTAATATTATGTGCATTTTTTTAAACTCATTTTATGTTGTGTGTATGGGTGTGGAGGGTCGGGTATTCTATCTCATTTCGTATGACTGTGTATTGCTCATTTCGTATGACTGTGTATTACTCATTTTGTGTGACTGCAATATTATGTACATTTTTTTAAACTCATTTTATGTTGTGTGTATGGGTGTGGTGGGTCGGGTATTCTATCTCATTTCGTATGACTGTGTATTGCTCATTTCGTATGACTGTGTATTACTCATTTTGTGTGACTGTAATATTATGTGCATTTTTTTAAACTCATTTTATGTTGTGACTCATTTTATGTTGTGTGTATGGGTGTGGAGGGTCGGGTATTCTATCTCATTTCGTATGACTGTGCATTGCTCATTTCGTATGACTGTGTATTACTCATTTTGTGTGACTGTAATATTATGTGCATTTTTTAACTCATTTTATGTTGTGTGTATGGGTGTGGTGGGTCGGGTATTCTATCTCATTTCGTATGACTGTGTATTGCTCATTTCGTATGACTGTGTATTACTCATTTTGTGTGACTGTAATATTATGTGCATTTTTTTAAACTCTTTTATGTTGTGTGTATGGGTGTGGAGGGTCGGGTATTCTATCTCATTTCGTATGACTGTGTATTGCTCATTTCGTATGACTGTGTATTACTCATTTTGTGTGACTGTAATATTATGTGCATTTTTTTAAACTCATTTTATGTTGTGTGTATGGGTGTGGAGAGTCGGGTATTCTATCTCATTTCGTATGACTGTCTATTGCTCATTTCGTATGACTGTGTATTACTCATTTTGTGTGACTGTAATATTATGTGCATTTTTTTAAACTCATTTTATGTTGTGTGTATGGGTGTGGAGGGTCGGGTATTCTATCTCATTTCGTATGACTGTGTATTGCTCATTTCGTATGACTGTGTATTACTCATTTTGTGTGACTGTAATATTATGTGCATTTTTTAAACTCATTTTATGTTGTGTGTATGGGTGTGGTGGGTCGGGTATTCTATCTCATTTCGTATGACTGTGTATTGCTCATTTCGTATGACTGTGTATTACTCATTTTGTGTGACTGTAATATTATGTGCATTTTTTTAAACTCATTTTATGTTGTGTGTATGGGTGTGGTGGGTCGGGTATTCTATCTCATTTCGTATGACTGTGTATTGCTCATTTCGTATGACTGTGTATTACTCATTTTGTGTGACTGTAATATTATGTGCATTTTTTTAAACTCATTTTATGTTGTGTGTATGGGTGTGGAGGGTCGGGTATTCTATCTCATTTCGTATGACTGTGTATTGCTCATTTCGTATGACTGTGTATTACTCATTTTGTGTGACTGTAATATTATGTGCATTTTTTTAAACTCATTTTATGTTGTGTGTATGGGTGTGGAGGGTCGGGTATTCTATCTCATTTCGTATGACTGTCTATTGCTCATTTCGTATGACTGTGTATTACTCATTTTGTGTGACTGTAATATTATGTGCATTTTTTTAAACTCATTTTATGTTGTGTGTATGGGTGTGGAGGGTCGGGTATTCTATCTCATTTCGTATGACTGTGTATTGCTCATTTCGTATGACTGTGTATTACTCATTTTGTGTGACTGTAATATTATGTGCATTTTTTTAAACTCATTTTATGTTGTGTGTATGGGTGTGGAGGGTCGGGTATTCTATCTCATTTCGTATGACTGTCTATTGCTCATTTCGTATGACTGTGTATTACTCATTTTGTGTGACTGTAATATTATGTGCATTTTTTTAAACTCATTTTATGTTGTGTGTATGGGTGTGGAGGGTCGGGTATTCTATCTCATTTCGTATGACTGTGTATTGCTCATTTCGTATGACTGTGTATTACTCATTTTGTGTGACTGCAATATTATGTACATTTTTTAAACTCATTTTATGTTGTGTGTATGGGTGTGGTGGGTCGGGTATTCTATCTCATTTCGTATGACTGTGTATTGCTCATTTCGTATGACTGTGTATTACTCATTTTGTGTGACTGTAATATTATGTGCATTTTTTTAAACTCATTTTATGTTGTGTGTATGGGTGTGGTGGGTCGGTTTTTCTATCTCTTTTCGTATGACTGTGTATTGCTCATTTCGTATGACTGTGTATTACTCATTTTGTGTGACTGTAATATTATGTGCATTTTTTTAAACTCATTTTATGTTGTGTGTATGGGTGTGGAGGGTCGGGTATTCTATCTCATTTCGTATGACTGTGCATTACTCATTTCGTATGACTGTGTATTACTCATTTTGTGTGACTGTAATATTATGTGCATTTTTTTAAACTCATTTTATGTTGTGTGTATGGGTGTGGAGGGTCGGGTATTCTATCTCATTTCGTATGACTGTGCATTACTCATTTCGTATGACTGTGTATTACTCATTTTGTGTGACTGTAATATTATGTGCATTTTTTTAAACTCATTTTATGTTGTGTGTATGGGTGTGGAGGGTCGGGTATTCTATCTCATTTCGTATGACTGTGCATTGCTCATTTCGTATGACTGTGTATTACTCATTTTGTGTGACTGTAATATTATGTGCATTTTTTTAAACTCATTTTATGTTGTGTGTATGGGTGTGGTGGGTCGGGTATTCTATCTCATTTCGTATGACTGTGTATTGCTCATTTCGTATGACTGTGTATTACTCATTTTGTGTGACTGTAATATTATGTGCATTTTTTTAAACTCATTTTATGTTGTGTGTATGGGTGTGGAGGGTCGGGTATTCTATCTCATTTCGTATGACTGTGTATTGCTCATTTCGTATGACTGTGTATTACTCATTTTGTGTGACTGTAATATTATGTGCATTTTTTTAAACTCATTTTATGTTGTGTGTATGGGTGTGGAGAGTCGGGTATTCTCTCTCATTTCGTATGACTGTCTATTGCTCATTTCGTATGACTGTGTATTACTCATTTTGTGTGACTGTAATATTATGTGCATTTTTTTAAACTCATTTTATGTTGTGTGTATGGGTGTGGAGGGTCGGGTATTCTATCTCATTTCGTATGACTGTGTATTGCTCATTTCGTATGACTGTGTATTACTCATTTTGTGTGACTGTAATATTAAGTGCATTTTTTAAAACTCATTTTATGTTGTGTGTATGGGTGTGGTGGGTCGGGTATTCTATCTCATTTCGTATGACTGTGTATTGCTCATTTCGTATGACTGTGTATTACTCATTTTGTGTGACTGTAATATTATGTGCATTTTTTTAAACTCATTTTATGTTGTGTGTATGGGTGTGGTGGGTCGGTTTTTCTATCTCTTTTCGTATGACTGTGTATTGCTCATTTCGTATGACTGTGTATTACTCATTTTGTGTGACTGTAAAATTATGTGCATTTTTTTAAACTCATTTTATGTTGTGTGTATGGGTGTGGTGGGTCGGGTATTCTATCTCATTTCGTATGACTGTGTATTGCTCATTTCGTATGACTGTGTATTACTCATTTTGTGTGACTGTAATATTATGTGCATTTTTTTAAACTCATTTTATGTTGTGTGTATGGGTGTGGAGGGTCGGGTATTCTATCTGATTTCGTATGACTGTGGATTGCTCATTTCGTATGACTGTGTATTACTCATTTTGTGTGACTGTAATATTATGTGTATTTTTTTAAACTCATTTTATGTTGTGTGTATGGGTGTGGTGGGTCGGGTATTCTCTCTCATTTCGTATGACTGTGGATTGCTCATTTCGTATGACTGTGTATTACTCATTTTGTGTGACTGTAATATTATGTCCATTTTTTTAAACACATTTTATGTTGTGTGTATGGGTGTGGTGGGTCGGGTATTCTATCTCATTTCGTATGACTGTGTATTGCTCATTTCGTATGACTGTGTATTACTCATTTTGTGTGACTGTAATATTATGTGCATTTTTTTAAACTCATTTTATGTTGTGTGTATGGGTGTGGAGGGTCGGGTATTCTATCTCATTTCGTATGACTGTGTATTGCTCATTTCGTATGACTGTGTATTACTCATTTTGTGTGACTGTAATATTATGTGCATTTTTTTAAACTCATTTTATGTTGTGTGTATGGGTGTGGAGGGTCGGGTATTCTATCTCATTTCGTATGACTGTCTATTGCTCATTTCGTATGACTGTGTATTACTCATTTTGTGTGACTGTAATATTATGTGCATTTTTTTAAACTCATTTTATGTTGTGTGTATGGGTGTGGAGGGTCGGGTATTCTATCTCATTTCGTATGACTGTGTATTGCTCATTTCGTATGACTGTGTATTACTCATTTTGTGTGACTGTAATATTATGTGCATTTTTTTAAACTCATTTTATGTTGTGTGTATGGGTGTGGAGGGTCGGGTATTCTATCTCATTTCGTATGACTGTGCATTACTCATTTCGTATGACTGTGTATTACTCATTTTGTGTGACTGTAATATTATGTGCATTTTTTTAAACTCATTTTATGTTGTGTGTATGGGTGTGGAGGGTCGGGTATTCTATCTCATTTCGTATGACTGTGTATTGCTCATTTCGTATGACTGTGTATTACTCATTTTGTGTGACTGCAATATTATGTACATTTTTTTAAACTCATTTTATGTTGTGTGTATGGGTGTGGTGGGTCGGGTATTCTATCTCATTTCGTATGACTGTGTATTGCTCATTTCGTATGACTGTGTATTACTCATTTTGTGTGACTGTAATATTATGTGCATTTTTTTAAACTCATTTTATGTTGTGTGTATGGGTGTGGTGGGTCGGTTTTTCTATCTCTTTTCGTATGACTGTGTATTGCTCATTTCGTATGACTGTGTATTACTCATTTTGTGTGACTGTAATATTATGTGCATTTTTTAAAACTCATTTTATGTTGTGTGTATGGGTGTGGAGGGTCGGGTATTCTATCTCATTTCGTATGACTGTGCATTACTCATTTCGTATGACTGTGTATTACTCATTTTGTGTGACTGTAATATTATGTGCATTTTTTTAAACTCATTTTATGTTGTGTGTATGGGTGTGGAGGGTCGGGTATTCTATCTCATTTCGTATGACTGTGCATTACTCATTTCGTATGACTGTGTATTACTCATTTTGTGTGACTGTAATATTATGTGCATTTTTTTAAACTCATTTTATGTTGTGTGTATGGGTGTGGAGGGTCGGGTATTCTATCTCATTTCGTATGACTGTGCATTGCTCATTTCGTATGACTGTGTATTACTCATTTTGTGTGACTGTAATATTATGTGCATTTTTTTAAACTCATTTTATGTTGTGTGTATGGGTGTGGTGGGTCGGGTATTCTATCTCATTTCGTATGACTGTGTATTGCTCATTTCGTATGACTGTGTATTACTCATTTTGTGTGACTGTAATATTATGTGCATTTTTTTAAACTCATTTTATGTTGTGTGTATGGGTGTGGAGGGTCGGGTATTCTATCTCATTTCGTATGACTGTGTATTGCTCATTTCGTATGACTGTGTATTACTCATTTTGTGTGACTGTAATATTATGTGCATTTTTTTAAACTCATTTTATGTTGTGTGTATGGGTGTGGAGAGTCGGGTATTCTATCTCATTTCGTATGACTGTCTATTGCTCATTTCGTATGACTGTGTATTACTCATTTTGTGTGACTGTAATATTATGTGCATTTTTTTAAACTCATTTTATGTTGTGTGTATGGGTGTGGAGGGTCGGGTATTCTATCTCATTTCGTATGACTGTGTATTGCTCATTTCGTATGACTGTGTATTACTCATTTTGTGTGACTGTAATATTAAGTGCATTTTTAAAACTCTTTTTATGTTGTGTGTATGGGTGTGGTGGGTCGGGTATTCTATCTCATTTCGTATGACTGTGTATTGCTCATTTCGTATGACTGTGTATTACTCATTTTGTGTGACTGTAATATTATGTGCATTTTTTAAAACTCATTTTATGTTGTGTGTATGGGTGTGGAGGGTCGGGTATTCTATCTCATTTCGTATGACTGTGCATTACTCATTTCGTATGACTGTGTATTACTCATTTTGTGTGACTGTAATATTATGTGCATTTTTTTAAACTCATTTTATGTTGTGTGTATGGGTGTGGAGGGTCGGGTATTCTATCTCATTTCGTATGACTGTGCATTACTCATTTCGTATGACTGTGTATTACTCATTTTGTGTGACTGTAATATTATGTGCATTTTTTTAAACTCATTTTATGTTGTGTGTATGGGTGTGGAGGGTCGGGTATTCTATCTCATTTCGTATGACTGTGCATTGCTCATTTCGTATGACTGTGTATTACTCATTTTGTGTGACTGTAATATTATGTGCATTTTTTTAAACTCATTTTATGTTGTGTGTATGGGTGTGGTGGGTCGGGTATTCTATCTCATTTCGTATGACTGTGTATTGCTCATTTCGTATGACTGTGTATTACTCATTTTGTGTGACTGTAATATTATGTGCATTTTTTTAAACTCATTTTATGTTGTGTGTATGGGTGTGGAGGGTCGGGTATTCTATCTCATTTCGTATGACTGTGTATTGCTCATTTCGTATGACTGTGTATTACTCATTTTGTGTGACTGTAATATTATGTGCATTTTTTTAAACTCATTTTATGTTGTGTGTATGGGTGTGGAGGGTCGGGTATTCTATCTCATTTCGTATGACTGTGTATTGCTCATTTCGTATGACTGTGTATTACTCATTTTGTGTGACTGTAATATTATGTGCATTTTTTTAAACTCATTTTATGTTGTGTGTATGGGTGTGGAGGGTCGGGTATTCTATCTCATTTCGTATGACTGTGTATTGCTCATTTCGTATGACTGTGTATTACTCATTTTGTGTGACTGTAATATTAAGTGCATTTTTTAAAACTCTTTTTATGTTGTGTGTATGGGTGTGGTGGGTCGGGTATTCTATCTCATTTCGTATGACTGTGTATTGCTCATTTCGTATGACTGTGTATTACTCATTTTGTGTGACTGTAATATTATGTGCATTTTTTAAAACTCATTTTATGTTGTGTGTATGGGTGTGGAGGGTCGGGTATTCTATCTCATTTCGTATGACTGTGCATTCCTCATTTCGTATGACTGTGTATTACTCATTTTGTGTGACTGTAATATTATGTGCATTTTTTTAAACTCATTTTATGTTGTGTGTATGGGTGTGGAGGGTCGGGTATTCTATCTCATTTCGTATGACTGTGCATTACTCATTTCGTATGACTGTGTATTACTCATTTTGTGTGACTGTAATATTATGTGCATTTTTTTAAACTCATTTTATGTTGTGTGTATGGGTGTGGAGGGTCGGGTATTCTATCTCATTTCGTATGACTGTGCATTACTCATTTCGTATGACTGTGTATTACTCATTTTGTGTGACTGTAATATTATGTGCATTTTTTTAAACTCATTTTATGTTGTGTGTATGGGTGTGGAGGGTCGGGTATTCTATCTCATTTCGTATGACTGTGCATTACTCATTTCGTATGACTGTGTATTACTCATTTTGTGTGACTGTAATATTATGTGCATTTTTTAAACTCATTTTATGTTGTGTGTATGGGTGTGGAGGGTCGGGTATTCTATCTCATTTCGTATGACTGTGCATTGCTCATTTCGTATGACTGTGTATTACTCATTTTGTGTGACTGTAATATTATGTGCATTTTTTTAAACTCATTTTATGTTGTGTGTATGGGTGTGGTGGGTCGGGTATTCTATCTCATTTCGTATGACTGTGTATTGCTCATTTCGTATGACTGTGTATTACTCATTTTGTGTGACTGTAATATTATGTGCATTTTTTTAAACTCATTTTATGTTGTGTGTATGGGTGTGGAGGGTCGGGTATTCTATCTCATTTCGTATGACTGTGTATTGCTCATTTCGTATGACTGTGTATTACTCATTTTGTGTGACTGTAATATTATGTGCATTTTTTTAAACTCATTTTATGTTGTGTGTATGGGTGTGGAGGGTCGGGTATTCTATCTCATTTCGTATGACTGTGTATTGCTCATTTCGTATGACTGTGTATTACTCATTTTGTGTGACTGTAATATTATGTGCATTTTTTTAAACTCATTTTATGTTGTGTGTATGGGTGTGGAGGGTCGGGTATTCTATCTCATTTCGTATGACTGTGTATTGCTCATTTCGTATGACTGTGTATTACTCATTTTGTGTGACTGTAATATTAAGTGCATTTTTTAAAACTCTTTTTATGTTGTGTGTATGGGTGTGGTGGGTCGGGTATTCTATCTCATTTCGTATGACTGTGTATTGCTCATTTCGTATGACTGTGTATTACTCATTTTGTGTGACTGTAATATTATGTGCATTTTTTAAAACTCATTTTATGTTGTGTGTATGGGTGTGGAGGGTCGGGTATTCTATCTCATTTCGTATGACTGTGCATTCCTCATTTCGTATGACTGTGTATTACTCATTTTGTGTGACTGTAATATTATGTGCATTTTTTTAAACTCATTTTATGTTGTGTGTATGGGTGTGGAGGGTCGGGTATTCTATCTCATTTCGTATGACTGTGCATTACTCATTTCGTATGACTGTGTATTACTCATTTTGTGTGACTGTAATATTATGTGCATTTTTTTAAACTCATTTTATGTTGTGTGTATGGGTGTGGAGGGTCGGGTATTCTATCTCATTTCGTATGACTGTGCATTACTCATTTCGTATGACTGTGTATTACTCATTTTGTGTGACTGTAATATTATGTGCATTTTTTTAAACTCATTTTATGTTGTGTGTATGGGTGTGGAGGGTCGGGTATTCTATCTCATTTCGTATGACTGTGCATTACTCATTTCGTATGACTGTGTATTACTCATTTTGTGTGACTGTAATATTATGTGCATTTTTTTAAACTCATTTTATGTTGTGTGTATGGGTGTGGAGGGTCGGGTATTCTATCTCATTTCGTATGACTGTGCATTGCTCATTTCGTATGACTGTGTATTACTCATTTTGTGTGACTGTAATATTATGTGCATTTTTTTAAACTCATTTTATGTTGTGTGTATGGGTGTGGTGGGTCGGGTATTCTATCTCATTTCGTATGACTGTGTATTGCTCATTTCGTATGACTGTGTATTACTCATTTTGTGTGACTGTAATATTATGTGCATTTTTTTAAACTCATTTTATGTTGTGTGTATGGGTGTGGAGGGTCGGGTATTCTATCTCATTTCGTATGACTGTGTATTGCTCATTTCGTATGACTGTGTATTACTCATTTTGTGTGACTGTAATATTATGTGCATTTTTTTAAACTCATTTTATGTTGTGTGTATGGGTGTGGAGGGTCGGGTATTCTATCTCATTTCGTATGACTGTGTATTGCTCATTTCGTATGACTGTGTATTACTCATTTTGTGTGACTGTAATATTATGTGCATTTTTTTAAACTCATTTTATGTTGTGTGTATGGGTGTGGAGGGTCGGGTATTCTATCTCATTTCGTATGACTGTGTATTGCTCATTTCGTATGACTGTGTATTACTCATTTTGTGTGACTGTAATATTAAGTGCATTTTTTTAAACTCTTTTTATGTTGTGTGTATGGGTGTGGTGGGTCGGGTATTCTATCTCATTTCGTATGACTGTGTATTGCTCATTTCGTATGACTGTGTATTACTCATTTTGTGTGACTGTAATATTATGTGCATTTTTTTAAACTCATTTTATGTTGTGTGTATGGGTGTGGTGGGTCGGGTATTCTATCTCATTTCGTATGACTGTGCATTACTCATTTCGTATGACTGTGTATTACTCATTTTGTGTGACTGTAATATTATGTGCATTTTTTTAAACTCATTTTATGTTGTGTGTATGGGTGTGGAGGGTCGGGTATTCTATCTCATTTCGTATGACTGTGCATTACTCATTTCGTATGACTGTGTATTACTCATTTTGTGTGACTGTAATATTATGTGCATTTTTTTAAACTCATTTTATGTTGTGTGTATGGGTGTGGAGGGTCGGGTATTCTATCTCATTTCGTATGACTGTGCATTACTCATTTCGTATGACTGTGTATTACTCATTTTGTGTGACTGTAATATTATGTGAATTTTTTTAAACTCATTTTATGTTGTGTGTATGGGTGTGGAGGGTCGGGTATTCTATCTCATTTCGTATGACTGTGCATTGCTCATTTCGTATGACTGTGTATTACTCATTTTGTGTGACTGTAATATTATGTGCATTTTTTTAAACTCATTTTATGTTGTGTGTATGGGTGTGGTGGGTCGGGTATTCTATCTCATTTCATATGACTGTGTATTGCTCATTTCGTATGACTGTGTATTACTCATTTTGTGTCACTGTAATATTATGTGCATTTTTTTAAACTCATTTTATGTTGTGTGTATGGGTGTGGTGGGTCGGTTTTTCTATCTCATTTCGTATGACTGTGCATTGCTCATTTCGTATGACTGTGTATTACTCATTTTGTGTGACTGTAATATTATGTGCATTTTTTTAAACTCATTTTATGTTGTGTGTATGGGTGTGGAGGGTCGGGTATTCTATCTCATTTCGTATGACTGTGCATTACTCATTTCGTATGACTGTAATATTATGTGCATTTTTTTAAACTCATTTTATGTTGTGTGTATGGGTGTGGAGGGTCGGGTATTCTATCTCATTTCGTATGACTGTGCATTACTCATTTCGTATGACTGTGTATTACTCATTTTGTGTGACTGTAATATGTGCATTTTTTTAAACTCATTTTATGTTGTGTGTATGGGTGTGGAGGGTCGGGTATTCTATCTCATTTCGTATGACTGTGCATTGCTCATTTCGTATGACTGTGTATTACTCATTTTGTGTGACTGTAATATTATGTGCATTTTTTTAAACTCATTTTATGTTGTGTGTATGGGTGTGGAGGGTCGGGTATTCTATCTCATTTCGTATGACTGTGCATTGCTCATTTCGTATGACTGTGTATTACTCATTTTGTGTGACTGTAATATTATGTGCATTTGTTTAAACTCATTTTATGTTGTGTGTATGGGTGTGGAGGGTCGGGTATTCTATCTCATTTCGTATGACTGTGTATTGCTCATTTCGTATGACTGTGTATTACTCATTTTGTGTGACTGTAATATTATGTGAATTTTTTTAAACTCATTTTATGTTGTGTGTATGGGTGTGGTGGGTCGGTTTTTCTATCTCATTTCGTATGACTGTGTATTGCTCATTTCGTATGACTGTGTATTACTCATTTTGTGTGACTGTAATATTATGTGCATTTTTTTAAACTCATTTTATGTTGTGTGTATGGGTGTGGAGGGTCGGGTATTCTCTCTCATTTCGTATGACTGTGGATTGCTCATTTCGTATGACTGTGTATTACTCATTTTGTGTGACTGTAATATTATGTGTATTTTTTTAAACTCATTTTATGTTGTGTGTATGGGTGTGGTGGGTCGGGTATTCTTTCTCATTTCGTATGACTGTGTATTGCTCATTTCGTATGACTGTGTATTACTCATTTTGTGTGACTGTAATATTATGTGCATTTTTTTAAACTCATTTTATGTTGTGTGTATGGGTGTGGTGGGTCGGGTATTCTATCTCATTTCGTATGACTGTGTATTGCTCATTTCGTATGACTGTGTATTACTCATTTTGTGTGACTGTAATATTATGTGCATTTTTTTAAACTCATTTTATGTTGTGTGTATGGGTGTGGAGGGTCGGGTATTCTATCTCATTTCGTATGACTGTGTATTGCTCATTTCGTATGACTGTGTATTACTCATTTTGTGTGACTGTAATATTATGTGCATTTTTTTAAACTCATTTTATGTTGTGTGTATGGGTGTGGTGGTTCGGGTATTCTATCTCATTTCGTATGACTGTGTATTGCTCATTTCGAATGACTGTGTATTACTCATTTTGTGTGACTGTAATATTATGTGCATTTTTTAAACTCATTTTATGTTGTGTGTATGGGTGTGGAGGGTCGGGTATTCTATCTCATTTCGTATGACTGTGTATTGCTCATTTCGTATGACTGTGTATTACTCATTTTGTGTGACTGTAATATTATGTGCATTTTTTTAAACTCATTTTATGTTGTGTGTATGGGTGTGGAGGGTCGGGTATTCTATCTCATTTCGTATGACTGTGTATTGCTCATTTCGTATGACTGTGTATTACTCATTTTGTGTGACTGTAATATTATGTGCATTTTTTTAAACTCATTTTATGTTGTGTGTATGGGTGTGGAGGGTCGGGTATTCTGTCTCATTTCGTATGACTGTGTATTGCTCATTTCGTATGACTGTGTATTACTCATTTTGTGTGACTGTAATATTATGTGCATTTTTTTAAACTCATTTTATGTTGTGTGTATGGGTGTGGAGGGTCGGGTATTCTGTCTCATTTCGTATGACTGTCTATTGCTCATTTCGTATGACTGTGTATTACTCATTTTGTGTGACTGTAATATTATGTGCATTTTTTTAAACTCATTTTATGTTGTGTGTATGGGTGTGGAGTGTCGGGTATTCTATCTCATTTCGTATGACTGTCTATTGCTCATTTCGTATGACTGTGTATTACTCATTTTGTGTGACTGTAATATTATGTGCATTTTTTTAAACTCATTTTATGTTGTGTGTATGGGTGTGTAGGGTCGGGTATTCTATCTCATTTCGTATGACTGTGTATTGCTCATTTCGTATGACTGTGTATTACTCATTTTGTGTGACTGTAATATTATGTGCATTTTTTTAAACTCATTTTATGTTGTGTGTATGGGTGTGGTGGGTCGGTTTTTCTATCTCATTTCGTATGACTGTGTATTGCTCATTTCGTATGACTGTGTATTACTCATTTTGTGTGACTGTAATATTATGTGCATTTTTTTAAACTCATTTTATGTTGTGTGTATGGGTGTGGAGGGTCGGGTATTCTCTCTCATTTCGTATGACTGTGGATTGCTCATTTCGTATGACTGTGTATTACTCATTTTGTGTGACTGTAATATTATGTGTATTTTTTTAAACTCATTTTATGTTGTGTGTATGGGTGTGGTGGGTCGGGTATTCTTTCTCATTTCGTATGACTGTGTATTGCTCATTTCGAATGACTGTGTATTACTCATTTTGTGTGACTGTAATATTATGTGCATTTTTTTAAACTCATTTTATGTTGTGTGTATGGGTGTGGTGGGTCGGGTATTCTATCTCATTTCGTATGACTGTGTATTGCTCATTTCGTATGACTGTGTATTACTCATTTTGTGTGACTGTAATATTATGTGCATTTTTTTAAACTCATTTTATGTTGTGTGTATGGGTGTGGAGGGTCGGGTATTCTATCTCATTTCGTATGACTGTGTATTGCTCATTTCGTACGACTGTGTATTACTCATTTTGTGTGACTGTAATATTATGTGCATTTTTTTAAACTCATTTTATGTTGTGTGTATGGGTGTGGAGGGTCGGGTATTCTATCTCATTTCGCATGACTGTCTATTGCTCATTTCGTATGACTGTGTATTGCTCATTTCGTATGACTGTGTATTACTCATTTTGTGTGAACTCATTTTATGTTGTGTGTATGGGTGTGGTGGGTCGGGTATTCTATCTCATTTCGTATGACTGTGTATTGCTCATTTCGTATGACTGTGTATTGCTCATTTCGTATGACTGTGTATTACTCATTTTGTGTGACTGTAATATTATGTGCATTTTTTTAAACTCATTTTATGTTGTGTGTATGGGTGTGGAGGGTCGGGTATTCTATCTCATTTCGTATGACTGTGTATTGCTCATTTCGTATGACTGTGTATTACTCATTTTGTGTGACTGTAATATTATGTGCATTTTTTTAAACTCATTTTGTGTTGTGTGTATGTGTGTGGTGGATCGGGTATTCTAACTCATTTTGTCTGACTGTGTATTACTCATTTTGTATGACTGTGTATTACTCATTTTGTGTGACTGTAATATTGAATTAGTATACAGTTTAATTTGTTTTAAAGATATATTTAATAATACTTGGGTTATTTACAGAGTTAATATATTATATAGTAGTATTTTTTATATTAACCCTATATTAATTTGATTTAGTTAAGAAAATTGATACAGAGTTATCTTTATAGAAATAATACTTTAAATTTTTTGTTACAGATTATTACAACTTTCTGGAATCTTTTCACGAGTGGAATTTTCGAATTTAAGTGGCTTTTTTGTAAGCTGTACTGTTCCTTGTACTGTCATCGTTATCTTCTAATTAGAGGAATCTGCTTGCTTTATTATTCATCAAATTTATGCCAGGCTGTAATTAAAGTGTTAAAAACTTAACAATACCATGATTTTTCATGAACATTACCAATTAACTGATATAGTATCAATATTTTTATATGATATACAAATGCTTACTGACAATTTACCACAAATTATTTTACATATAATTTACATTTAATTTTATATTTAATTATGTTTGATTTGTGTTCTATTAAGTGTATATATATACTATATATGTTTTAATAAAATGCTACAAAAAAACCTACTTGGTATTTTTTTTCCGAGTTTGCTTTGATAATTATTGAACAACTCTGATTTAAAATCTTTCTGATTGACCCTGATCTTTGTATGGAATCATGGAGATCTAGAGAAATGATTCTGTTTTCCCCTGTTCTGTTGCTACCCTTACGATTAACTCTGTTATTACAATATAACAGAGCCATCGAATAGTATTTTCGAATGTTTTGTTTCATTTTATTCCCCAATGTGTCTTAAGGTTGAAAAAAATGCCAGCTTTCGTGATGATTTTAAGGTAAAAAAAACAGGTAAAGATTTTAATAATATCTCAAAATAGCATACAATGCCTTTTATGTAGAGTTTCATTGCAATGAATTTATTTATAAATACTAGTTAGAATATCTCCACATCCATATTTATTTCATTTAATGCCCATATAAAAAATCATTATAATTGAAAAAGGTTTAATTCTAAAAAAAATGACACATTGTCATCTCTGCTAGAGTTAGCTAACTAGAAAATAATTCAGGTTAAGAAGAGTTAATCACTATATAGAATACAGTTATATTCTATATAAGTTTTACAATATTTCATTCATGTCAACAGGGTGCTCTACAAATGGGGATCTGTAATTAGCAAGCAAAACAAACACTATATTCTTAGAAGAACAAATAACTGGTGTTCATGAAAAACTGCATGAAATATTAAATTTTCACGTGCTTTTGTAAAAACTGAGATATATTTTTAAATTATATGTAATTAAATTAAATGAGTTGCGATGAGTGATATATATATATATATATATATATATATATATATATATATATATATATATATATATATATATATATATATATATATATATAAACGTAACACATTCTTGAAAAAAGAAGGAAGGAAAAAACCCCAAAGCATTTACGCATGATATTTATTTTTTTCAAATCTCTTCTTAATGTACTTCATGAATAATCAATCATTTACAAAATAATTTAAGAAAAATTACTATCGCAGCAGAATTCGGTTATAAAATATTATACAGCTAAAATTCTGAAAGCAAATACAGAAAAAAAAATATATATATACACAGAAATCAATACAAACATATGTACCTTTGTACTATGTTATTACTTTGTTGCAGAATGCCTTGATAAATATATCTATCTACTCTTTAATTTGTTGTAATCCTGTAGAAAGAAAAAGAGAGTACATATAGTACATTTATTTGATTTGAATTAACTCGCATGCGTCTGGAAAAAAATATATCCTTGCAAACCTTTCTTGCAACGATTTTTTAAACATAATTATTAGAGGATTTCACCACTAATTTAAAAAAAATATCATCAAAGAAGGCTCTTATTTTATTAAGCATTCAATTAATCCCTTCACCTCAAGTGCATTGAGAGTTAGATTTTTATCGGATGTCATTGATACGTGACACCGATATGCTCATAGAGTTATAAATAAGTTTTATATAAGTTAAGTATAAGTTTATTACTCTATGGATATGGTTGACACTGAGTGAGATCACACACACAAAAGGATCAAATTTAAATTAAATAGTTGCCATTTTTGAAGAAGATAATTCTGTAGTTCTCTAATCCGGGCCGTTAATATATATTTTACGAATCATTATAAGAAATGGAATAAAAAACGTGTGTAGGGATCAAAATCAAATTAATATTTAGGAGAGAAAAAACAAGCACGCTGCCGAACTTTGATCAAAAACATGATATAACGAGGTTAATAAGAGATGAAGGATTAAAATAATTTGAAATTATTTTTATCGAGAACAAAGTTTGAAGGCGTTTGTGATCAAATGCCAAGTATATTTTAAAAAAATCAACAGTTTTTTTTTTTGTCTTTTCCTGATTCAAAGAATATTTGGTTAGAAAAATTTTTTCTCCAGATATATCAAATATTTCAATATACATATATCAGATATTTCAATATACATATATCAGATATTTCAGTATACATATATCAGATATTTCAATATGACATACTAGAATAAGTTATTAGTAAAATCATAGGAACCCTAGTACTTAAGTTTTTGAATTTTAACACTGTATAAAAAGTTCATGTTCATTTCATCATTTTGATATTTTCTCCGTTACAATTACAATACTATTAGCTCGAATTTTATTAAGATGTTGACGAAAGACATCCTGATGACCCGTCAAATTTTCAAACAGTAATGTAGAAGAGTCAGAAGAAGTAACAAGTCATTTTTCACTTTTAGGAAAAAATTGTAAGAAGGGAAGCAGAAAATAGATCAGTTTATTGAATCAAAATATACAGGCAAGTTCTTCATAATTCCAAATTCTTGACGTATCAGTTTTATTATAAAGCATTTACTCTGGTTTTTGGAGTGGTTAGTAGTTGTATAAATGTTTCTTTTTTTTTTCCTTGCTTGAATAAGAGTTTAAGAAAACAATCATATTTTGCATTGCAAGTAAAGAGGAACCACGGAAATATCTTTCAGATTGCTTGATTCCAATCAAAAGCTCAGTAATCGTAATTAATTTTTTTTTTTGATGAATAATTTTTTTAGCATCTTTGAGAGACTTTTTTGTGAATACGAGGGTCACTCTGAAATTTTTGAGATACAACTAGGTTTTTAAAGTTGCACTTACAAAATTTTAGGTGTTCAAAGTAGTCTCCTCCAGCATCAATGCACTTTTGGAATCGAATTTTCCTCAGATTAAATGCCTCAAGCCATTCATTTCTTGGAATAGATGAAAAAAATGTATTTATAGCCACATCAATCTCTTCTTCTAAAGGAAAACGACGTCCACATAAGTTCATTTTTAGATTAAAGAATAGCCAAAAGTCACACATGGCTAAATCAGGTGAATACGGCGGATGTTCTATCACTTTAATTTGCTTTTGTTTAAGAAACTCAACTGTTAATCCGGCTGTATGTGAAGATGCATTGTCATGGTGAAGCATTAGTCCCCTAACATTCACTTCTTGCAGAATTTCTGGAAGACATTTAGTGGTATACCAGTTTGCTGTTACTGTCTGTCCTTCCAACTTGATGGCTTTGACCAATCCCGTACTTCTGAAGAAAGCGGCATACATCACTTTTTTCAGTGCGCGTTGTCTTTTCATCTTCGTGGGATCATCTTCAAAGACCCATACTTTGCTTTCTTGACGCGTTGAAACGTCAAAAAACGGTATGTACGTTTCATCACCAATTACAATTTCAGAAATGATGCTGTGGTCACCATCATTTAGCAATTTAAGAGTTTCTTTACTGATTCTGACATGCTCCTCTTTTTGTCGTTGAATTAGATTATGGAGAACCCAACGGCAAACTACTTTTTTCATATGTAATTCTTCATGTTTAATTTTGTGTATGGCTGCGGATCTAATGTTAAGTTCCTTCTGTATAATTTGATAGGTACAGCGATTATCATCCTTTAACATTTTTCGTATAGCACACACGTCCCGCAATGGACTGATCGTTAAGACACGGTTCCCAGCAGATCACCAAAGTCAAGCATCACTGGCAACGGTCAGTGTGCAGGTGGGTGACCACTTGGATCAGTCTGTGTAGGAACCGAGGGTGTGCGGTATTGGTCCTCGTTAAACTGTGCTACCGTAGAGTGCCCGACTTCGCGCGCAGGTCGTCGGGCTACCGAAGCGGGGGTGCCATCCCCTCCGCAGAGGATCAAAATTGTGATGGCATGTCTTCGGATCATCCTCCGGGATGTTTCCCAGACCGTCGCCAATAGCCCATTGTGCAGCTCTAGTGCGACGTAAATTAACAACAACAAGTATAGCAGACACATTATCCGGGATTACTGGCCTTCCTGTGTGTTCTTCATCCTGAAGAGAATTGCGAACCCTGCTAAATTCTTTAAACCATCTGAATACAGTAACACGAGCTGGAGATCACCAAATGCTAATTGCAAAAGCTGAACGCATTCTTCTTGATTTAATCCTGCTTTAAAATCGTAGAAAATCATAGAGCGAAAATGTTTACGCGTCAACTCCATTTTCTCTTCTGTTTAAAATTTATTCTACGCTAAACAAGTTGAAGTAAGTCGGTAAAAAATCGTCTGCCGTGTTAAAATACACTTTGTATTTTGAAATTAAACCGTTATTTTTATTTTGTAAATTCTTGTCTGCGCGTATCTCAAAAATTTCAGAGTAACCCTCATATAACGAGATGTTCTTCATATTTTTGTAGTTTCTAACTCAACCCGAAAATCAAAGTAACTCGCAATTTACGTATCGGAATAGAACAATATTTATGAAAGTTATAAAAATAATTAATTGTAATCAAGATTAAATTGAAATTAAAATTATCAAACTTTGCGTTACACGCTAAGAAAAACAAACGAAAATGTTTTTCAGATTGCTTTTATTTGGTATGTAAAATAAAATAACATGCAATTCAAGCATCAGAGTAAAATTATATTTATAAAAGTTAAAAGATTAGCTTATTTTAATTAAGATTAAATCAAAATAATCACATTTTGCGTTATACGCAAAGGAAAACCACGAAAATGTTTTTTTTTTTTTAAATTGCTTGGTGATAATAGGATTCAAGTTAAATGTTCATCATCATCTCAATGAAAATATTTTTTTTAAACAGCCATTTTTTTATTATTATTATCCTTAATAGATAGGGTACCATCTTCCTGAACAGAACGAAAAGCTCTTCTTATTAACTAAACCCGGAAATCAAAGTAAGTCGGATTTTAAGTATCGAAGTATAATTGCTATAAAAATTACCAATTTTAATTAAAATTATCAAATTTTGCTTTACACGCTAAGGAAAACCACGAAAAAAATTTTTTTTAATCGTTTTTATCGGGAATAGGATTCTAACTAAATGTTTATAATCTAAAAGAAATTATTTTTTAATAACCAATCTTTTTTTTTTCCATCCTTGTGAAGCTTATCATCTTTGTGAATGTAACGAAACGTCATTATTATCTTTAATTCAATTCAGAAATTTAAGTAATTAACAATTTAAGTATCGGAATGCAAGCATGTTCATGAAAGTTATAAGAATAGTTTATTTTAAAGAAGATTAAATTAAAATAATCAAATTTGCGTTACATGCGAAGGAAAACCACGAAAAAGTCTTTTAAATTGTTGAATGGTTATAGGTTTCCAGCTGAATGTTAATTATCGCAATGAAATTATTTTTTATAATCCAAAATTTTTTTCATCGTCCTTGAAAAACAATCTGTCATCTTACTGAATATTGTGAAACACTCTTCTTATATTAATATTTTTTTACACAACCCAGGAATCAAAGCAACTTAATATTCAAGTATCAGAATAAAAGCATACTTACAAAAGCTATTGTAGTAGTAATTCTGCGATACAAGCTACGGAAAACCACGAAAACGTTTGTCAGATTTCTTGATGGTAATAGGATTACATCGAAATGTTCATTATAACAATGAAATTATTTTTAATAATCAATCACTTTTTTTTATCATCTTTGATGTATAGCCTATCTAAGTGAGTGTTGTGAAATGCTCTAATTTTTTTTGTACTTTTCTGTATTTTTGTCCGCAATCCAGATATCAAAGTTGCTTGTAATTTAAATACAGGAATGAAATTATATTTTGAAAGACTTTTTGACGAAAATAATTAGAATTTACATTACGCACAAATGAAAACCACGAAAAAGATTTAATAACAAACTAATTGAGCTCTAGCAGACAATTATGAGGCTCTGTCAGCAATTATTAAAATTTTCCAATTTTTTGTTCTTCATGAAATTAAATGTTTTGGGCAGCTTAGATTGCTTATAAAACTGTTCTTTATTTTATTTTAATTATTTTATTTTTTCTAGTTATTTTCATATTTTTTAATAAGCCCTTAAATTGTTTTTTTTTTTTTTTTTTTTATTTATTTTTTTTATTTTAAGTATTTGAATTTCAGAACAATATAAAAATCAATTTTTAAGAATATATAATTTTTTTTCATTTTAAATTTAAAAATTATAAATCTTCAAAAAATTTTTAAAAAATGTGCTCAGAATTTTCTAGCACAGAGACAGAATGTTATTATTTATCATAACAATCTATAAAAATCAAATAAACAATCAAAAAATTCAATTAAGACTAGTGATGTCAAAGTTCACGTGATTGATCTTCCTATCTTTATGTCCTTGTCAGTGTTTACACAAGCAAAGGAGGGTATACAAGTTTCTATATTTATTGTCTACGAAGTTCGATTGGTTTGAATAATTTATCAAACCAAGCATGCGCATTAGTAAAATTGCGCCAAACAAAAATGCCATTCTAGTAAGCCTGACTAAACGATTAAGCGATAAAGATGAAAACGATGAGGCAATCGACCAATCAAACGTCTCTATTTATTAAAAAATTAGTCAGCCAAGCAACAGCCTTAAAACATAGCACCATGCGGGCGCTAGTGTTAGTATTTAGAGTAGCGAGATTAAATTTATTTTGCAAATTATCATTTAGAATAAAGAATATACCCTACATATATAGAACAAAATTTGTATTTTGAACAAATTGCCTTAAAATACACCGGATACCATAAACCGGAAATATGGGCGGTTAAAAGCCAGCAGCGCTTCCTAGTATAGAAAACACCTTCCATTTCTCTCAGTTGAAATTGTCTTGTTAAAGACGTTTGTATTTCACAAAGGAGATTTTCTTGTCTTAAATCATTTGTGAGTTACAAAAGTTAGTTCCAGAGAATATGCAATAAATTCTATCCTCTTTAACTTCAAACTAAATGAAATAATCCTGAAACAGGAATTCTGTTGCCACTTAAAACATAGGTATCGTATTTCCTTTTATTTGAGGCTAATATCTATCCGAATGTAACAATATTTTTGTTGCCATTTTGTGATTGAAACTATGGATTAATGAAAATCATGTTGGTTTATTTCGATGCCAACTCAACTCCAAGTGCCAAACAATTAGCCAATAATAAATTTACACGACAAATCTCGTAGATCCACGTCAGGTTTTTGTTTATTCGAATGGGAGCTTATAGACCGGCGAAAAAATTTAGTCGCATTGTTGTAATTACTCTTTAAAAAGTAGCAAGATGCGGTGGCTAGTCTTTGTAATTTTGGGTATATTTTTCCTATGTACCATTGTAAATGCTGATGAAATTGATGAACCTTCGGTAGAAAAAGATATTGGAAGCAGTCGAGATGGTTCCAGAACTGATGATGAAGTCGTGCAGAGGGAAGAAGAAGCCATCAAAATTGATGGTCTCAATGTCGCCCAAGTTAAAGAAATGCGGGAAAAAGCAGAAAAATTCATTTTCCAAGCCGAGGTAAATCGTATGATGAAATTAATTATAAACTCTCTCTACCGAAACAAAGAGATTTTCCTTAGAGAATTGATATCCAATGCCTCTGATGCTCTGGACAAAATTCGAGTGCTCTCTCTTACCGATAAAGCTGCACTTTCTGCTACTGAAAAACTTCACATACGTATAAAAAGTGATAAAGAAAATAACGCTCTTCATATTACCGACACCGGTATAGGTATGACCAAAGCCGAACTCATAGCAAATTTGGGTACAATAGCTAAGTCTGGAACTTCAGATTTCTTGCAAAAAGTGGGAGAAACGCAGAGTGCGACTGAACTAACCGATATGATTGGTCAGTTTGGCGTCGGTTTTTATTCCTCGTTTTTAGTAGCAGATAAAGTTGTTGTTACCAGTAAACACAATGATGATGTTCAACATATATGGGAGTCTGATGCCAGCGCTTTCAACATCGTGGACGATCCACGAGGGCCCACTCTTCTTCGTGGCACTACTGTCAGTTTATATTTGAAGGAAGAGGCGAGAGATTTCTTAGAAGAAGACACCTTGCGTAATTTAATCAAAAAGTACAGCCAGTTCATCAATTTCCCCATATACCTGTGGTCCACAAAAACTGAAACCGTCGAAGAGCCCATCGAGGAGGAAGAAAAGACCGATGCCACTACAGATTCTCCTGCGGAGGACGAAGATGCTAAGGTAGAAGAAGAAAGTGAAGAAGAGAAACCCAAAACGAAGAAAGTAGAAAAAACTGTCAGCGATTGGGAGCTGGTAAATGTTTCTAAGCCCATCTGGACGCGGAAACCCTCGGAGATTGAGAGCGAAGAATATGACGAGTTCTACAAATCCATCACTAAAGATTCATCCGATCCTTTGGCTAAGACTCATTTTATCGCGGAGGGTGAAGTTACTTTCAAATCTCTGTTATTTGTTCCCAGCGTGCAACCGTCCGAATCTTTCAACAGGTACGGTACAAAAGTCGACCACATCAAACTGTACGTTCGCAGAGTGTTCATAACGGACGATTTCCAAGACATGATGCCCAACTACCTCAGCTTCGTGAAGGGAGTCGTGGATTCCGACGACTTGCCCCTCAACGTCTCTCGAGAGACCCTGCAGCAACACAAGCTGTTGAAAGTGATCAAGAAAAAGCTAGTTAGAAAAACATTGGACATGATTAAAAAAATCCCCAAAGAAGAATATGAAAAGTTCTGGAAGGAATACAGCACGAACGTAAAACTCGGAGTCATCGAAGATCCGAGCAACAGGACCAGACTGGCCAAACTCGTTCGCTTCCTTTCTTCGAATGATTCTAAAAATTATACGTCTCTTTCCGAGTACGTGGAGCGGATGAAAGAAAAACAAGAGCATATTTACTATATGGCAGGTGCTTCTTTAGACGAAGTTGAAAAATCGCCGTTTGTAGAGCGGCTATTGAAGAAAGGCTACGAAGTTCTGTATCTCACGGAACCGGTCGACGAGTATGCCATTTCTGCATTGCCCGAATTCGAGGGTAAGAAATTCCAAAATGTAGCGAAAGACGGTTTGAGGTTAGACGAAGGCGAAAAAGCTAAAGAAGTACAAGATTCTTTAATGAAAGAATACGAACCCTTAATAAAATGGTTGGAGGAGGATGTTTTAAAAGACAAGGTCAGCAAAGCCGTTGTTTCTCAACGTTTACATTCCTCACCCTGCGCTCTGGTGGCCAGCCAGTTCGGCTGGACGGGTAACATGGAAAGATTGGCTTCCAGTAATGCCCACAGTAAAATTCAGGACACGACACGAGAATATTACTTGAGCCAGAAAAAAACTCTAGAAATCAATCCTCGCCATCCACTGATGAAAGAGCTTTTGAGACGGGTGCAGTCCGATAAAACGGACGAGGCCGCCAAACAGATGGCCAACATCATGTTCGAGACCGCGACACTCAGGTCTGGATTCATGTTGAAGGACACAAGCAGTTTTGCGCAGCGTGTTGAGAGCCTGCTTCGCAAGTCGCTGGGCGTGTCCGACGACGCACAGATCGACGAGGAGCCGGAAATAGTGGAAGACTTAGAAGAAGAGACTAAAGCCGAAGAGGAAGAATTTACGGATTCGGACCATGATGAACTTTGAACTGTATTTTAGTAAGTAACGGACACACTTATTCATTTATCACCTCACTCCATAACTTAATTTATATAGATTTCCATCATTGCATTACTTAATTCAAGGTTATTAAAAACTTGAATACATGGGTGATTTTTCTATGAAAATTATGTAAACAAAAGGCAATTTATCTTAATGTTTCTGTTTGACTTTTTTAATTTTCTATGAAATTTTTTTTTTCCTGTATAATTGTGAAAAAATGAAGCTGTATGTTTGAAAGAACTGTTTAATCTGTAAGGGCCAGTCTGTTCATATTTACCATCTGTGCTGCAAGTTTGAATTGTCTGTTTTTTAGGCTTCCGTAATAAAATGTAAAGATAGGTTATGCATTAGGAAGTCTTGTATTATTTATAATAAAATATTGACATCTGACTTAATGTCATTTCATTTTAAATTTCTTTTAATAATTTTTAGGATAATACTTCATTTCCCCTCATGTTGGCACTACAAGGAAATGTAATACTACGCCTTTGAAAAGTAGTTCATTATTTTGGAATTAATTACAGTTTAAATGTGCTTAGAAATATAAATAAATGTTGTGTAATAAGAAAAGATTATATTGAAACATGCATTAGAAGTTATATAATGAAGCGAATGTACAGAGGTGTTTTAGTTTGGCTACAAATTAGTTTCTGTGGCTAAGGAGTTGTTCGTTGGCTACGTTTTTTACACTTGTCAGCCAGTTCTTTCGAGTTGTTTTTTTTTCTTCCCCTAGTTATTTAGTAGTAGCTTATTTTTTTAGTTATTTTTTACATTATTTTTTTTTTTTTTTTTAAATTATGTTTTTTTCTTGTTTGGCTAATTACTAAATGTTAGCTTGTTTTATTTTCCAGTTATCCTTTGTTTTTGTAGCTATTAACTGTGTAGCTAGTTTTAATTGTCAGCTTTTTTTCCTTAGTTCCATTGTTGATTTAAATCGGCTTGATTTAAATCAACTAATTTTTTTGTATGTATATATTGATTTTAAAAGTTAAAAAACACTTTAAATTATTGATACTTCTTTTCTTAGTTTTAAAATTTATTTTAAATAAATTGCTGCATTAATTTCAGTTAATGAAATTGCTTTCTTGGTGTGTGTTAAATTCCAACACATTTGAAATTACATTTTTAGAAATCTTTTGATTCTTGAGATTGAAAGTACAGATTAAAGTAAACATTTAATGCTCTTGTAATATAGACTTGATAGCTGTAGAAAATAATTCATCAACCTGATTTTTTTTTCAAAAAATAATGCTAATAATGTTGTTTAAAATTCTACCTTTTGAATGAAAAAGCGGGAAATTAAAATCTACATTATATTTTATTGGTGGAAAAAGTATATTTTTGAAGCTTGAGGTTATATTAAAAAAATTACCCTAATATGACAAAAAAAACTGATGAATTCAGATATTTTTTTCCTGATATAGTGTCATTCTTAGCTTTCAAAGTTTATTTGAAGCAGTAGGATTATTAAGTGGTATTTTTTTCTCATAATGTGTTTACAGTATCTTCGACATTATCTGATTTTCTGTAAAGAAATTTTGTGGGGAAAAAATTCCAATGACTACATAGATTTTTAAGAATTTTTTTTCAGCTAACTTATCTATTTTAATATAGAATTAAAAATTTATATTTTAATATAAGAAATATATAGATTAATTATTTATTTATTTTTTGATGAATGACTACATTATAAACACAATCTGTAACATTTATTTTGTCATTTAGAAAATCAAGAGGAAAAAAAAAGAAATCGCAATTTTAAATTAAAATATGGTTTGCTAATTGAAACTTTGTTTTAGTAGTTAAAGTACAGGGGTCTGTCCAAGCCAAATTTACTACTGTTTAGCGGTACCTTCACAAATTCAACTTTAGGAAAAGCTGTAAAATAATTTCACACAATACTTTTTTCTTAAAATTTTATTTTGGTGTTTTGTAAGAAACAATAAATCCATGTTTTTACCATATTCGTGTTGAATTTTTAATATAAGTTATAATTTTCACAAATTATGTCTAAATTTTAACAAAATAGGTACCTCACAGGAACACCCAGACAGATTCCTGAAGTATTCTTTAAATTCAATATTTCTTGTCTTTTAAATTTCAATCATGCATTTGTTTCAAAATGGTTGCTATGCATTCAAAGCTATGTATTACAATGAAAAATTATTTTAGTAAGTTACAGCTTTTAAAATATTGTTATTATATGGTTTTAACATTAATTTAATTTTGATTAAACATTTATAAAGTTTTTTTAACCATGAATTAAAGTTCTCACAGTGTATTTAAATAAAAAATCAAATAAATCTGATTTTTTTTTTTTTTTTAAATCACGAACCCTGGTTGTTACTTTGTATTTTGTTACTTATTAATCTATAGCTTTTTTGCGATAGCTTTTCTTGTGCATAAATCGACAAAAATAAGTATCTAAAAGTATTTATGAGCATCTATTTATATGCTTAGTATAATATTTAAACTTAGATAAATACTAAGTATATACTTAGATTTAATTAAAAAAATTATCTTCTTAATTTTGCTTTGTTTAAAATTAGTTTAGTTTGGACAAAAAATATTAATAAGAAATTTTTTTTAAAATTTAATTAAGTAGTAAGTAACAATTAAGAAATTTTACAATTAGTATCGCAATTCAATTTTTATTAGAAATGCTCTAAAAAAATCAAGTTCTTTTCTGAATTTTGTTCAAAATTTTAGTAAAATTCTAGGTTTACAAAAAAAAAACTGTGCTTTGTTTTCATTAACACCAATATTGGCCGCATTCTCTTTTTTACTAACTCATGCCCCCAACCAACTTAAAGAGTCACCCCGTTTCCATGACAACTGCTGCCTATTTCTCCAGCGCCAACTTTAGGCGAAACTGAGTAAAGCTTCAATCAAGTTTGTCTATATAACAGGGTTTTTATCCTACCTACAAACCCAGGTTTAAGTGAGTTTATTAACCATAATAGATTATTAATTCCATTTTTATTTCATATTTGACTTAAAATGCTTGTAACTCTACCTACAAAATTTAGTTTACTCAGTATTAAAGTTATGCTCTTAACTCAAAACATATTCTTTATGTGGGATTTCTTGTCGTTTTCCGATGTATCGATTCTGGAATTTAAGTAAATTAGTTCCATATGTATCTATATTTTTTTAAAACAAATCATAACTCTGTAGCAAGTTAATCTGCACAGGGTTTGATGACTTTATTTAAGCAAAAAAAAATGCAACTATAACCAGGGGTCTGTCCAGGCCAAATTTACTACAGTTTAGTGGTACCTTCACAAATTCACCCTTTGATCAAACGGTACTGACACAAATTGAACTTGAAGAAAAACAGTAGCTTCACAAAATACTTTTTTTTTTTTTTTAAATCAAATTTTAAGATTTTCCTCTATGCCCTTTAAAGCTTTGTCGTACAATTGTCTTTTTTTAATGAGTTAAGCAGTAGTAAATGATTGCATGCTATAAATTTATGTTTGATTCTTTTTTTCATTGCTAAAAAATCTTCGTCTTTATTTATGCTTATAAATACTTAATTTTTACAACTACTCAATATTAACAGAGTACAACGTCAAAACTTGTCTGAGTATGTTAATATTAAAAATCTGTTCTTTTATCTCAATATGCTATGCTAAGTGTGCTGAGTACTTGATAAAATACTAATTAAAATAATATTATGTACATGTTGGGTTGATTTTTTAATTTCCACAAATTAGGTCCTTTTTTTAAAAAAACCTAGACACAAACCCTTGATAACTTAGAAAGGTAAAAAAGATTTCTTAATCCTGTTCTGCAGCAAAATAATCTCCATGTCTTGTCAACTTCTGAGCCAGCAAGAAACTAAAAAGAAAAATCTGAGAAGGGGGACCCATTCAAAGGAACAACCCCCTAAGACAGTGTTTCCCAACCTTTTTTGTGCCATGCCCCACCTAAGCCTTTCTAAGATTCTTATGCCCCCCCCCCCTGTAACATATACATAATTTTTAATATTAAAAAATTGAATTGTTCACTTAAGAAACTTAAATAATAGGTTTTAGGAATAAATCACTAGGAAATTGTTAACAAAACACAGTAAGTAAATTTTCAAAACGTATAATGAAAAACTAAAATTCAACCAATAAAGATTTTTCAACAATAATTTAATATTTTAATTGAGATCCTTGCGCTTGATGTACAGAGATTTTATGTTAGGTTCCAATTTGGTTAGATTCAGTCTCAAGTCTCCCCAGTCAAGTCCTCCACATCCAGACTTTTTTTTTTTTTTACCAGTAAATCATTTACAGCACTAAATCCACATTCAGCTAGATAAGATATGAAGATGGAAACTGTAACAATAGTTTTCATACACATTTGGGTATTTGATTTCTTTTTCCTCACAAAGCCATGCCATCACTCCTTTTATATTAAATAAAGTTTTAACCGACTTATCATTTTGCATTTCTGCGAGTTCTTCTTGATACTGCATATTTGATATATCAGACAAATCCACTAACATTGACTGCATCATCCGTGTTGGAAAATCAATTTGTTTTAAATCAGAAAATCTTTCTTGTAAATCAACCGATAGAATTTTCAGATGATCGACAATATCAAGTAAAGCTGTGTCTTTTACTTCACATTTTTGGAGCCAATGAAACAGTTCAAAGTTTTTGTTGTTAATATACTTCTGACATAACTCAATAAGGGTAATGAAACCAAATATCTTCGCTTTTGCATCAACAAGAGTTTCATTTACTCCTTGAAGTTACTTATTTAATATATTTAGTTTTTCAAAGATATCGACTAAATAACTCACAAATATTTTACCATTGACTGTTAACAGATATTTCATTTCAGGTTTGTCGCTTAAAAAATCGCTAAGTCACATAATATTTATTGGCCCCAATTATTTAAGAATTTACTTTTTTCTTTCAATTTTGGCACCGAAATCTAGCATTGCATTTAAATGGCCCGGAGCAAAAGGGTTAAGCTATTGTCGAGTCCATTTTCGAATTGCCCCCCAGTGGGGCGTGGGCCCCACGTTGGGAAACACTGCCCTAAGAGAACTACAATTCGGCTTATTTTATTCATATTCAACTTTATTAGATGCGCCTAAAGCCCCGTTGTCGCAGAACATAACAGAGCTCTTGCAGAAAGATTTTTCTTTTGAAAAACAAAAAATTACTTTTCCAATTTACATGTGTAATATTTGAAACATGCATTTAGATAATCACTTTTTGATGAATTTACGCCCACAGTATCGTAAATCGATGTAATGTTTCGATCTGCAGTCATTGATATTGCTTTTCGGGGTGTCTTTTAAATATCCCGACGTGTCAAACAATATGGCAGTTATTGATTTCTCCGTAGTTTTTGAATCCAATATTTTTTTATATGATATTACATCGACCTAATCTCGAAACAAGCATTCGAGGAATCAGATTCAAGTCGATGTCTATTTTTTTTCGGCAATTTTCTTTGAATTTCATGATTCTTTACGAAATGCAAGGAAAAAAAATTATTTGTGCATTCTTCCCCCCCCCCCAAACAAAATGGGAGAATTTCACCCATAATATTGGAATGAAAAATTATTCAATTAAAAAAAAATTATATAGTTTTTTGTTGTTGTAAGCACAGCACTTCTGTTATCTTAAATTAGTAACCTATATGTTTGTTATTATTACAAGTATCTTGCGGAAAGATATTAGTGCTTGAGATTATCCATATGTACTATATATGCATGTACAATACATGAATGTATATACATACATTGTACATGCGTACAAACATTACACGTATACATATGTACATTGCATTTATGTCTAAATATGTGTACAATGCAATAAATAAAATGCATGTAAGTTAACTTTTAATGACTCAAGCAAGTTAAATGACGAAATCAAACGATATTTAAATTTAGTTTTCAGCTTTAATTGTTCTATATCATTTTGAAATTCTTTGAATCAAAAATTATTTTCAGGTATTTTCATGAAATGTTTGACAATACAGATTTATTTTTTTTATATAACATAATGCATGATTAATAGAAATTTTTTAAATGTTAAAAAAACGGTAAATTTTATGTGTGGAAATAATATTTAGAAATTTAAAATAAAATTATCGTTTGCTTTCTAAAAAATATGAGGTCGAGTTTTATATGCCTTAGAATAAATTTTAAAACAAACTTTAATAACTTTACTTATATAAATTTTTTTAATGTATGCACAATGTATGTGTGTATTGTAATTACATATATTTAAGGGTACGCATGTATTTATACATTACTTGTAATTATGTACATGTATACGTTGTATGTACATGCGTACATTGTGCATATAACTATTTTTTGTACATCCATACATTACATGCGCATAAGTATTAACAAAGTATGAAGTTATACAAGTACATACGTACGTTGTACGTAAATACATACTTTGCGTGTACATATATCGATGTACATGTAAATGTGCATGTATACATGTACGCATTTTATTTACGCAACTATGTGCATATATTGCACCTTTAAATAACATTCTTGCATATTGTACGCAAATACGTACAATTTTATATACATACATACATTGTATATACGTGCTATTATCGTAAATTTATACAATGTATGTACTTAAGTACATAAAAGCATGCAAACGCATAAACATTATTTTCATATACGTTCATACATATATTGTCTATGTTTACAAAGATACAAAACATTGCCTTTTTGTACAAACTAACATACATGCGTACATGTTTCATAAATGCATAGTTATATGAACTAAGCATATGCGTATTGCATTAAGTATATTACAATATAATTATGAATATTGTACTTACAAACAACGTTTGTGCATACATTGTATATATAGGAATCGCAAATTGTACGTTCATGCGTGTGTACATTCTATGTACATAAAATTATGTAAACTCATGCATACTTACATAATGAATTTGCATATAGTATACAATCCTAGTAACTTGTAATCGTATAGTTTGATTACAAGTAATCACAATTACATGTAATCATATATTTTGATGACTTGTAATCATAATTACCCGTAATCGTTTTCGTTGTGATTACTTGTAATCGCAATTACTTGGAATCATGATTACAAGTAATTGATTACTGTAATCAAAATTGTAATCATGATTACAGCTGTAATCAAAATTTTTTGAAAGCTGTAATCACGATTACAAGTAATTGATTACTGTAATCGAGTATGTAATCATGATTACAGCTGTAATCAAACTTTGTAATCATGATTACAGCTGTAAACAAGTAATTGATTACATAGCTGTAATTATCTGTAATCAATTACAGTTGTAATCGATTACTGTAATCGACGGCCAACTCTGGTAGAAATACGACAAGTATCTATTATTTGGAGAAAAAACAAATATATATGAAAAGAATATTAACTGTATAATAAATTGTTAGAAAAAGTCGTGAAGTCAAACATGCATTTTCGATGCAAAAGTTCTTAAACGGTCATTTGACCGAGAGTTGCAAAAAACTCAGGTTTTTACAGAAAAACCTGGCGGGTTTTATAGGACTTTTCTGGATTTTCCATATTTTATTGGGTTTTTTTTTCAAAAGAGAGGGTAAGGATAAGTACCTTATTTTAAAAAAGCTTATTTTAATATTAATAATTAAGTTTAATTTTATGAATTGACTTAACATATAGGTGATTAAAGTGTAATTAATATAAATGGTGCAGAAGTCTGAAAAAAGTTTCTTATATCATCAACGGGACTGAGCGATATAAGAAATTTTATATCGTGATGCAACGTCAGTTTTGCATCGCGATGTAGTATTTTTGAAATTCATTTACTTGTAAGGCGCAGAAAGTCGGATTTCTATCAAAACTTCATACTCAGATTGATTTAAATCAATTTATGAATTTGATGTATATGTTTTGCTTAAGAAAGATATTAATGTTATATTTTCTAAAAATGATCGCGCAAATAACGAAAGATTTCTTAGTTTAAAAATAAATAATAAAAAAATAAATAAAATTGAAATTTATCAAGATATTTACCTAACAATATAGAAAGAAAATTTAAAAAATAAATTCGTTAAAAATTATTTGTATGCTTAAAACAAAGTGCTTAATAAATTAAACAAAAGAAAAAAACACACTTTTAAAACAACACTATTTTTTATCGTTATTATTTCACATGAATAATAAAGTTAAATTGAATAATTACCGAATTCTGAACGAAAAAACAAAGTAAGGTTTAATTTCTTAAAAATAAAAACAAAAGAATTATGATATTCGATAATATATTCAACAGACAATATTGAAAGAAAATTAAAAAACACGATTATACTCTTTAATAAAACGAAGTGCTAAATGATTTTAAAAAAAGAAGTCGCAATCGCAAATATTACTAATTTTTTTGAATGAACAAAGTGGATTGACTTATGTCCAAATCCAAAAGAGGAAAAATAAGTTTTGTTATAATTTTATTTATAAAAATGAAAACAACTAAAGATTTAGTTCATAATATCGGTTCATAATCCAACACATTTGAGGAGTCAGATTCACGGGATTTCTTCGTTCATCTTTTTTCAGTGACTGATTTCATGATTCATAACTTTTTTCACCGTGATGATTATATTTACAAAATGTGAGGAAAAAAATTATTTGCGCCTTTCTCCCCCCCCCCCCCATCAAAATGGGAAAATTTCAGCCATATAATTAAAATAAAAAATTATTGCATGTTCAATTATAAAAAAATTTATGTAGTTTTTTTATTTTTTTTTTATTTGTAAGCACATCGCTTTTGTTATTTTAAATGAGTAACCTAGATGTTTGTTATTATTAAAAGTATCTCGCAGAAAGATATTAGTGCTAGATATTTTTGTTGCAGAAAGCCGAAAAAAATTCTGCCACAGGGAAATTGAGTATCGCCGGGGGCGAGAAAATACCTGCACTGACTACCTTAATTATTTTCAATGAATTGGTTATTATTAGCAGCAGGTACCTCTTTTAACCAATGGTTAAGTATTCCAAAGATGATCAGCAAAATGAAAATATTTTGGAACTATACAAAATAATTTGTTGTCTAATTAATATGAATATTTTAAGATTAGTTTAACATTAAATACAAATATTTTTAAGACTTATTAAATATTGCTCTTGGGCTGCAATAGTGGCACAACTCAAAAAACACGCGTTTTGGACTAAGAACATGTGTTAATATGAAAATACACATTCTTTCAGCTCAACTCATAATTCAACTCGAAGGTAATCTTCGTTTAAGCAAACTAAAGCATTTCTTATGCATTTTTCTTAGCAATGAAAACTTTAAACCCACTTATCTCAAAACTTAATTTTTGTGAGTTGTGCCACTATTGCAGTCGTCCATGAGCAATATGTAGTTTTTATAAGTAATGAAGTTCTGTTAAAATTAATTTTGTATTATTATTAATCCTGTTTTTATTTTGTTTTCTGATCTAAATTTATTCTTTATTTGAAATCTGAGTGACAAGTCCTATCTTTTAATTAAAAATTTACGAGTGTTGAGCTTGGATAAGATTAACGATGATTTTCTTGTAATCAGTTTAAAATAGTTTTATTTTGAAACATTACGTAGTTTTAATGTTGTTTTCAGATAATAATCAAAGTTGTGTTTTGTCAACGTAAAATAAAAAGTCAAATTTAAATATTTTTTTATTTAAATGATAATGTTTGCTAACTTTGGAAACCATTCTTTTTTCTTCTTTCTCTTCATCTGAGTATGATTTAAGCCACCTTAAATTTCTTACTCAATTCCCAATATATTTAAAATTTTAAAACCAGTAAAGGTAGACAAACTATTATTGGAATTCTTAAAATTTAAGAACATAATTTAATTAAGAAAGTGTATCACAAAAGACTGTTCTTCCAATTTCTCATTCCCGTATTTAGTCATGTTTCTAAATAAAATTCAATTGCCGTAACGATTAAAATTGACAAGACTATTTATTCAAAGGAAATGCTTCTTTACTCTATATACAACCTTGTACAGAAAATAATCGTAAAATTAATATCGAATATTTTATTGAGGAAACGATCAATAAATTAAATCTGTTGTTCAGCCGATCGATAAGATGAGTTACAATCGATTAACCAGGCTCGAATGGAGCAGATTCTGCAGTGGAATCAATCAATGCACCAGACAGCCTGTAATTTTCTATCATGAGCCACGATGGCTCAGGGGATAGAGCTTTCGCCTTTCAATGAGGTGAACCGGGTTCAAATCCCAGCGATTGACCGTAGACACGAATCCGCATTTGACTTGCAACCGACCACAGTGACGACGTATCCTCAGTGGTAGACGGATAATATGCTGGAGTTCCCAGGCTAACCGTTTAAGGTTCTCTTGATCTTCCTCTCCATGTAACGCAAATGCAGGTTGGTTCCACCAAAAAGTCCTCCACGAAGGCAAATTTTTCCCGATTCATGATACAAGAGTTCCCTTGTTTTCTGGATTGATTAAAAATGACAGAGTTGAACATCAGTAGTTGCAAACTCAAATTTGGGTGGGCTGCTCAACGAAGGATATAAAATAAAATATACTGTATTTATTTATATTTTATTAAAAGTTTTTTATCTTTTGTAAACTCCTGTTTGTGAAAATTTGCAACACCATGAAGGAATCGACATAATTGAATGAAATTTACTACACAGTTGAGTGGTAGTGGTACAAATAAATGATTAAACTTTCAAAGCAAACAAACAATAACAAGAGATCGAAATTAGTATTTTGTGTAGCCACCACGCACCGCAATAAGCGCTGCTACACGACGTGGCATGGAGTCAAGCAAATTTTGAATGTCTGTCTGAGGAAGAGCATTCCATATAGTTTGTATGCGTACCCATAGTTCGTCTGTAGAAGCAACAGGACGAGGATCACGAGCGAGGCACCGACCGACGAAATGACACACATGTTCAATCAGTGACGTATCTGGGGAATACGCAGGCCAAGGAAGAAACTGTACCTGCCGCAATGCAAGGAAGGATTGAACAGTCCTAGCAATATGAGGGCGGGCATTGTCTTGTTGAAATACAGCGCCTGGCAAGGCTTGACTTGAAGGAAGGGAATAGCTTGGGGCTGTAAAACTTCACTGATGTACCGGTTGTTGTTCAAATTACCCACAATTCGTAGCAATTGAGATCGTACATGATATGCTATGGCACCCCAGACCATAACTCCGGGTATTCGTCCACTGTGGCGTTCGATAATGCACTCCGGAAGGTGGCGTTCACAGGCATAGTGTCTGTCACGAATGCGGCTATCATGGTACCACAAATTAAACCGGGATTCGTCAGAAAACACGACATGCTGCCAATCAGCACGCCAGTCCTTATGCTGATTGGCCCATTGTAGCCGCAGGCGGCTATGGCTTAGCGTGATGGTGATCCTGTATAAAGGAGTCCTTGCGCGCAGTCCACGCTGCAGTTGACGTCTACGAACTAATGAAGCACACAATGAAACACCTGTAGCTATTGACCACTGTGCTGCCAGTTGTCTAAAGGGAGCCGTACGGCCTGTAAGCGCCATGCGGACCAGGTGTTTATCATCGCGAGCTGACGTGACATTTCGGGGTCCACTCCCGGATTTCCGAGTCGTCTGACACTCGTCCGTCCACTACTTTCAAACACGCATCACTGTGCTGCTGTTACGCTGCACACGAGCGGCTACTGCACGATGAGACAATCCAGCTTCACGAAGGCTGATGATTCTCCCCCTTTCAAACTCCGTAAGTTGTTGTAATCTCGCTCTCCTTCGTCGAAGAGGCATAAGTAACGTCTGAGCTAACGTTTACCACTAGCAGATAACCATACACGCCTCGCTACAGCCGTCTATTTATTCGGATCCATCCGCCGTTCAGTAAGCGCTGCTCAGCATACGCATGCGCTACGGGTCTGAAATTCTAATCATTTGCATATTATGCTCTACTTTGCATTTCCTGAAAATTTCAGCTCACTCGCATAAGTCCTTCATGGTGTTGCAATTTTCACAAACATGAGTTTATAAGTTATATTCCAACCTTGAAAACACAAATATTCTTAGAGCGGTGACATTTTAAAACAGAAGTTGTTTCCAACTAATGAGTGTCTGCAAGCTTCAAAATGATTCATATTTACAGTCTTTAAAAAAAAAAGGAATTACCCTGAATAACTTTCGTTCTAATGATCGGAGTTTCACGAACTAAGTGTCAATCTTAATGGTTCCGGGGGTGACCTCAAATATGCTAATTAATTAGTGCTAAATATGAATTAAATTACAAAATCAGACACAAAATTTTACTTTCTCTGAATAAACATATATATATTACATATTTGTAATTTTGACTCTTGAAATAGACATAATTTCGAAAAATTTGGGTTGCAATAAAGATTTATGTATTTGGCGATAGTCCCTGAAAATAGCCAAGTGAAGTCGCCACCGCAAATGAATATTTTAAGATAACCCATAGACTGATTGAAGAGTGGAATACTTAATGTTACTCGGTTGCTAAGCAACCAATTTTAATGTTTTGTGATGAAATAATGTTCTGTTATTCAGGGCTAAAGAGAATAGAAGGGCTAGTTCACTCTGCTCTTAGAACTGAAGCTACAATTTCCCTCCTCATGACGTCACTGTGTCCACAGATCTCGGAAGATCGCACGCAAAGATATTATGATAACTTTGCATCTTTCTCTTTGTAAAAATAGTCCCGCAGTGGACTGATCGTTAAGACACGGTTCTCATCAGATCACCGAAGTCAAGCATCACTGGCTGCGGTCAGTGTGCGGGTGGGTGACCCACTTGGATCAGTCTGCGTAGGGACCGAGGGTGTGCGGTATTGGTCCTCGTTAAACTGTGCTACCGTAAAGTGCTCGACTTCGCGCGCAGGTCGTCGGGCTACCGAAGCGGGGGTGCCATCCCCTCCGCAGAGGATCAAAATTGTGATGGCATGTCTTCGGATCATCCTCCGGGATGTTTCCCAGACCGTCGCCAATAGCCCATTGTGCAGCTCTAGTGCGACGTAAATTAACAACAACAACAACTTTGTAAAAATAAGTTAGACTTTTTCTGGTTATTAGCTTTCAAACTTTTCGTAATTAACACATTATTTCCATTCATAAACATAGTTTAAGAAAACTTTCTTGGCCAGTATATTAAAAAAATACCATTTTAAACTTATAAAAATATTTTACTTGTTGGCGAAAATGACACTATAAATACTTTATTTTAAAAAGTTCAGTTTTAACTTTAATTATTAAGAAAAATGAAAGTATATATCGACACTTTTTTATCTACATATTCTTTTATAACAATAAGTTGAGTTAAATTTAGAATCCCCGATTTTAAAATATGCCGTTAATAGCAATTTGTTCATACCTTATCATTAGGAAACATCAACCTTAAACGATAATTACTGAAACAAAATAATAATTTAGGTTCATAATGACATTAGAAATTTTACAATTGTTTATAGACATTTAAATTTACGATGATATAATTTATAGATAGTTAAATTGAAGAGAATATAATTTTTTTAAAAAGAAATCATAAATATTAAAAATAACTACATTAAAAAATATGTTATGAAATTAGGAGAATTCCAACTATATACTATATATTTTATTTACATTTTAATTTTCTTTGACTTTATCCATTTTTTTCACCTGCCTTTCTTTTTTAAGTAACGAGGCGGTTTCTATTTAGATAATGAATTTTTATAAAAGTTCTTAACGACAGAATAAACGTATTGCTGTTTTATATTAACTGTGTCATTTCGGAATCCATTCTTTTCATAGTTGTTCATTTACTTTAGGGAACACGCGGAAAATTATATTTTTTCCTTTTGTTTTCCTATCAAAATTTTTTCAAGTTGCAATCGCGCAAACTGGCATTTCGATAATAGTTACTAGTTTTAAATTCTTGTAAATTGTTGCAAAAACTGAGGAAAGTCATTATAGAAAATAACAAATGTCTTAGAATACGTCGCAAAAAGAAATGCTCCAACATTAGTTAGAGCTAGTAAGACCGAAAGCTTACTAGTTCTTGACGACCGTTCTTGAAGTAAAAGTGCGAGCTTTGCGCCAAAGTGACGTCACTAGATAAAATCGGAGGATTGGCGCGGCGAGAGCTACTTCAAAGCAGTGAACCAGCCCTTCTATTGTCTTTAGCCCCGTCTGTTATTGCTCTGAGAGGTTTAATTAATAATAGCTAAAAAATATATCTCTAGGTTTCTAGGCAATAGAAAATTTTTAAGCTGATCACTGTCCAGAAAGCAATGATTTACTTTCTTTCTTATCACCTTTGAAAAGAAAATTTGAATAGATGTATAAATTATTTATGATTTTCTAAGCTTTTAGAATTTGAATACATAAACTTTTAATCTGACATTATTTGGGTTTTTTATGTTGTGTTTACTTTATTAACACTGGGAATTAACACTAAAATCAAATTTACATAATTTATTATAACTGAAGGGATTATTACTGTTTTAATCGGGTCTTCTAGGCAAGAAAGTTTGAAGAAACAAAAAAAAAAAAAAAGTGTCTGAAAAATAAAATGTAGATTGTATAGTAAATTCTAATGCACAATTACAAGATTTTATATAATTTGTGATATTTCTTTTATCTCTAACTCAAGTAATTGATGAATGTTAAGTGGCATTTTAAAAACATTGAAATATGTTATCAGGGTGCGTAGCCAAATCTTTGAATCAAAAATAAGCACTTTTTAAAAACTTTTCAAGCACTTTACAAAAATTTTCAAGCACTCAAAAAATTCATATTCAATCAATGATATTATTGAAAAACAAAAACTTCTTATAAAGAGTTTTAGCATTAAAAAAAACCCAAAAAGAAACGGACGTAAATCAAAACAATCAGTACTTTCCCACATCTTCGAGTGAATTCAACTTGACCTTGAAAAAGTACCCTTACACCCTACGTCAAAAAAGTGTTTGAAGTAAAAAAAAATAAACAAGAATAAAATTAAAAAAACATTTAATAAGGATCTGACTCTATCCGAATTAGGGCACTCGGGTTTCAGTTTCGAGTGTGCGCGCATGCGCAAGTCATAACGCGGGTACGACATGAAGTCCGCGTGAATGATTATGTAGCAAACACCCCATTTTTCGTGAAATGCAGGGGATCCGCCAGATATCACTGAAGAAAAAAAAAATTTTTGTGGAAAAAAAGCACTTTTTAAAAACACCAGCTGAAAAAAGCACCTTTAAAAGCTTTTAAAAACGAAATCCCCAAAAAAGCACCTTTAAGTACTTTTTGCAAACGCTACGCACCCTGGTTATGTTTAAGAATAATATATTGAAGCAAGAATAAGATTTGTTTAAGAATATATTGAAAGAAATGTTGTATGATCCATTGTTTAAAAAATCATTTCATTCTGCCAGATAATTGGGTTTCTTTGTATAAAGATGATTTGTAAATAGCATAATGATGTTTCGATACATTATGAAACTTATTTTCACAAATCACCATGAAATGTCGCACAACACGTTCATCAATTACGAGAAGCTACATTTATCACCAAATACTGCTACTATGATTTCTTACTTATAACTGATACGATGATCTCCTTTTAAACAGAGTTTCGTTACTCCCTTAATATACTGAAATGGTGGCCTAAAAACTTACAAGATAAAATATTCAGTTTCATTAAGTCAAAATTTTAAAGATAACTTTATAGTTATATTGATGCTACGGTTTTCTTACTTTTTTTAAAGACCACATGAATCCTGATAAAATATTAAAATGCATATGTTTACTTATAAGAGCGTAAAATCCTCATCAAAATAACGATCAAGACCCCAATTGTAAAACAGTATAATTGATGATAAAACCTTCACTGGCTTTAAAAAATACGAGGGAAATAAAAGTAGACACATTTCGAGAGTTCAAATATAAGCGCCCGTTCTCCAGACTCGTCAGGCGTGAAAGACTTAACGTTAATTATTGGACACTCTAAACATGTCTACTTGTATTATCATCTATTATTTTTTTTAAACAATTAAGTTCCCTTTCGCTTAAGTTTCTTGGTATTATTAATTTAGTAACGCAGTATATCAAATTACTTCAACGATATTAAAATAAGTTTGACATAAGATTGAAAAAATAATAATTAGTTACTACTACTTTCTAAAAAAAAAAAAAAATCAATGCAGCAAATTTTTTTTTTACTGTAGGGGTTAATAAAATTTTTTAAGGCCACATAAAAATTCCGTTTACAATTTAAATTTTATAAAGTCGAATGTGAAAATGGACTGTCTCCTAGCACCAGGAATCAAAATTAAATAGTTAAAAGGACAGCTACTTCGAACAAGTTAGCGTTTCCTTCCTAAGCGAAGTTGTTTGAAAATGTATTTTATATTTAGCGATTCCAAAGTTTATTCTACATATATTTTAGGGTATACTTTAGACTATACTCTAGTTTTAGCTTTCAAGGAATATGTTTTGTCCGAACAGATTTCAATTCTGTAAATAACGAAATTATTGATTAGGTTCCTTGGATGAATATTCTTATGACAAAATACAGGTTTTGTAAAAAGTATGCTAAACATCTCACTCGAAAAACGCATATTTTTTTTATTATATACTACATTTCAAATCAGATAATGATTCTAAAATTGGTTTTGGGATCTTTTTTCAAATTCCAATATTTGCTGTTTAAAAAATAACTAATTATGATACTTGGGAATTGTGATGAAGCTATAAAATACTTAAAATTAAAACTTTCAAAATTTTTTTTTAAAAAGACAGCCTTCTTAAAATTAAGGGTGTAATACATAAGTTTAAATGTTAAAATAAAATTGCAGTTTAAATTTGTTCACCTAATAAAAAGCAAACAGTTATGTTTTTTTTTAGTTGTACTAATGTGCTCATAAACCAAACAATAACGCAAATAAATAATTTGCTCAAGTTTGGAGAAAAGGGTGCACTTATTTACTACAATTAGTCAGACACTTTGCACTAAGTAATTTTGCACAGTTTAAAATTTATTTGTCCAAAAATAATTAAAAGCATAAAATAACCTCTATTAAATATCTTTTTAAAATTATTTTACAGTAGAGAACCGATTATCCGGAACGATCGGGACTATCGCTATTCCGGATAACTGATTTTTCCGGTTTTCTGAATCGCTACAAAAAGCCCTCTTTTTAGTGTTAAACCCAACTAAAAAAAAAAAAAATATTTGGAAATAATCTTAAAAATAAGAAAAAACGATGAGGTAATACACTAATGATTATTTCTGAAATGATGGTAAGGTAAACATCTTTCAAAAAAGAAAGAAAAATCCTGAAATCTTATGAGGAAAAAAAATTTTTTTTTTAAAAATTGCGGGAAAATTTTCGAATTTCGTTCCGGTTTTCTGATTTCCGGATAACGGGTTCTGTACTGTATTTAAAAATAGTTGAAAAAATTTTGAACTGTATACAATTTTAGGCATCATTTAAAAAAATATAATTTGTACATAGCAAAATGGGTCGAACAGTTACTGAGAAATTGAATTTTAAATATCTAACTTTCTTAGATCAAGATTTTTCAGAAACTATTCAACCGAGTTTGCTCAAATTTGGTATTTATTGAAATATTATGTTCTTTAAAATGATACGAAAAATTGTACACCGTAGAATAGAAATTATTTTTGGCCACCATTAAATAATTTTTTTTTTTTAAAAATAATAATTACTATGTTATTTTTTGCAAGGAATCATCTCTGGATAAACTAACTTTATAATTACGAACAAAGATTTTTCAATTTGCATAAAAAGTTTGAGATATAGCGAAATATGCAAAAATAAACATCGAAACATTATGTATTATACTTACTCATAATTTCGAATGTTAAAAAGCATTTAATTCATCAAAGATAGTTAAATTTTTCTTAAATTTAAAATGAGATTTTAGAAAAGTTTTAAACTGATTTCTATAAATGAGGTTAAATTGATTATGTATAAGTAATACTTATTTAATTATTCAAGCAATAATCTAAACAAATTCTATTTCAATAAGGATTTTTTAGGAAACTTACTAAAATTTAGGGAATTTTCTAAAATGTACAAAAACCAGGAGAGTTTTAATTAAACCAGCAGAAACTGGCAAAATCCAGTAGAGTTGGCAGCAATGAATTAAGGCAATTTTAAACTACAGTTTAAAAAGTGTTCAACATAAGAAAAAAAATAATAAATAAAGTGACAACGCATGGATACACTTTATTTTGAAAACGAACACAAACCAAGAAAAATCACACAGAAAAATAAAAAAAAGATTTACAATTGCAAAGCTTAAGCAATTAAAATTCATCAAATGTTGAAATTTCAAAAAATGTAACATTAAAATTAAAGTTTAATTAGAATGATGACAATTTGAATCTTCAGATGACAATTATGAAAAATTAAAAATTCATAATAACAAGCAACCAATAGCCTCCATGGTAGAATCGTGGCAACAGGAATAAGCAAAAATGCTATTTTTTACCTGCAGAATTTTGAAAATCTTTTTTCCGCAGTGCTTTATTTTTCCTTTTGAGCAGAATTATTTTCAAAAAATTCCTTTCTCGCATTTCAGAGATGGAAAAAACGCTAGTGATTTCTTTTTTAACTTTGCTTTGAGAATAAAAAAAAAATTCCACAATGACTGATATTATAAAAAGTAATTTCCAAATCGATACAATTTTGAAAAGTTAACTACGCAATTTATTTAGAACTGGAGAATATTGCTAATATCAGAATATGTATTTTTACATTTATAATTAAAAATTATATACTGTTCTACTCTGGACATGAAGGCTTTTATTAATTTTGTAAACCGGAAACACTTCTGTTACTTGAAATAAGTAATATGCATTATATATATATATACACAGTTTATTAGATTCGTTATACTATTAATTATTTTCAGAAAGGTATTAGTACTAGAGAGAAATGTTGCAGAAAGATCAAAAAAATTCTGCCACAGGACCAATAGCTATAAAAAAATTATAGTTAAAAGTGAAGGATCTTGCTCTACTAGATTTAAAATAAAATATGTTTGAATGAAATAAAAAAAAATTTTAACATTTTTAAACTTTGATGAAAGTGAAATTTATTTTACATCTATATTTTCTCTAAACTCACCTTACATGCCTATGTTAAGAATCTAAACTTTTCACCACAGATTTACATATTTATTTCAAACATTAAAATATCATTTGAGTAAGTAAAAGTTTTGAGACACGAATTGAGTTGGATCTAATTTTAATAAATAATGCTATTGACACACAATAAAATTCATTTGTTGTTAAACTATACATCTGACCTTTTTCAGCAAAATACAAAGAAATTCCTTATATTTCAGTAAAATGCAATTTCTTACAATAACAGTGTACATACAATAAAAGATAGGAAATATTTTATAATGATCTTTTGTATCATCTTTTTCAGTAAATTAAATAAACAGTCTGGTGAATTTTAAAATAGCATTGCAGAAGAAGACATTAAAATCTTTGTTCCCAACCACTTCTAGATCTGGAAAAAAAATAGAAAAAATTAATAATAATAAATAAATAAATAACAAAACATAAGTAAAACCACCTTAAATAAACAAAAAGGAAGATACACCATTACAAAAACTTAAGTTCAGTATGTAGAATTTTAATTTTGAAAGCTTACCCAATAAATTTAATATTTTATAAATAGGAAAACAAACTATAATTTCTACACTGAATTTTACATAAACACAAAATATCTTGACCCTTAGGTTGACTTATTTGCATACATTAAATTATCAACATTCCTTGGAAGATATCTCGCTGGATGAGGTACAGAATGCCCTGAGGGCCACAAAACCAAAGAAGTCAGCAGGGAGAGATGGAATCATGGCAGAGATGCTTAAGGCAGATTTTGAAGCCGCTACAAGACAGTTGCAAAAGCTCTTCAATGATGTCTGGAGAAATGAAAGAATACCAGAACAATGGAAAGAAGCAGTAATAGTGAAAATTCCCAAGAAAGACGATCTAACAAAATGTGAAAATTGGAGGGGCATTAGCCTACTTTCCATACAGGGAAAAATATTTGGAAGGATAATTTTGAATAGACTAAAACATGAAATTTATGGAATTTTAAGAGAAGAACAAGCAGGTTTCCGCAGTGGAAATGGAACAATGCAGCAAATATTCACACTTAGAAATATCATTGAGCAAAGCTTAGAATTTAAACTTTATTGATTTCAGTAAAGCCTTTGATTCAGTTAAGAGAGAGAAATTATGGGAAATTTTATCACTTTATAATATACCAGAGAAATATATTAACATAATCAAAGATATGTATGATAACAGCAAAGCATGTTTAGAAGCAAATGGAGAATTAACTGAATTCTTTTTGGTAAAAACTGGTGTGAGACAGGGATGTGTTTTATCAGGATTTTTATTTATACTGGTGATAGACTGGATTATGCAAAACATTTTGAAAGATGAAAAAAGAGGAATAAGGTGGAATTTCACAACTACTTTAGAAGACCTTGATTTTGCAGATGACATCGTACTTATTTCATCCAAATGTACAGACCTTCAGCTTAAAACATACAAATTCAACAAATATTCAAATAGTTTAGGTTTATTCATAAACAAGAAGAAAACTAAAGTAATGAGAATAAATCGAAAGAAAAATGACAAAATTTAAATCGAAAATCACGAAATAGATGACAGAGTCATTTAGCTATTTAGGTTCTATTGTAGATAAAAAAAGGTGGAAGTAGTGAAGATATTAGACAGAGAATAATTAAAGCAAGAACATGTTTCAAGGGATTACATAAATTTTGGAGAGAGTCAAATATTGAAATAAAGGCAAAAATAGTTTTTTACAAAGCTATTGTTAGAGCAGTACTATTATATGGCACAGAAACCTAGAAACAGACTAGGATCGAAATACAAAAATTAGAAACCTTTCAAAACAAATGTTTAAGATTTATTTTTAAAATTTTCTGGCCTTACAAAGTATCAAGTCAAAATCTATTAAAGAAAGCTAAAATAAAAACAATAGAAGATAAAACTAAAAAACGAAGATGGAGCTGGCTCGGACATATCCTTAGAATGCCCAAGGGAAAAATTACATGTGCTGCGCTTACATGGGCCCCTGATGGTAAAAGAACAAGAGGAAGACCAAGACTTAACATTCAGTGCATGTTTTTGGGCGAATTAATAGAATGTAGAATATCTGGCCAGGAGGAATTGCTAGAGACAGGAGGCGTTGGAGCGATATGCTAGAGGTCTTAAGCGCCCAAAGGCACGTAGAGGATAAGTAAGTAAATTATCAACATTCTAAACTACTGGGTGTTCAATTTTATGCCCACACCCGCACCTCTAAATAATGGGGGGGGGGGGAAGAAATACCAGTACTTATATTTTTACCTATTTTAAAAATTAAAATAAGCCAATGTCCCTCCTTTCTTCAAAACAGTGGGCAGATGGTTTTGATTGAACACGCTGTAAATAAAGACCAATTGATGATTGGCATTGCTAAGTAAATTTCGTAGGAAAAAAAAGCTTCAAATTATTTTTTTTTCCAGAATAAAAGGCTTTAATTCAAGGTATAATGTATTCAAATTATAAAACAATTTTGTTTGTAATACGAAAATACACCCAAAGTTACTAAAAATAATAGCTTTCACAATCCATGAACAAAATTAAGCAACTTTTATCATTCAGTAATTAAAAAAAAATTTTTTGGTGCTTTCTTATCTGTTACTAATGATGGTATTTATAAAGAGAACATCATACTTAGAAAAGCCTTAAAATTGCATAGTTTTTATTTACACACATTCCAAATTTTGCCAAGATTTCTAATCAAGAAATATTTTTCAGAAGACATAAAAAGTAATTATATTTGATTAGGAAAATGGTGAAAGAAAGTTTACTGGCACTTACATCATTATTTTACACAATAATGATCTTGTATTGAAACAATATATTAAAAAAAATTTTTTTAAAGTCAATTCCTACTAAGGTCAAGAAACAAAAATATTAAATAATTACAATTTTTATCTCATGCAAAACTAAAATTAATTAAATGAATGAATTCATAACTGAAAAAACTGTATTAACATCGAGTGTCATCCAGTAGAAGAAAAATGTATTTGAATAGATGAATAAAAAGTATTTCATGAAGATATAGGGAGAGCGTGCACTAATAGTAGCAGTCTAGGCTTTTTTCGAGAGGTACTTATTTTGTGAAAATTTAGACACAATTTGTAAAAATTAAAAGTTACATTAAAATATCAACACCAAAATACGGCAAAAAATTATATCAAAATTTAAAAATCCATTTTCCATTATTAAATTTCAACTTACTGCATTATAACAGTACTAGAACTAAAAGTTTTTTTCATTATGAGAACATTTTAGACTAGGTCATATAGAAAAAAAAGTTTCACAAAATTTGCATAAAAAAATAAAGGCCTGTTAGAATAAATTTATAATAATGCTAAAATTAATGTTCGAATGTTTGAATTTTGACTTCCTGCATAGTTTGTAGAGAGAGAACCTCGTTTCATTTTAAAAAAACTCTGGGATTTATAAATTTTTATAGGGATACAAAAATAAAATTTTACGAGGCAGAGAATCTTAGAACGTGCTTTTTAAAAAGTATTTTGTGAAACTACCGTCTTTTCTAAAGTTGAATTTGTGAAGGTATCGCTAAACGGTAGTAAATTTGCCCTGGACAGACCTCTGAGTTGGAATTGAGAAACAAATTTTGCTTTGATACACATGGTGACAATTACGTATAGCTACACCCTTTCAAATCTTCCAAAAAGCAAACTAGTGAAAGCTGCTCATTTATCAGTTACACTAAGTGACTAAACACAGGTAACTACAACATTTAGCAGGTGCACACAATTGCACGCGCACACACACAGATATACACACACACACACATATATATTTTTTGACAACATCTGATAAGTACACACAATTCAGGGTTCATACTCTTTCTAAGAAAGTAAATTTCAGGAGTTTCTAAGGAGTTTTTCAGGAGTACAATACAATAAATTCAGGAGGTGCGAGGGAAAATTATATACTTTGTATAATTTTAATATAGCTATTTATAAAATTAAATTTACAACATTACAAAAAAAACCACAAAATAGTAAATTAATTAAAAAAGGATCTTAAAATATTATTTATTTTAAACACTTTTTAAAGACATATATGTCTTATTCAGTTCTTCACATATTTTAAGCTTAGATATTTTTTCTTTAGCATGACGCCTTAAGGCATTAGCTTTTGAAATTAATGAGAGATCACATTTTTTTCTGCCTGATCAGAATAATCATCAGAAGTTTTATTAAGTTCTTGTATATCATCCTCCAAATGTTTCTTTTTTCACCCTTAGTTTTATTATTTGTAAATACTTTCTCTTTTTCCAAATGTGCAAGATATCTTTGAAATGCAACTGTAGCTGAAACAATGAGTTCTTTTGAAATAATGACTTTTTCAAGTCCACCAACAAATCGTAGATGGTCATCAATTATTCTTTTAGCCACAATTGTTTGGTTTGCCAGATTTTCAACCGATTGACCGAAAACCCTCTCTCACCAGTTGCCTGGCCATGAGAAAGCAGAAGTAGAGGTTTAATTACGTTCCACAAATTGGGATATTGTGAACTTGACAAGAACTCACAGTATAACACATCTAGTCGATCTACGCTAGGATCAAAATTATCGCCAATGCAGTGCCTAAATTTTGTCCTAGTATCCATGCTGTTAAAATCTTCAACAAATTGAACATATTCCTTCAGAATGCTATCACAATCTTCTTCTTTTACTCTACCTTCACTGGTCAAATGAAATAATATTTTTCAAAGCTTGTTTAAATTTGCTTCTTTATTAACATGCATTGTACAAGGATCAATGCTCGATACATTTCGCACTAAAGAGAAATTCAGTGGTCACTTTTCAATGAGCTTTTTTGACAACTTCAATAAAAATTGCCTGCAATTCAAATAAAATTCCATTGTTTTCTCTTCATCCTTCAAAATTTTCGTCTTTATCAACTCTTTTCTGGCAACAAAGCCAACATCAATTTTGGTTGCCTCTTTACAAATTTCTTTATCTTCGAGATTTATACTTAACACATTGTATTAAGTATAAATCTATTATGATGCTGGAAGCTTTTCTTCTTTTATAAATCTGTTCAGCACATCTTTAAATAGCAAGTAGAGATCACCATTTAAAAATGGTAACGCGGGCTTATCAGTTTGATACAATTTTAAGAAAGATTCAACATCTTTCACAACAGGTAAAATGAAATTACATTTGGCAATAAATAGTTCATCTTTAACCACGTTCTGTAAGATTGTATACGATTTAATGTTTGGCCGAGAAAACTTTTTGTTTTCTATCTCCTTCAAATAAGTTTTAACATCAGGCAAAATTTCTAAAAGTCGAACTAAAACTTTTTTATTCTCCACCCACCTGTGCTTGCAAAATTTTGAAGGGAACTTTACAAATTCAGGATTTACAGATTCAAAATCTTCTCTTCGAGCAGGAGAGTCTTTAAAAAATTGGTAAACAGATGATGCTCTACTTTTGGAAAAGCAATAGAGCAACCACCCTTAAAGGTATTATGCACTATGTGCAGTCCACATGAACTTACATTCAAGAAACTCACATTTTGTCCATTCTTCATTTTTTCCATCATTATGTCTAACACTTTTAGGTTGACATTCGGGCCATCCATAGATAATTGCAGTAAACTTTTAGTATTTATGCAAAGCATTTCTCAGTTATTTTTTCAAATAAAAGTTCAGATGTGGCATGGCCTAGTAAGTCTGAAGAATAGTAGCGCATATTTATGTGGTTACCATTCCAAAATCTTACATGACAATACAGTTTTTGAATTGATTAACATCATTTAGACTTTCATCAAAAAGCAGTACATAATTGGTTTCCTCTTTCACTCTTGACTTAAGTAGAGACAAAAAATATGGCGCTATACTAAAAACTGAGAGGTAGGCAGTTTTTTTCTCACCACAACTGAAATTGCTTGCTATCTCGCTATCAGAAAACATAGCTTTAAAAAGAAAATTTGCATTTTCACAAGATTTGTAGGAATAATGTGAGCTTAACACCTTAAAAGTCCATAAAATTTCAGCCTTTGTAGTGAGGCTATTCAAATGAATTGCTCGATTCAAATTATAAACCGGCACAGTAACAACACTTAGCAGGCAATCTTTATACAGTTCATTTGCTAGCCAGGGACAAAAGAGATGGGAAGACGGAAGGGATGATTAATTATTTTCTCCGTATAAGAATCGTTTTTTATTTTTGTAAAAAATTTTTCAGGAGATAAAACTTAATTTTCAGGAGTTAAAACACCAATTTCAGGAGTTATAAGGGCCCTTAGAAAAAAAAAGCTAATTTCAGGAGTTTTTCAGGAATTTCAGGAGGAGTATGAACCCTGACAATTCTAGATGAGAGCTACAGAGAATGTATGTTTCTCCTATTTGTGTTTGCATCCAGTTATGGGAGTGTATTTTGTGGAGAAGGTACATAATGGTTTATTCATAGGAGATTCAGGGGGAATTAAAAATATATCTGTAATAAAAGCTTCATAGGAGTGTTCATAACAGGAGGTTACACTTTGCGTGTGTGCATATTACACACATATATAAATAGCAATGATTTTTTTTTCAAGAAGTATTTTTGAAACATAAATTAGAAAAATGACATTTGAAAACCAACTAACTGAACAATAAAAGCTTCAACATGTTAACATGATTGCATTAAAAAACAAGACATGCTTACATTTTCAATATCTTCATCCCCACTGACTTCATCGAATTCGATAATGTTGTCATCTTCCTCCTCTTCTCCAAAGTTAACTGTGTCATTGATTTTAGCTGCACAAGAATTATTATACATTTCATTAAATAAAATAAAGGTAAATATAGCAATAGTACTCATTTTTCAATCCTATTTTTTTGTTGGTAATTTTTTTTAAATAAAAGTTTAAAATCATTTCCAAAAGCAGTAAATTCACAATGTAAAATAATTGAAAGCACTCTGCAATTAATGGTTCTGGGCTTAAGTAGGTAAAGGCTTCAATTATTATATGATGCAAGTAAATTAAATTTGTTAATGCAGGTTAATTGCAGATGGAAAACTTACAGAAATCTGTGTGTAAAATATTTTTTTCCTTAAAAACATTTTAACATTAAATTGAATGTGAATTATAACACAAACTAAAAAATAAAATTACAGTAAAAAACAGTCAGAATCTATTTTCTAAACTTTATAGAATGCAATATAAAGAGTTTACTTTAAAAACTTCTTTGGATTAAGTAATAAATAGATGAGTTCTCAGATTTACTTTTTAGAATGCCCTTTTACAAGTTAAGTATGTCTAAGTAAGTACTAGTAGTACCTCTCACAGTGATTTTCTTAAAAGTCTTATTTTATTGATATTAAAAGTTTTTATCTATAGTAACAATGAAAGAACATATACAAACTTATATTTGATGTTCAAAGTTTTTTTTTTTAACGGAACTAAATATGTAAAAAAAAAAATAAAAAAAACTTTTAAATTATAATTTCCTATTAGCTGTAAGTGATATAATTTTCGGTTTCATAAACACATTTTGATTCTTGAATAATTGATTTGTTAAGAATAATTGATTTTTTAAAAATATTATTTTATGTCTAACTGACAAATTGGATCTTTGCCTTGATATAAATACATAAGAGGATATTTCGATTGTACAAAAGTAACTAATATTATAATTTCAGCCATTAATTTGTAATAATTACATAATTATTTTAACAATTTTAATAAGAAATATTTTTTATATAGTATATTTAAATTAGAAATATTATATTTTAGTTACAAAAGGGTTTTTAAATCATATTCAGCAATATTAATGTATTATATCAGAACATTGATTGATAAAAAATATATATATAAATATTTTAAAACAAAAAATAAACTTGAAAAAAAAGGGGGATTTATTTGACTTCAGAAAATATGACATTTGCCATCTCTGTGAGCAATACATTTAGTTCTTTTTATGCAAAATTCCAGTGGCAGAATTGCAGCGACATGGCGACATTATCAGAGAACTGACCTTTTGAAGGTTTTACTTTTCATTTCTATAGAAATTTACACGCAATATTTGAACATTTAGATAATTTTTGACATGCTCAATTTATGTCGATAATATCGTAAGCCACTGTAATGCTTTGATTGTATTTTTGGCAATGTTTGTAAAAATGTCGATTTCCACGACATTTTTAAATATCTCTATATATATTTCAAATAATATGGAAAATTTGAATCGTGCATTTGAGTATTTACTTTTTAAGGCAATAATTCTATCAAATTTTTATGAGTTATTGATTGCTATTGATCTCTCAATAGTTTTTAAATCCGATATTAAAAAATTATACATAGCTTTTTTTTTCCCTTTTGTAAACACAGCGATTTTGTTATCATTAAAAGTATCTCATAGAAAGATATTAGTGCTAGAGAGTTTTGTCGCAGATAGCTTGAAAAAATTCTGCTACAGGGAGTAAAACAAATAAATGAGAAACAGTGTTTTGTGGCAAATCTTTCATTCTTGAGGGAAATTTGCCACTCTCTGAATATTAAAAGGCTCTTACCATATTCGGGTAATTCCCCGTAAGTTTTAAGATTTCTGGCTTCATCTGGATTGTATTTGAGAATGACATCTGCTTTAGCATCTTGATAGTCTCTCAGACCAACCAAAATAATGTCACCTTGATTAATCCAAACCTGCAAAATTTATTAATCAAACATAAATGACAAGTTGAGACAATTAAAAAGTATACAAGTCAAAAAAAAAAAAAATTAAAACAATAAAGAATGAAAGCCAATATCAATGCTCTTAGCACAAATAAAATTGTTTCAAATAAAAAATTTATCCACTTTTTGCAATGGAGCACAAACAAGCATGGACTACTAAAGATTGGAAGCTCCTTTGGGAATAATTTTTGGTTGTTTAATCGTCCATTTGAATAACTGAGCTTAAGACAGATTTTTTAGTGCTAATCACACTATAGTAACGAAATTTTGTTTTAGCTAAATTGATACAATATTAGAAAGCACTCCTTTTTGCAGATATAATCGTGTAAGCTGATGAAGAGGTTATATCTGATCTCCCGGTTTTTAATTGAATTTTTTTTAAAAATTACTTTTTTCTCTTATAATTATTTTGTATCTTTTTCCATGTTTTCACAACATTTTGAACTATAAATATATATAAACACACACACATTACAGAGAAAAAAATGGTAGTAAAGACTAAAGAAAGATTTCATATAAAAGAGAAAACAAATACAGTCAGACCTCGAGGTAAGGTCACCCTAAGGGACATTGCAAAAGTGACTTTATAAGTGGGGTGACCTTTTAACCGATTCATTAGCAGTTCGCAACAAGCACTTAAATAGTACACATTATGATTTTTTAAAATTGGTAACACAAACGGAAACAATCAGCCACAAATTAAATATTTAAGTCAATAAAGTTTGACAGAATTAGTAGAGAATTGAAGAAAGTTAGTTTTTTAAATTTTTTTTTAAATTTAAAATAAAGCTGTTTGCAAATTTCCTCAAAATGTACATATATACATCACATCTTAACTTATTTAAAATAATCATTTATGCAGGTCTGTCTCGTTTTTGGTTTCACTTTACGAACAATATTTTCTAGATTTTGTAACTTCTTAAAATGTTCCTCAGCTCCCTCATGGCTTGTAAAAAAATTTCCTATAACATTTCTTGCATTGAAAGCTTCCGCTTGGGTTACAGCTACAGTCTCAAGATCACTGTCATTGTCCTTACTGTCCACAACTTGTGAAACAATTTCAGAAATTGTAGCTTGTTTGTTGGCTGCAACATTTTCCTAGAACTCAAGAGGGGTAATTGCCTTGTAAGGAAGTCAAATAGGCTTTTGTTAGAAAAGAGCTCCCCTCGCCTCAGATAAAAATGATCTTATAAACGATAACAATTTTTATAATTTGACCATATATCCGATAGTCTGTAACAAAGCATTCCTTTTCAGCGAACCGGGACTTTGGAAAAGTGACCTTACATACGGATGACCTTATATCAAGGTCTGACTGTATTTTTAAAAATAACACTGCCTTACTTAACCAACACAAATTTCTTTATTTTAATTCCGCAATTTGTAAGTCAATAGCAGATACTTTTGATGAAAAGTTCTTCAACATTGAGTCCTTATTTTATTTAACCTTTTTTGTTTAATTTAATTTTATACTTTGTACCAGCATGTACTCACCAACTAGGTGGCAGTTCACAACATGCTTTCAGCATAGGAAAAAACGAGACCACTGGCCAACCTAAATGAGAATTTATGGTGTACCCTTTTTTCTAGAAATACTTCAGCATATATGTCCGTAACTAGTAGTAAAATTTAGATTAAGCTTGCAATACAAAATGTAAGATCAGCAAGTTTATGTTCTTGAAGGTATGGCCAGTAATTAGAGTCAAATTTGAAATTTGATTATAAGAGCATGATTTATTCAACATTAAGATTCTATTTTTCATTGAATAGTAGACGAGTGGTTGACTTTTCATAGGCATACCTGCCAACATTGGAGAAACAAAATTAAGATTTTACAAGCCACAGCTATGAGTAAAGCTTTGATACATCATGCATAATCATGTTATGCCAAAAAGTGAAATTTAAAATTGGCACTTACATTTAACGAAGTAAAAAATATGTACAGGGTTCATGCTCTACTATAAAAATAAAATTCAAGTACTTTTTAAGACTTATTATAAAATTCTCAAGGACTTAAATTTGAGTTAAAGATAGACTAAAATCTGACATTTTAAACTAAAATGTTTTGACGATAATAGCAGTACTGAAAAATAAGACTTCCATTGCTCTCTCGATTTCGGAAAGTGATCTAAGTATGAAAAAAAAAAAAAAAAAAAAAAAAAAACAAGGGTGATTGGCATCAAGTCCAGAATAAAATTCATGATGCATAAAAACGTCAGGTTTGAAATCTTTTTAAACCATTATTTATAATTACTTAAAACTATTAACATGCATCATACTGCAGTACTGGCAATAGCCCCATCTGTAGAGGAATAAGAGAAATATTTATGCCAGCCAATATTTTATTGCCAATTTTTTAAAAAAAAATATTTCTTCAACAAATATGGTGAAATTTGAGAATAAACAGGTAAACAGGAGATAGCCGTAAAATCAGAGTTCGCCAAGTGGGCCCTTGAAAAAACCCACTTGGTGGGTTTTTTCACAAATTGGCTGAAAAAGAAGTATATCCTAATACTATCATTGGACACATCGTGGAAGTTAACAAACATTTTAGAAATGTGCATCAAGCACATGAATGGGTAAATGAAAAAAACTGCTTGATGCTCCAATTACCAAATGATATTGCAAAATGAATCTAATAACAATATGTCAAAAATAATAAATAATGTTGGGTTTTACCAATAAACTATCAATTTGGAAAAACAGATATCAATTGTTTCTGAAGCTTTAAGAACAAAAAATGATGAACAAAAGCAATTAGCAGAAAACTGTCTCTAAGCACCATCCAGAATTTCTGCCAGGTGTTATGGCATTCAAAATTTCTGATCCTGAATACTTTCCAAAATCAATGATACTTGATACTGTTATTCAATAGTTTTCATTAAAAAATAGCAGAAAATTATGGCAAAAAAAAAAAAAAAAAAAATCAAGCTTCCACAAAATTTCTGCCACTTCTTTTTTCTTTTCACTCGGCACCAGCAACTTTCGGTTTGGTGTGGAGTAAACTACGAAATAGATTAGGAATAGATAAAGCTACAAAACTCGTAAAAGTGTATCACCATCTAAGAGAGAAATGTACACACTCTAAATCTGCTGTATGATAATAATACATAAAAAAAATAGACCCTTTTTTAAGTTAAGTCTTAACATCTGCTGACAATTTGTAACTATTTGGAGAAAGTTTATCACCATTAAAAAAGTTAAATTAAAATATTACTTAAGATTTCTAAAATATTATTTTTAAGATTTCTTTCGAATATAATTTATTTTGTTTCTTTTAATCATGTTTAAAAAAGAAAACAAACAAATTTTCTTTTCTATTAAGTGATACATTAAACAATTAACAAATTTAAAGTTTTATTTTCTGGTTTTAAAAAAAATAAGTTGAAACTTTTTATAAATGTTTTTTATTGTTTTAAGATTAATTTGTTTTTTGAAATTATAAAGTTAATATTTATTTAAAAGTGCAGTCATTTTTCTAAGGATAAATATTTGAAAAATGGGACAAGTAACTGATATTCTTTATAATTATACATAATTTTAATTTCACTTTCTATTAATCATATTATAAAAACATGGAAGACCATTAAATATTTATTGCAGTTTAATTTTATTTAAGGTAAAAGTCAGATGAAATTTTAGTTTTTACTGATTATAAATATTTATTGATTATAAATTTGTAATAAGTAATATATATATGCTTAAATATAGTAAATAGAGGTGTGGGAAAACAAAAAGATTAATAAACTTGTTCCTTTAATATTACTGTTGCATTTATATTTTATAGGGCTTCAGATAAAAATTGTGAAACGCCATGTATTTAACAATAAAGATTCAAACACATATTAGTGATAGTGCATTATTTAAACTTATTTTAATTTTATTATACAGTACAGAACCAGTTAACCGGAAATCAGAAAACGGGAACGAAATTCAATAAATTCTCCCGCAATTTAAAAAAAAAAAATTTGTTTTCCTCATAAGATTTTAGGATCTTTCTTTCTTTTTTGAAAGAATTAACCATACCATCATTTTAGAAATAATCATTACTGTATTACGTAATCGTTTTTTTATTTTTTTAGTTGAGTTTAACAATAAAAAACTGCTTTTTGCAGCGATTCAGAAAACTGGAAAAATCAGTTATCCGGAATAGCGATGGCCCCGATCGCTCCGCATAATCGGTTCCCTATTGTATATATTTTTTAAATAAACTTTTTGGATTTATTTATATTTTTAAGCTTATACAACACTATTTAATAAATAAAAATATTTATTCAGTAAAATTTTAAAGTTTATGAGCACTAAATGAAAAAATCCTTTTCCCCCCGGGTTTTTTCAAACCCTGAGTAAAATACAGGAGCCTTCGATCAAAAACAGGAACTAACGATCCCGAGTAGCCATCTGTTGATCACACACATATATACATAACATAAAAAGCTTCAATTAATCTTTTAATGTCATTCCTTTTCTGTAAATCCCTTATTTAGTTTATTATTCAATACGAAACATTTTCTCACACTTTTAAATTCACATCCTGTCCTTTAATCTATTTTTGGTTCAAGTACGCATTCATTAAAAGTAAGACATTTTCCCCTTTGCTCTTTGTAGGAATCGTGCGACCATTTTAATTAACTAATTACAATTACTAAGATTTCCCTTATTCCCTAAAACGAGACATTTAACAGACTTTCTTTGCAAGATTTTCCCTAACTTTTATGGAGCAGCACGAACAAATATAATACAACATTCAATAAAAATTACCTTCTTTCGCAACTTTCCACGAATGTGACAGAGTCTCTTAACACCATCGAAGCACATTGCTTCCAAACGTCCATTACCCAGCATTTTTAGAACTTGGGCATATTCTAAACAAAAATACATGGATTAGAATTCTTTTAACTGCATAAAAGTAAGTCATAGTCTTCAATGATATATCAGCAGGGCAATTCCATAAAAAGAAAAGTAAAACAGGGTAGGTAAAAATTTTTCTTCAAATAAAATTGAAAAATTATTTTTTATCATTATTATATCACTTTTTAGCTATAAGTACAAAAAAAAACTTAACCTGGAAGAATTTTTTTTTTGCAACTGGTCAAGATTTACTAAAAATTTATGTATTTCAATGCCTATTTTCAAATACCAATTCATATAGTAATTTTGATTGCTTAGTTAAAACATTATCCATAATAGCAGCAAGTATCAGCTAATACTAAAAAAAATAATACGCACTACTGTGATAAAAAGGGTAAATTTAATTGTCAGGGGTCTGTCTAGGTTTTTCTGAGAAATACCTATTTTGTGAAAATTTAGACATAATTTGTGAAAAATTAAAAATTATATTAAAAAATCAACACAAAAATATGGATTTATAGTTTCTTAAGGGATACAAAAATAAAATTTTAAGAAAAAGTATTTTGTGAAACTACCGTTTTTCCTAAAGTTGAATTCGGGAATGTACTGCTAAACATTAGTAAATTCGGCCTCGACAGATCCCTCATTGTTCTTTGAAACAAAGAGTAACCAAAATTTATGAAAGTTTATCCTAAATTAGAAATACAGTCAGCAACAGTCTCTGCTCCACAGTAAAAGGGGCGATAAATAAACGTTTACTCTACTAAATAAAACAAAACGTACGTTCAGGGGTCTGTCTAGGTTTTTCTGTGAGGTACCTATTTTGTGAAAATTTAAGACATAATTTGTGAAAATTAAAAATTTAAAAAAATCAGCACAAAAATGTGGTAAAAATATGGATTATCGTCTCTTCCAGGATAAAAAAATAAAATTTTAAGAAAAATTATTTTGTCAAACTACAGTTTTTCCTAAAGTTGAATTTGTGAAGGTACCGCTAAACTAGGGCTGCACAACCTGCGGCCCCTCGACTACTGAAGTGCGGCCCGCGAGAGCTTCTAAACACAATAATATATTTTTTTTCAAATGGCAATTTTTAATCGGACGTTTTACACAATCAATTCTAACAGATTCTTCAGTAAATGTACGTTTAACGAGCTTTCTTTAAACCAATTTTATCGTAAATATAAAATTAAAAAAAAAAAAAAACAGTTGTTTCAACTTTTCTGCATGATTTCGACAATCCCAAACTTTTATTACGACGCGAGTTTCAGATTGCCCATTTAAATAATCACTTTTTGGTGCACTTTATTTGTGATGATTTCATCTTAAATCTAAGTGATTTTTTATCTTTTTGTTTTGCAATTCTTTATTTCAACAATTTTTTTCAGCAGCTATTGCTATGCGTTACCACGTATTATAAAAAATTCCAATTATTCTATTACGACATGCACATTTTAAATCGTACATTTGACACGCTTTATTCGTGCTGAGTTCAGCATAAATATAAGTAATTTTTCCCCAAATTATTTCTATACTTTTCCACATGATTTTAACGATCCCGTTATTTAACTATGATGTTATTACGACATGTGATTGTTAATCGCAAACATAAATAATCACTTTTTGACACAGTATTTCGATACAGTTTTATTGTCAATCCTAGTTATTTTTTCTTCGTTTTTTTCCGCAACGGATATGATTTGGTCGAATGTGGTAATGAATTGTGATTTGATCAAAAACCAAATATTCGCCAAAAAAAAAGGATAAAAAAAAAGGATCACAATTTGCCAAATAGCAAAATCTTTTAGCAGCATAGCAACACTAAAACGAAAATTTCAATGCTCAGAATAATATTTCCTGGAGAAACGTATACGTAAATTAACTCTAAAAAATAAGGGCAATCAGGAACGTTTTTTAAAAGGTCGAAAAACGAAACAGAAAACATAAAAATCAATCTTAATTTTTGAATGAAAATTTTAAAGCTGAACATTTCAGTTTTCCAATTACCAGAAAAAGCCAAGAAAAAAGAATTAAGTCAACAGAAATGCTATTAAAAATTACTGCATTATAATAAAAAGGTCTAAAGAAAGTTTTTTTTTATTTAAAGAAAATAAAAAGTTAGAAAAAACGTTCTTAATTTTTTTTAAATGAAAATCTTATGCTGAAAATCTCAATTTAAATTTTTCTCATTGCCATAATTTTAGAAGAAAAAAAAATTGCTATAAAATAAATTTTATTAGTAACCTTATTTTCTAAAAAAATGCTGAGTCATAATAAAAATGTCCAATAAAGGAAAAACAGAAATTTTTTTTTTTCTAGTTTCTGAAACAAAACTTTAACACTGAAAACCACACTTTTCTATGTTACTTGTTATTTATATTAGAGTACAGGGAAAGAGTGATAATAAATTAATAGTATGAGACGTTCTGTTAAAATGCTAGGTTGTCATAAAAACAGCAAAAAATGGAAAAAAAATCCCTTTTCAATTCTCAAAATATCGAAAAAATGACAAAATTGACGTGTCTGATTAAATATATATATTTTTTATAGTAATATCTATAAAAACTTAGAAAAATACATTTCCAGAAAATATTCTGCGGAATATTTGACTGATCATTCAACCAACTGAATTTTTCACAGAAGGGCCAAATACTCGTAGAACGCTAGTGTTTAAATAAACATTACTACATTTGTCATTAACATGTCTAAACATGTGCGGCCCTTCGTTAGCCAACCTGCTGTGCAAGTGGCCCTTCACTCAAAAAGGTTGTGCACCCCTATGCTAAACGGTAGTAAATTTGACATGGACAGACCCCTGACATTAAACATACACACTATTAAAGACAGGGCTCGAAATTAACGGTGGTCCGTGACCACTAAAAACGGAGTCGGACCAGCATAAAATAATAAACAGTGGTCCATCGCAGCCGATCTCCGTTAAAAAAATTTTTTTTAAAAAAAAGCTAGCGTGCGAGATCTCTGTAAAAAAAATAAAAATAAAAATTAAAAAAATAAATAAAGCTAGCGCACAATCCTGAGGAAGGCGAAGTTAAATCTTGTTTCACGCATGCGTCACATGGAGAGTCGCTGAAGGAGAGAAATAGGGGAGGTAGCGGGGTGGGTTCATGACGTGCACCGTCCGCCGCAGCCGATTTCTGTAAAAAAAGGAGGCAAGCGCGTGTGAGGAAGGCGAAGTTAAATCTTGTTTTGCACATGCGTTACATCGGCGCTGTTAAAATATTCTTTTCTAATTAATCTTAGTAAGTAGTATAATTAATCTTATGTCCTTAAATTCTAAGTATATTTATGCAACTTGCGTTTTTGAGTTACTTAAAACTATTTTAGAGCTTATTCACAATCAAAAATTTATGATTTTTTAAAAAAAAAATCATGATTTTTTCAATCAAAAATTTAAAAATTTTTTTTTTCATTTGCAGCTAATAGGAACGCGTAGACGGACCAGTAAAGTTTTGTGCGGACTAGTAAAATGTTTTAGTTACTGGTCCTAAGGACCAGTAATTTTTTTAAAAAATTTCTACCCCTGAAAGAGCAGATATTCAATTCATAATTAAAAATGGCTCAAATAATAACATATATATTTCAAAATTCTGTATAAAACTAAAATAAAAAATAGCTGTAAATATAGTTTACTACTATTTTTATTATTACTATAAAATAGTAATAATTAGGGCCCTATAAATAAAGCAGAAATTTTTTAAAAATTATGCGGCGATTTTAAAAAATTATGCGACAAGGATGCGGTGCCTTTTAAAAATTATGCATGCAGGCTGCAAATGACCCAGAAAACAATTGCAACTGAAAAAAAAAATCTCTTCTTTCCTGTTTTAATAAAAATTTTTTTTTTCAATGAATACAGTAAAGATTTCAACTAAATTATCTTATGTATTGTACATCCATTTTCTACATCAGAACAATTATTAAAGTTTATTAAAATGGAGAGAAGTTAGTCCAGAAGCTGCGTTTTCTTTCAAACTGTCTTTGTTTTGTAAAAATTTGGCCGTAGCAGGATACAGCTCTTTCACAATCTACTGAATTAGGAATCACTGACAAGGGAACCTAGGGAAGTGTGACTCGCCAATTTTTAAATAAATTAGTGGGATGTATGCCTTATGAGGAATAATTTTAGGGTGCAACATTCGTTTCGGCCCATAGAAGCTCCTGTGAGAGATAAAAAATAATTCAATATATAGAAAAATCGGTATTTTATTACTTCAATGCAGACTATTAGTTATTGTAATTGTCTCATATTCCAATTAATTGGATAATTAATTAATTTGCTAATTAATAAATTAATTAACATTCGTTTCGGCCCATAGAAGGTCCTGTGAGAGATAAAAAATAATTGAATATATAGAAAAATCGGTATTTTATCACTTCAATGCAGACTATTAGTTATTGTAATTGTCTCATAATTAGGGCCCTATAGATTATGCGAAGATGCGGAAACCCGCATAATTCACAATTATCCGCATAATTTAAAATTTTCCGAGTAATCGCAGCATATCTGTAGAATTTTCATTTTTCAGCAAAATGTATTCGTTTACCAGATAAATTTCTCCTTAAGGGTTTTTTTTTCAATTGAAATATATCTTCTTTTTCAATTCCAAGAATCTTTTTGGTCAGATAGTCAGATCTTTCCAAGAATTTGACAGAGGTGGACAAATTCCCAGGAAACTTTAAGAAATTTTTCAAGCATTGTCCTGCAAGAAAGCGCCGCTATTTAAAGTTTTTAACAGATGACAATAAGAAGGCTAAACTTTGTCCAGCACCAATAAAGACACGGTGGAATTCCTGGTTTAAATCAGTGCAATATCATACTGAATATTGTAATGTTTACATAGAATTTTTTAGCAGTGAAATAAACCTTACTCCTGACACTGCTTGTCTCAATCAGTGCAAAGTTTTGGTGGAAAGCAAGTACGTTTGCAAAGACTTTCAGTTCATTGCAGAACACGCTCAGATATTAATGGATACCCTTCTCTTTTCGAAACATGTGGTGTATCTATTCACAAAGCTTACAATAAGATTTTTGATCTGCGGTCTAAACTTCGATGTAATTCTCAGGCATCATACTCACGAAAAGATTCACGCAACGCATTTCTTCAAGAAGTGTTTCACAAAACAATTGCAAAGTTGAATACTTACTACTCTCCAGAACTAGACGCGTTCAAAAAACGCGGGCCCGTAAAAGAATGTTCAAACCAGGACTTAATTAGATTCTGGAATTCAGAGAGATTTCCAGAACTTATAAAAAAAGCAAGACAAGTGCTCTCAGTGCTTCCTAATTCAGTAGATTGTGAAAGAGCTGTATCCTGCTACGGTCAAATTTTTACAAAACAGAGACAGAGTTTGAAAGAAAACGCAGCTTCTGGACTAACTTCTGCATGCATAATTTTTAAAAGACACCGCATCCTTGCCGCATAATTATTAAAAATCGCCGCATCCTAGCCGCATAATTTTTAAAAAATTTCCGCATAATTTATAGGGCTCTACTCATAATCCAATTAATTTGCTAATTGATAAATTAATCAGAAAATTAATTAATTATTAATAAATTGTTAATTAATTATTAATTAATTGCTAATTAATTGACTTGCAATTACATACTCCAATTAATTTGGAAAGTTTTTTGGAAAAAAAATTTAAAAAATTTGATGTAAATTTTTTTTTTTAAATTAACCTAACAGGTTTTTCTGAAAAACTACAGATATATAAAATTTTCGAAATCAATTTTGACAATAAATATGCATTATATAGTACGTGAAAGTACCACAAAATTAATTGGAGTATGAGACAATTACAATAACTAATAGTCTGCATTAAAGTAATAAAATACCGATTTTTCTATATATTGAATTATTTTTTATCTCACACAGAACCTTCTATGGGCCGAAACGAATGTTTCCCCCTAAAATTATTCCTCATAAGGCATACATTCCACTAGTTTATTTTAAAATTGGCGAGTCACACTTCCCTAGTTTCCCTTGTGAGAGCACTTCCCTTACTTTTTTTGTAAGTCCTGGAAATCTCTCTGAGACTACCTCTGAATTCCAGAATCTTATTAAGTCCTGGTTTGAAAATTCTTTTAGTTATTCTTTGTAAGCAACATACTCGAGTTTTATATCTTGACCACTCATTCCTGGAATATTCTTGAATACATAGTCGTCTTCAATATTGAGGTTGACTATTTAATCTGGATAGAAAACTCGAGCAGCTTTCACGAAGTTTAATGCAGGTTGACTAAGCTTGGGCCCGCATTTTTTGAATACGTCTAGTTCTGGAGAGCAGTAAGTATTAAACTTTGCAATTGTTTTGTGAAACACTTCTTGAAGAAATACGTTGCGTGAATCTTTTCGTGATATGATGCCTGAGAATTACATCGAAGTTTAGACCACAGATCAAAAATCTTATTGTAAGCTTTGTGAATAGATACACCACATGCTTCGAAAAAGAGAAGAGTATCCATTAATATATGAGCGTGTTCTGCAATGAACTGAAAGTCTTTGCAAACGTACTTGCTTTCCACCAAAACTTTGCACTGATTGAGACAAGCAGTGTCAGGAGTAAGGTTTATTTCATTGCTAAAATTTTTTATGTAAACATTACAATATTCAGCATGATATTGCACTGATTTAAACCAGGAATTCCACCCTGTCTTTATTGGTACTGGACAAAGTTTAGCTTTCTTAGTGTCATTTGTTAAAAACTTTAAATAGCGGCGACCTGTGAATTTGTCCACCTCTGAAAAATGGTCTCCCAAGAAGAATTTTATCTGGTAAACGAATACATTTTGCTGAAAAATAAAAATTATACAGATATGCTGCGATTACGCGGAAAATTGTAAATTATGGGGATAATTGTGAATTATGAGGGTTTCCGTATCTTTGCATAATTTATAGGGCCCTAGTAGTAATAACAGTTTTTTTAAACCTAAAAAACTTTGATACAATAACAAATTTAGGATGTTTTTACTATACCTTTTGCTTCTAAGAATTCAGTTGGTTATTTTTAGTTTCTTCAAGTGTCTCAGAAGAAAAAAGGTTTCTTCCAGACTTGTACATACAAATATTTCAAAAAAAGAAAGATAATACTGACCTTGACCATCTTCTTTAAATACCAGTTCTCTCTTTTCTGCTTCATTCTCATTCTTACCACGTCTCCTGTTCTTACCTCCCTTTCCTATAAACAAAATACATTAATCTTTCTTTGCTACCATTTCTATCACTAAACACAGCATAAATATACCTAGGATTTCTTTAAAGAGAAATGTGGGCAGGGTTCGCCAAGTGGGCCCACTTTGAAAAAACCCGCCCGGGTTTTATTGGGCGGGCCCACCTTGAAAAAACCCACTTGGAACGATAAGTGGGTTTTTTCAACAAAAAAAAAAAGTTTTTTTTTTTACTAAAACTTATTGTTTTGCATTTACTTTTATATAATTTATAGTGCAGCATAAATTTGTCATGATTTATATGATTAAGTTTTTAATATTAGTCAAGTAAAAGAAAGTGGAATCTTCATGTAATTTTATAGTAGGTATCTACTTTTGAAAACTTCAAGTGGGTTTTTTCAAAAAGTAATATTTTAATGATATTAAATCAAATAAAAATTTAAATAATATACTCTGAAAAGATCAATTTTTCAAATATAGTTGCATGCTTTATATATTAATAAACAGGTTATTATTATTAATTCATATGTTTAAAAAAATTGAAAAGAAAATTTTTTTTTCTTTTTTTACCAAGTGATACATTAACAAATTTAAACAGTTTTATTTTCTGGCTTTAGAAAAAAAAAAGCTAAAACTTTTTATAAGAGAACTTTTTAAAATTATTTATCTAAAAATGAAATTATTTTCCTAGGGTTAATTATTTGAAAACAAATGGGACAAGTAACTGATACTCTTTATAATTATTCATAGTTTTAATTTCACTTTCTATTAACCTTATTATAAAAACATGTAAGACCATTAAATATTTACTTCAGTTTTTTATTTAACTCAAGTCAGATGAAATTTTAGTTTTTACTGATTATAAATATTTACAGATTATAATTTTATAATAGGAAATATCCATATGTTTAATAAATATAGTAAATAAATGTGTGTGAAAACAAAAAGATTAATAAACTTGTTCCTTTTATATTACTGCATAAATGCAGTAATAATATAAATTTATATTTTATAATTCCTAATTTAAAAAATTATGAAACATAATGCACTTAACAATAAAGAAGATTCAAATAGGTAGTGATAATGCGTTATTTAAACTTAATATAAAATACATATAACCAGGGTTCCCCAAGTGGGCCCACTTTGAAAAAACCCACTTGGTGTTTTTTTACAAATTGTTTTTTTTTTAAAATTTGATTCAAAAAGAAGTAGCTCCTAATACTATCATTGGACACATCGTTGAAGTTAACAAATATTTTAGAAATGTGCATCAAGCACATGGATGGGCAAATGAAAAAAAAACTGCTTGATGACCCAATGACACTAGGTGGAATTCATATTATGAGCACGTAAAAACTTTTGCCAATAATTACCATAAATATGAAGAGATTGTTCTTTAACATCAAAATGAATCTAATAATAATATGTCAAAAATATTAAATAATGTTGGGCTTTACCAATAAACTATCAATTGGGAAAAACAGATATCAATTGTTTCTTAAGCTTTAAAAAAGCTTCAATCAGAAAACATTTCAATTTCAGAAGCTGTTGAAATATAACTTACTATCGTGTGATGAATTAGAACCCCATAAACATTTTGTAAAAAGATTCAATCAGGCTGTTCAGCCACATCATTTATTAGCATATGCGTCCTGGATCCCGAAACAAGGGGACAATTTTTAAATGATGAACAAGACCAATTAGCAGAAAACTGTCTTTCTAAGCATCATCCAAAATTTCTGCAACGTGTTATGGCATTCAAAATTTCCAATCCTGAATACTTTCCAAAATCAATGATGCTTGAGTGCAAAAAATAGTGGAAAATTATGGCAAAAAAAAAAAAAAAATAAGTAAATAAATAGATAAAATTGATAGCTTGCACAAAATTTCTGTCAATTCTTTTTTATTTGAACTCAGCACCAGCATCCTCTGTCTCTATTGAAAGACACTTTTCAAGTTTCGGTTTGGTACAGAGTAAACTTCGAAATAGATTAGGAATAGATAAAGCAACAAAACTCGTAAAAGTGTATCACCATCTAAGAGAGAAATGTAGACCCTTTGAATCTGTTGTATGATAATAATAATAAAGGAAAAAATTGGACCTTTCTTTTTAAGTTAACTCTTAACATCTGCTGACAATTTTTAACCATTTGGAGAAAGTTTATCACAATTAAAAAACAGTTAAAAATTAAAATATTACTTTTAAGATCTTTTAAATATTATTTTTAAGATTTCATTTGAATACAATTTATTTTGTTTCTTTTAATCATGTTTAAAATAATGAAAGCAAACAAAAAAAAATTTCTATTAAGTGATACATTAAACAACAATAAACAAATTTAAAGTTTTATTTTCTGATTTTAAAAAAATAAGCTATAACTTTTTATATATGCTTTTTTTATAATTTTAAGATTAATTTGTCTTTTGAAACTATAAAGTTAAAATGTATCTAAAAATGCATATATTTATCTAAATATTTGAAAAAAGGGGCAAATAACTGATACTTTTTATAATTATACGTAATTTTAATTTCACTTTCTGTTAATCGTATTATAAAAACATGGAAGACCATTAAATATTTATTCCAGTTTAATTTTATTACAGGTAAAAGTCAGATGAAATTTTAGTGTTTACTTATACAACTCTTTTTAATAAATGAAAATATTTTCACAGTAAAATTTATGAGCACTAAATGAAAAAACCCAATTTTCCCCGGGTTTTTTCAAATAAAACCCAATTTCCCCCGGTTTTTTTCAATAAAACGCAGGTGGGTTGGGTTTTTTCAAACCCTGAATGTGAGTGAAAAAAAATTTATAGAAAAAAAAAAACTTAAAATAATGATCTGTCAAAACCAGAGTTTGCAAGGTTTAGGACAAAATAGAATAATCTATGGTTTAAACCGTCCTGTCCAAAATTTTTTTAAAATTATGTCACATTTAAAAAAAAAAAAAAAACTGCTGAAAATAAAAGGTTAATTTTTGAACAAGAAACGAAATGAAGACAAGTTCTTGTTTCATTAAAATTTATTTTTAATATTGCATTATTTATCCTTATGCAAAAACATAATTTATCAGCATTAAAAGCATATTTATTCATATTTAAGGCATTCACTTTTGTTGTTCCGTGAATTGTAGAGCTTCAAAAGTTATAAATTGCATCAAATATTAATTAATCTATGTAATTATGTGCACACACAAATAGAAATGATTACACAAATAGAATTTTTGCCCTTTTCCAATATTGAAGGATATGGACACTTTTAGTCAGTTTAGGACACAGGGATGAGAGTAGTCAGAAAGTAAAAAAGAGGAAATCCAAGAATATATAATATATATATAACAAAAATTTGACAAAAAAAGTGTGATTTTTAAACTTGTAAACTATGTGATTATAAATCCCAATATGAGGCTTTTAAATCACGTGAATAGGAAACTCTACATCGAATTTAAAAAATGCGAACATACAAATCATGATGCGTAATTTTTAGATCAAGATGCATAATTTTAAAATCGAGAGATATTACAACGGCAAAAACGAATCACGATATTGGATTTTAAGCTCGCGTAGCTACATAGGGTTTTAAAAGCTCGTAAATACAAATCGCGATATTGGTTTTTTAAATCTCGTAAATAAGAATCGCAATGTACAATATTTAAATGGCCTGAATAAGAATCGCAACGTTCAACTTTTAAGTCAGGTAAATATGAAAATCGATGATTGATAATAAAATCGCGATTTTAAAAATTCAAAAATACAAAACACGATATTAGATTTTTAAATCTCGTAAATACGAGTCATAATGTACGATATTTAAAAAGCGTAAGTCAGAATTGCAATGCGAAACTTTTAAATCAGGCAAATACGAAAATCGATGATTGACATTAAAATCGCGTGAATAAAAATCGAGATATTTGCAGAGTCTGGACTTGGAATTTCTAAAAAGCTTGTTTGAATTATTTTTTGTCTACACAATAAATAAAAATTTAGAAGATTAATTGAATGAGCAAATAAATATTTTCACCGCAATTTCACCTCTATTTTTTTTTTTCACTTTTTTTGTTTGCTTTCACTCCAGAATACAAGAAGCAGCGACGTCTAAATTACGAAAATACGAGCTATCCCGCTGACGGATAAAAAATACGGAAAATCTTATTTTCTGTGCGTGAAATCGGAGAAAATAGCTAATATAAGTAAACATTGCGGAAGGGTTAGCAGCTAGGACGTAGTTTGAATTTTCTGTTTTTCGTTGAAAATCGTAAATAAATATAATTATTTGACTTCAACGACTGAATTTTTTTTAGAAAAAAGTGGATATTTATAAATAAATAAAAAAAAAAGAAACTTTTAAATAATCTGAGTTTTTGATAAAAAGGCTGAAATTCGAGAGACAAAAGCGAAAAAAATCTCATCCCTGTATAAAGGTCAACCAGTTTTATCCCAAGGAAATGATTTTTTGAGAAACTTCAGATGAAGGAATGAGGACTTCAATAATTTCGCTCCGCGGAAAATTAAATTCCTCATAAAATATTTTAACTTGTGCAAATAACAATTTCAGCGGAAAAAATGGAAAAATCTGAGAAAAAGCGGAAATCCGCGAAAGAATCTCATCCCTGAGGACAGCAAGATATGGTTTTTTTTTTGTGACAAAAAGATATGGTTTGTTTTTTTCTCTCTTTTTGTGGTAAACACCACAAATAGATAATTTTTTTTATAATGTATATCTTATATGAAAATAGGATCTCTTGTTTGCTCTATTAGATCAAGGTTGCTGAGATTAGGGACCATTTTCCTTATTTCGCTAATTAAATCACCTGTCCCTAAGAATACCAAAGCCCCCCAACTTTAGACAGCTTTTAAACAAAGTAAATAATACTGAAGTTTAACTTCAGATTGAATTTTTTCTTATATCAAAATGATGTTTTTATATTTCTGAACGTCAACATTTTTGAAGTGCTTATAAAAACATTTTTAATTTGATTGAAAACTTTATTCCCACTTTAAAACAAGATTTAAAATATCTATAAAATGTAATGGAAAGAAACTACTTTTTAAAATCTAGAAAACTCAGTTGTTTGCTTTATTAGATCAAGGTTGGCAAACTTTTGACAATTGATAGTTCACGTCAAGCATTCCATTTTGTTCATAGTTTCTTGACAATTGTTAAAATTTTTATCAAGTATAATTATAAGCTGGGCAACTCCATGGTAAGGCCAGCCAGACAAATTAGACTTCCTATCTTAATCATCAAGAACTGCCTAGAATGTTTCATAAAAATTTCAACCTCCAAATTCAGTAAAGTTTAGACAATTTGCAAAAGAATACTAATTTTTTTTCTATTGTGTGATTTACATCTAACACTATTACCATTAGTTAATTTTTCAAAACAAATTGTTTTGATAATTTTAAACTTAACTTATTTTATGAGAGAGGTAATTTTTGATCATTTTTTATGTCCAACACCATGGTGTTGATCAGCTATTATAATTTTGAAGTATTTATAAGTAAACATACATATAAAATTACTAGTGATCAATCAATCATATTCTAGATTTTAACATTAAACTAGTTTCTTTTCTAGCATAGAAAATATTAATTATAAATAAAAATTTGTAAAATTACAATTTATCAAATCCATTGAATTGTTTGATTATTGAAAATCAAAAATAGTCTTATAAAAAAACGCTAAACAAATATCATATTCATTATATGAAAATTAATTCTCATGTACACGGATTTTAACTCCATCTTTCCTCAAAACACGCAATCGGCAAAACCGCTAAACGGTAGTAAATTCGGCCTGGACAGACCCCTGAAAATTGTTTTTTTCTTCAGGTTTTCACCTTATTTTGTAATATTACTTCGGAAATATAATTTGCTTTTCATTTTCAATATAAAATTACAAAATTTATTATATTTTCATTGCTATATTTAATTATTTAAACAGAATATACATATATATATATATATATTTTATTTTTGCTCACCATATTTCAGCCGCCATTTTGTTTTTGGTATTTTTAGTGAATTTCAAAATTTCAACTATGAATTAAATTTACCTGCACATAAATAACCCCAAATTTTATCAAAATACTAATTTTGGCCACAAAAGCATGGATCCTTGCCCATTGTGCACTGGGAACAAAGTTTATTACATCCACTTACATATTCACTTTACATTTTATAAATAAATGAAAATAGTTTAGAAAAGGTTACATTTAATTTTTTTTTTTTTAAAACTATTGATACAACCATTTTTTCATTTTAAAGCTCTATTCCCTGAATATTCAATAAAATTTGAATTATTTTTTAAATTTATTTCAATCAAATGATGATTCATTATATATTTATTTATTCATTAGGACACTGCTTGCTACAGCCCATTGAGGGTTCATGGAAGATAAGGCTTATCAAATCACTTATTAATTATAATTATCAAATAAGGAATTCCATTCAGCAAAATGGAATTTCCACCTTCTCCTGGTTGCAGTTCATTCATTCAAGGACCAATGATAACAGTCACCATAAACATATTGCAGTTCCAATTAATATCTTTTTCTGAGTGACAGTAATAAGAAATTTGTAAATTCTTATAAGGCATCGTCAAGACCAAAATAATTACAATGTTGAAAAAAAAAAGATTCAAATTGAAAAGTAAAAATTACAAATTTTATTGTAAGTTACACGTTTTTCAATTATAGTGTTCCGTATTTTAGTTTGTTGGGTATTTTCGGTTTAGGTAGTTTTAGGCATTTTTTCACAATTTACTAACGTGGCCAAAACTTCAGTTTCGTAACATTAAAAGAACAAAAACCTTCAGTTAGTCAGATACATATTTCATTTAGATATTAGTAGAGTAAAGGAGATAATTTGAGAGAGATAGTAAACATGTCAATCAAAGACAATATGTTTGAATCAAGCAATTATTTCGACACCATTATACTAAACACCAGTCAGACCTACAAAAAAACTAAATTTAATGAGTAAATAAACTATTTAATTATTATAAAATAGATAATATGTAGTGTGCGCACACAAAACATTATGTATACGCATCATACTGAAGTCAAGAAAGTAGTTAAGCAATAAAGATAAAAATCACCTTTATTCTTCGGCATAACTTATTAAACAAGTTGCTTTTTCAATAATGAGATCAAAAAACTACAATTAATAGTGCATGAGAATTAGACACGAAACTTATGAAACTAATGAATTTTGCACCACAGACACAAAAAGAACGAATATGGCACACAGTTACGGTTTTATAAATCAACAAACAAAAATAATAAATTTTAGCCGTGACAAATAAACTTCACGCACTGTCTCGAATGCCGGACTTTTAATAACCCTAAATTTTGGTGATCATCGGAAATGAATGATCGCCAAGCAAATTCTATCGCCAAGAGGAAGGAGAATACATTAAAGGCGGGTTGACACGATCAAAGTACTTTGATCAAAGTAGGCGCGCGCAATCAAAGTAAGTCATAAAAGTAAATAAAACAAAAATGGGAACCGCGAAATTTTAGGGAAAAGGGAAAATGCGAAGGGGAAAAAAAGTCACGCACTGTTGTTGAGAGTATGATATATCAAATGAATAATCTCGGCCTCTGTGTTTTTAAAATTCATTCGAAATTTAAAATTATTTAATGAGGTTTAAAAAATTAAATCATATTTTATTAGACATTGATATAAGTAGTTTAACCAACCCTGTGATTATATTAATGAAAAGAGGAAAATTATTGTTTTTGAAATTAAATCAATATATAAAAAGCTCCCTGTATTTGTAATTGTCTCTCACTTTGATGTGACGTAATTTACTTTGAAGGGTGTTCAACTTTAATTTCTACTTTGATTCAAACAGCGATAATTGTGCCAATTGTGGGTATCGGTAATTGATTGTTATCCATGACGTATTTGCTTAAGAGGATTCTAAAAATGATAAGGGTCAATTTAAAAGATGCGTTAAATGCAATTTTTCCAGTTTCGTGGGGTGAGGAAGCTCGATCCTAACTTTGCGTTCGCGGTTACAATCAAGTTAATCACAGAAAAAATTCAAAATAATTATTTCTCAAGCCCATTCTCACTGTATGAAAAATAGCAGGTGAATTTGGAGGGTCACATAAAGCGAAATTTTGAATATTGTGCTAGCGATCTCTGAGGAACCATTTCCATTACATTCTGTACAATACTTGTGCTAGTAGTCCCGCTTTGAACTGCATCACTGGCTGCGGTCATCAAACGAGTGGAGTGACCACTTTGAGCAACCTGCGTAGGGACCCAGGGCGAGCGGTATTGGTCCTCGCTAAACTGTTCCACTGTAAAGTGCCATCCTTTGGCAAATTTTGATCCTCTGCAGGAGCCATCCCCTCTGAAGAGGATCAAAATTTCGATGGTATGTCTACGGATCATTCTCAGGAATGTTTCCCAGACCGTCGCCAGTAGCCCATTGTGCAGCTGTTGTGCGATGTAAATAAAGCACCCAAATGATGGTAGCTTTCCATATTTCTTTCTTATTTAGTTTCTGATGCGGGTTTCACACTTTGAATGCAAAGGGCACAGGAGTCGAATTATCTTTTGTCGGTATTAGCATGCGTATTTTTCCATCTGTATGTCCTTTTTTTCTCCAATAAATGGTCTACCTAGGTGGCTATTATACTTCTTTCGCCTTACTTTGAAATATGTCTTAAATAAAATGACAAATACACATTTTTAAATCACTATGCATGAAAAAATTTGAATGTCAAAACCAGCTTGATTGCTTTTGAAGCACTAAAGGAGTTTCCATTAATCTTCTTATACCTTTACTGGATTAATTATTCAAATTAATTGGGTTAAAATAGTTTTAAATATTTAAAAAATCGTTTTTAATTAATACAAATTTTAAAAAGTCGGAAAACAAAAATATATATCACATTTTTTCGTTGTTTTTGTTTTCCGGATTTTTAATTTATTCTTTTTAATAAAAATGTTTTTTTTTTTTTTTTTTTACGTATTAAATTTTTTTTTCTCATTTAAGTTTCTTTTTTCATGAATTTTTATTATATTTTTCTCTCTGTATTTTTGATGCAATTTATTAATTCTCTGTACTAGCAACTTTTGTGTAGCAAATAAAGCTATTATTTTTCTAAATTTTCTTTATTATTCTCGTTATCTTTTTTGTTTTTTATTGTGTTATATATATATATATACCACTTGTTACCATCATCAAAGAATGTTAATTTACTCAAACAAATTTTTCAATTTGTATTCCTTATGCAAGCTATTATTTTGTAATAATTATTATCAAACTCCTTATAAAAAAGCTTATGCTATATCATGCTCTTTTAAAGCCAAATTTTTTAACAACTGATATTGTAAATAGATATAGGGGTAAAAAAAAAATTTTTTTTTTAGAAAAATAAACTATACATAAATAAACCTTAACTTTTCATTATTCTTCTCTGACATCCCTCGTCATATATCAAAAGTAAAATCTGGTCCTACTGGTAATCCATTGGACTTGTTGATTTTAAATTATGAATTGAAATAGTTAAAACGAAAAGACTGTTTCAATAAATGTAAATAAATTTGGATTTCAGTGATATTTGATGAGAAACTTTAGCAAGTTGAGAAAAAGCTTCCAGAAAGTTCTAGAAACATTATTTGATATTCAATAACTTTAGGCATTTGCTATTTGATTCCTACATCGTTTATTATTGTTATTTATAGAGTAACTTTTACATCAAGAAAAGTATTGATTTCTATAAATTTTGCATGCTGAAGCCTCTTACATCTAATACAGAAAAATATACTATTTATAAAATTTATTATACAACTCCACTGAAATCCAATTTTATTTTTTTGCAACATACAAGTAATAGTTCTTAGTTTAAAAAATTTTATTGGCAAAAACATCATTGGATTACAAATCATTTGAAATGGGAAAGAACAATATATTGAATGAAATAATTTTTATAGTAAATTAAACATATTAGTTCAAGGAAATAATTTTAATGGAATACACTGAAACTATGAATGAAGAAATTTATAAGCTCTCACCCATAAACTATTTTGACTAATTTCTTGTACTTAAAAAGAAGAGAATAAGAACAAAAAGATTGAAGAAAACTGTCACAAAGATTTATAAATATTTTATGTAATATGCATATACATTATGCAGTATCAACATTAAAATTTTACAATATAAAACAATTAGAAGAAGTTTAAATTTAAAGAAAGAGTCTTGAACTGTTTAATAATAAAAATATAATTTGAATTTTAATCTACAAAGAATATATAATAGCAACTTTCCTCAGATTTAATGTTTAGAAAATATATTTAAAAACTTTTGTATAACAGTTTTGAATAGGCCATAGTAAAATGTTATTAACCCAATAAAAGATCCAGTACAAGAATTTTTTTTTTTTTTTAAATTGTTACCACAATAACCCCCAAAAGTTTTTAGAACAAAAATAAGCAATACATAATTAAGATTATAAAAGTCCTGATAAGATTAAGATTAATTAAGGTAATTAAGTAAATTAAGATAAAAAGTTATAAATGATTATGAAAGCTCCCTAAGGTCAAAACATTTTTCTCTGAACACTTTCACTACTGCTCTTTCTACTTCTGTTTATGGTTTTAGAAAATGTAAGCTTGTAATTATTTCCGGCTGTGATATAATACAGGCTATTTTAAATGCAGAAGAGGAGATGAAGAATAAATTCTGTCAACCTGCAAGAGATAAAAAATACATTATTCAAAATAAATAAATAAATAAAAGGTTCATAAATCTTTTCTTTACAATTGATTTAATTTTTTTATACTGCTACATTACATTATCATTCGATTTTTTTGTGTCTTCTACGGAATTAGTGATTAACATTTGCTACGCCATCAACTTCTCCTAATACAATCAACTAATAATATCAAATTTTTTCCGAATACAATTTTGACTACTCCCCCTTAAAATTTTCACAAAATTCTAACAAAACTTCAAACATAAAAAAATTCTGAATTTTTTAATATATTTCAGTAAAATTGTTTAAAAGTTATAGTAGTAGTGTTTCAAAATGGTCTACACCACATAAAATTAAACTGTCTTTATTGAATATTCATTTAGAAAAAATAATAAATAAATTTAAACTGTACTCACAATACACAAAGTTACTACTTTACTAAATTTGAAAAGAAATAACTTCCTACTACTAAAAAATAAACTGCCTATTAATGAGCACTTGAATTGTGCTGACTGTTACTTCCAATTTGTATATTTTTGAGGAGAATGAAGTATTTGTATATTTTGAACAATCAAGTAACAAAATTAGTATCAACTCTTCATTAATATTAAAACAATATTTATAAAATGCATAAATTAAAAGTTTCAATTTACTTTGACAAAACTTGAATTTGATGAGCACAATGAGACATAGGCTATATATGTGGTATTTCATGAGGATTGCTCTTAATATGTCTTTTCAAATACCTTATCAAAAAATTAGTATTAGCAAATTAGTATTTAAGGAAGGAAAAATAAACACAGAAAAATGACAAATCACTTTTCTGGAAGAAAAAAGAAATATACAACGAGACACATTTGACTGTATAAAAAACACATCTTCAAGTTTCAACACCCAATTGAACCTGTTTTGATGTTAATACCATCTACATTTTTTAAATGTAAATAGTCAGATTTCAATAGTGCATATGGTTTCCCCATACTTTTATACTAGCAAGTCTTAAAAAAAAAAAACAATTTTAAAAGCAAGTCCATAGGATTTCAATTTAATAACTATAGCATAGCATAAAGCATCATGAACAGTCCAAAATGAAGTTGACTAAAGAAATATTAAACATTTTTATTCAACAACAAAACTTTCTATAGTTCATCAAGATAACTCATGAAAATAACTTTTAATTATTATACATGGAAATAAGATATTCTCTGTCTGAAACAATTTTAGTGTCAAGTAAGTTAGAGTGTATGTGGTCAAATAAAACATAAGACATTTGGCAAAAAAGATAAAGTCAAACAAACAGACATTTTAAAACTCTCAAGCAAATTTGTATAAAGATCAAACCAATGTAAAAAGATCTTAATATTAAGCTAGACATGCACAAAAATTTAAAATAACTGAATTTCAATATAGAATTAACAACTAATCTAATTCCTAAATGAGACATATGGATCTCCATGTTTTTTAAATTCCACACTTGTCATGACACAAAATTTTCTCTATAAGCAATTTTTTCTTTAATTAAATATAGACAGAAAGTAACCAAAAAACAACAATTACTTATATAAATTTTGACAGAAAATAATCAGTATTAATATCTACACAGTAATAAAAGTTAAACAATCAATTATACTATAAAATGATAGAGCTGAAAAAATGTTCAACTAAATATTTTATAAACTTTAATAAAAATTATTAATGCACAAACAGATCGGGAATAAATGAACTATTAGGCAGGGAATACATATTTTGTGTTTATTCTGATTATTCAGTTCAGAAAAACTTCGAATAATCTATTAACTACACAAAGATATCATATATACATGAGTATAACGTATATTAGTATGTGATATAATTAGTAGTATTTAAAATAGAAAACGTAATATTCATTATAAAAGCACATATAGTTGATTATAAATGAAGAAATTCTCACTTACCCGATAATATAGAGAAGTTTTCAAATCCTATTAGTACGTCCAAATTTCTTGAAAGAAACATTCAAAATAAACATATTCCCTGTAAACAAAAACAACTTCTTCTAAATCGTCACATTTCCCCAAAAATATTTCCCTACTGGTGAATGCGCGCGCTTACTTTGATCAAAGTACTTTGATCGTGTCAACCCACCTTAAGAGACAGGCACTTTGCTATTCGCGATCGCAACGCTCGAGTACGCACTCTAGCGGGTGCCTGAAAATATCAGGCATTAATTTATCACGTTTTCATTTAGTTCAGTTAAAATCATTGGCAGAATCAGACGCCATTTTCTTAGCAGAAAATAAAAATCAAAATTTCCTTAAGAAAAGCCGAAGAACTTGAAAAAAATCTCTAGAATATTGGGATATCTTTCATATTGATGTATATGTTAATAAGAAAAAAAGATTGGCATTTACATCAATAGGAAATCTGGCAACAGATCAGCACTGCTAATTTAACTTCCTATGAAGCCCTTGCTCTTTATTATTTTTATATATATTACGATCATCGTTCCATTTTGTTTCTTTTTCGTAGTATACTGAATAAATAGTTAGTTTAACTTAAAGATGTCATGTTCTGTCAATACTTGCATAACTCAATAATTTCTACAGGTTATGGACTGCAGCAAGCTATTTATGCGAAGTTAAAATAATGAAAAAATTGAGTTTGGTGATAGTTAAGCGGCAGTGTTAGTGCTAAGTTAATTCATATTCCGAAAGTCAGCAATTGCAGTTAGTTTAAGTAATGGATCAAGGAAAAAATCCAAGTGAAGCCATTAAGTGGTAAAAGTGATTGGGCAATTTGGAAATACAGTATTAAGTTTGTTTTGAATTATCATGCAGATGCTCTGGAAGTTGCTGAAGGAAAGATGTACGAGCCAGAACTGCCTGAGCCAACAGCTTCTGAAACTATCAAAAAGAAATATAAGGATGATCTCAGAGAATTTAATAAGGCAAATAACTGTGCTATGATGGTGTTAACCAACTCCATGACAGAGGACACATTACAAAAGGTAATGAGGTTTGATAGCGCAAGAGGGGTAGACTATACTTGAGGGTGCCCCAGCCAAGTTGTGATCGCGATTGATCGCCAAGTAAGTTTCTGTACGATTTTAATAACAATGAAAAAAAAAACAGTGATTGACTGGTGTATGAATGAAGGTTTACTTAGTAAAAGATATAAATGTCCTGTTTGTGGGTTACCACGGCGTTACGGGCAAACAAGTATGGCGCCAAATATAAGTCGCCAATTTCGCCAAGGGGCACCCTCAAGTATATTTTTCCCCGCAAGAGAAGTTTGGCTGGAACTTCAGAAAATTTTTGAAGATTCTTCTGACAACCAGCTCTGTAACATTTGTCTTCAATTCATTAAAATAAGTTGGTCTGATGATGATATGTCAGCTCATTTATCAAAGCTCAAAAATTTATGGAATGATTTGAATAGTGGTCTTGAGAGTAAAAATGAAAACCGGCTACCAGAAATGTTGCTAATTTGCAACATTTTGGACACTCTTCCTCTCAATTATCGTACTTTTAAATCAAGTTGGCTACTTTTGTGTGATGAAAAAAGAACTCTAGATGAGCTAACAACACAGTTGTGTACTTATAAAAGAGAGATAAAGAAAGATTCAAGTTTAAGTGAATCATTAAATCAAGAAGCATTAGAAGCAAAAGTAACTAGAGCCAAGCCTATTTTTAAAAGTAAAAGTCAAATTGGAAAGTGCAACTACTGTCATCAAAATGGTCACTGGGTGAAAAATTGTCGAAAGTGGATTGCCGATGGTAGGCCAGCTAAGCCGAAGCAAAATGAAAAATTTCAAGATAGCGATAATGTTATAGCAAATAATTCATTACTAGCTCTTTACGAAGAAGTTTTTTCATTTGAAGAAAGCAGCTACGATTGGTTTATAGATAATGGTGCTTCAAAACATGTCACCAATAATAGTAAATTCTTCACCGATTTTGAAGTTTTTGAATCCCCGCATGGGATTACTGCTGAAAGTGGTAAGGTACTACCGGCTATAGTATAGGCAGAGGCACTTTAAAGATTATGACAAAAGTTAATGGTGAGAGACAATTTAAGGAACTTAAAGAAGTTTGGTTAGTCCCAGATATTAAGAAAAATCTATTTTCAGTACTAGCAGCACAGGATAGAAGCAAAAACAGTAAATTCATATCAACAACAGAAGAATGTTGGTTTAAAATTGGTAACAAAACTGTACTCTATGGTACAAGAAATGTAAGAGGTGGTTTGTATAAAGCACATATGCAAGTTCTTATTCCAAACAATCCAGTGGAAGTGAACTTAGTTACCACAAGTGATTCTATTCTGCAATTATATCATGAGCGCTGGGGACACCAAGACAAACGCCATGTAAAGAATGTTCTTGAAAAGCAAATGGATCTGAGAGTTGAATTAAACAATCAGCTCTGTGAAGCATGCATCTATGGTAAAGCACATCTATTAAAATTTGGTAATAGACAGAAGACCAAGTGTCCCGGAGAGCTTATCTCAACAGATGTCTTTGGACCATTTGATCAATCATTTAAAAAGTATCGTTACTTTGTAATTTTTAAAGATCATTTAACTAAATTTCGCTATGTATTTTATCTTCATAATACTACTGTAATAGTTATATAGAATAAACTGTAATTGTTATATAGAATAGTCTTCTTCATTATAGAATAGTATATACACTGCTGGACAATTGCTAAGGACGGATAACACTATCATCCATAGCAACCACAAAATGAAAGGAAGCAAAATGTGGAAAAATAGAATAAGTACGGGATATAGTAGGAAGAGGTATGCGTACGCAAATTTTTTTTCCACGTCTGTTCATCACGTGATAACGCTGATTAGAGCTTTAAAGGTTTTGACGCGTGTGGAGAGTTGTTGTTTCAAGTCAAAGCTTTACAGGAAAGATTTAGTTTACGAATTTGAAATTTTCGGCATGTCTTTCCGATATCACTTAGATGATTTTGAGCGTGGCCGAATTATTGGAAATATCGAAGAAGGGCGAAAAATAACAGATGTTTCTAGGGAGTTCGACATCGCTCACAGCGTTGTTTCACGGCTGTGGAAATCATTTAAAACTACTGGAATGTGTAGTAGGCGGCACGGGGGAGGTCGTGTTAGAAGTACGACGCCTGCAGAAGACAGATACATAGTCCTATCAGCTAAAAGGAACAGGCGCACCACAGCTCAGCAGGTGGCAAATCAGTTTCTTGCTGCCACAGGAAAGCAGATCTCCCGAAAAACTGTTGCCAGACGCTTGAGGGGAGGAGGACTATACGCTCGCAGACCTGTTGTGTGTGTCCCATTGACCAGACAGAACCGTACTGCCCGTTTGCAATGGTGTTGTGAGCATCACCAGGGCCTGATTACCGAAAAGGCATAGGAAGCAAGTGCTTCCCCTGTAAAATTCTAGGGGGGCCCCAAACGACAGAAATTAAGGGCCCAATTTCTTATTTTTGAAAATGCACTAGTGACTTATAACTGCACTAGTGAACGTTCATTTTCTGTATTGAAAAGAATAAAAAATCGGTGGAGATCAACTCGTTCAAATAATAAATTAAGTAGTTTAGCCCTTTTGGGCAAAAGAGAGCGATATTACAAATAAGTTATAATTTGCAGATATTATTGAAGATTTTGCGAATTTAACAGCGAGAAAAAAACATATGTAATGGTAATAAACCTATGAATTTTCTTATTTTTTTTAAAAATCTTTTTTCTCTATCATGTGCGCTCAAATTAATTTTACTCTGCTTTTTATTGTTGAACTAAACACACAAGACTTTTAAATATCTATCAGTACGAAAAATATTTTTGTTTCATGTTTGAAAATTATTTGGTATGATTTTTCTGGTGCAGTAACAATAATTTATGCTGAATTAGAATTTTGTGTTGTTCTGCCGCTAGTAAACGAATTGGCGTAAAATAAGAGAATAATCTTGCAAAGAACCTCTCGCATAACAACAAGTAATTTTATAATTTAATTTATTGGAATATTTAAATTTTGTTAACATGTTTTTGTTACTATAAAGGACGTAAAGAAGGGCCCAACATGATTGCATAAGATCTCTGTATTCCTTTCTAAGGTTCTAATAGTTTTCACATGGTTCTTGTCTCTTTAAAATGTATTGTTTATGGGCGAAAAATATCAAAAATTTCTTTTGCTCAAGTTAGGGGGGCCCCAAAATCCTATTATGCTTCCCCTCTTTTCAGAGGTTAATCGGGCCCTGAGCATCACAATTGGACTGAACAGGACTGGGCATGTGTACTATTCTCAGATGAGAGTAGGTTCAGTCTGTCATCGGATTGTAGACGCCAACTGATCTGGTGCGAGAGTGGTACTGGTTATCGTCCAGAAAATGTCCAGGAAAGGGACCGATATCCAACATACAGTGTCTTGGTGTGGGCCGGCATCATGATCAATGGCCGCAAGCGCCTACATGTGGTTGCGAATGGGACTATGGCGGGCCAACGATACATTGATGAAGTTCTACTTCCTCATGTTCGTCTTTTCCGTGGTGCAGTCGGTGATCAATTTGTTTTTATGGACGATAAAGCAACATGTCATTGAACACTCGCTGTTCGGAATTGTCTAGACAGCGAGGGTATTCAACGCCTCGTATGGCCATCACGTTTTCCAGATCTAAACCCCATTGAAAATGTTTGGGATGCTTTGGGGAGGCAACTTGCTGGTCGAAACTATCCTCCGACAAACAAGAATACCCTCATCCGTACACTGACAGAGGAATGGGATAAATTGCCTCAATAGCTGCTGGATAATGTTGTGCAAAGTATGATACGACGTGTAGAATGTTGCATCACACTCCACGGTGGACATATCCCGTACTGAAACCTTTCTTCAAGTTGCCTGCTGACATTTAGATGCATTGTTCCATTTTTCCGTAAGCAGCATCAAACGAACATTTTTTTCTTTTCAGATGTTTCATAGCTTTTGTACTTTCCAGAACAATGAATATTCTTTATTCTAATGTCTGAACAGTGTGGCAACTATATTTTATCCTACTAGGCCTCATGTCTCGCTTAATGTTATGTTACATTGCAATTTGTGATCCGTCCTTAGCAATTGTCCAGCAGTGTATATAATTCGGAAAACAATAATAAAAAATTATTCAAATTAATTGAAATAGTGCCATTTGTGCTGATTCTTAATTACTTTTTATCGTTTTCTTCGTAAGTATTTTTTAGTTTTGAAAGAATAATTTCTACTAGAATTCAGCTATTCTGTTTTTAGCTACATATTCAAATTCATATCAATATCTTACAATTATAAAATTTTGCTTTGTAGTATGTTATCTAAAAGTAATGAAGGGATAAACTATGTATCTATTATTTGAGAATAAAGTTTTCAAATAAAGAACATATCATTTTGGAATTCTCCGGATTTATAAATCAGGTAAGTGTAATGATTTTTACAAAAAAAATTTGTTTGTAAATTTTTTTTTCTCATTTGATGATAGTTCTCTACAGAATGGTTTTTTTACGTCTGATTAGGAACTAATATGTAAGTTTTTTATTTCAATATGAGGAATTTTTAAAATCGTTTTTTTATCCTAAGAATTCCTTATTTTACGTTCCTTATTTTATTCCTTTTTAGTTTATAATTTTCTGATAAAAATTGCTGCTAAAATAATTGTTTTGAAAAATTAAATGGTATAACATTATGTGTTTATGTGTGCTTCTTGCATAGTCTAATGTTTGAAGTAATATGATTAAAAAAAGTATGGAATAAAAATTCGGTACTTACGTATTAACGCCCCCGCAACTACAGATTTGGCGGTTTCTAAGTGCCACCAATCTACACCTAAACTTTTTGCGACAAATCATAAAATAAAACACTTTATTTAAAATCAAAGTAGTTTATCGGATTTCGTTGAACAATGGACAAAATATTTCGCTCCTGAAAAAATAAAATTGCATCTTGTTCTATTTTTGGCAAAGCCCATAGACGCATTTTCGTAGCGCTAAAAAATGGTAACAAAAATCGAAGATCAAATCATTTTGGAATTCTTCTGATTTATAAAGCAGGTAAATGTTAATTTTTATAAAATAAAATATTTTACTTTCAAAAATTTTTTTTCTTATTTGGTGATAGTTTTCTATAGAATGGATTTCTACCTCCGATTATGAATCAAATAAGAAAGAACATGAAAGTTGTTTATTTTAATGTAAGGAATTTTCAGAATTGGTTTTTTCTTTTCTGCTTTGTATCGCAAGCAGTCTTTATTTTACGTTTTTTAGTTTCTAAATAATGATTTTTATTAAGACTTAAAATTTTTTGATAAAAATTGTTGTCAAAAAACTTTTTTAACAAAATTAAATTACATAAAATTATGAAGCTTATGTATACTTCGTTGCGATCGCGAATTAAATACGCATATAAATGAAAAGGACTACATTTAATAATGCTGCTATTTAGTGAGATATATGGGACATCTCGTTTTTCTTTCAAAGAATGTCATAAATAATTTTTTCTTTTTATGTGACTCACACATCGATAAAATATTTATTATTATTTTTAATTTAGAGAAACTAAAGCTAAGCGCAGATGGAGCTGAGATGTTTTAATTTTATTCCAATAGAATTTGGGATCTTTCAATTCAAAAATTTTTAATCATATGAAAAAATTTGTGAAGAAACGAAAATGGTTGCTTAGCAATCATGGAGTTTGGTGAGAGAAGCGAGTAGGGAATGATGCCTCATTTATGTTATTACCCGTGATTCAAGAAATTCACGTTTGATTTATTGATTGCATCTTTGTTGAAACTTTAAAACGGCATCTACTAACTTATTAACCTTTTTACAATTATTAAACTGTAAAACTGCAAATACGTTATTTTTGCTTAGCTTTATGTATAACAATATATATTATAGTGCATAATAAATGTATGTTTTGTACATTATTTTTTAATTTATATGTATGCAAATTAAAAAGGAATATTCAAACCAACAAATGTAGATAAAGCTACAAAGTTGAAATTTGTTACTCTATCGCTTAGCTTTAAACTTTATTCCAAAATAATCTGGTGCAAAATATGTGTTATTACAATAAGAAATGTTGGTAAATTTCAATTCAGTAATTTTTAATTAAGAATCTGTTTGTAGTAAGGAAATGATCACGTGACTATTGATGAGTGAAGCGTGCAGGGAAAGAGCTCTTGTGTAAATGAAAAAGGTATGACTGCTTGATTGATTGTATCCAGATCACGATGTTTTAAGAAGAAAAATTCATCCAATTCACGTGATTCGAATAGACGAGGAACATTTTAAGTATGAAGTTAGGGTAATATCTTTTTTCATTGCGCCCATCTATTTTTCACAGTTACATCATTGTTAGCACCTTTTATCCAATAGATATAATTTATTGAATAAAAAAGGAAACCAATGATACTTATTTATAAATAAATTAAAAATAGCGTACTTTTTGCTATTATTTATGCTTGATTACACATTTTCTGTAGTATTTTTTTTTTCTTCCTTCCTTTATATCAGTGTTGCTTAATTTAATTCCCAATACTCAGTCTCGATCACACACAACGTTGGCCTGTACGCACTCGACTGCTAATGGCAACACAGGAGTCACGACGACCGTGAACTTAATGGAGCTCTCCCGTCTTCTCACAAAAACAACAATGAATCAACTAGTGATATTCGTTCATTGAATTCTATCACAGATCTAATTCTGGTGGGGGAGTACTGTAGTGTGTCTACCACCACAAACTCCAATTCACTAATATATAAGATGTGTTAATTCGATTCTATGTTGGGGGGGTACCTTTTCATAGATGAGGGTCGATAACAACTCTCTCCAACCCTAAACTTTGGCGACCAGCTGAAATGGTCAAACGAATTCTATCGCCACAAGCTTGGATGCCGGATTTTTGAGTGTGAGCGAAAATGGTGGAATACGCTAGAAAATACATATTTTTTTAAAAAAGAAATTTACCAAATTATCTACAATATTCTTTTTCATACAAAGAGATTTGTGGTATTGCACGACCGCTTTGCTGAATTGATATAAAATGTCTCTCAGTTTGGACACTTTTACTTGCTGGCCATATATTGCACTACAGAAATCAATTATTTTGCATGTCCTCTCATATCTTCTTTATTTCTACGTATTTTAATATTAATTTGGTATCATTTTCATCAACTTTCGTAGCATTATTGTCGGATCAGTGTTATTATTTAAAAAAAAATTTTTTTTTTGCCTTAATATATATATATATATATATATATATATATATATATATATATATATATATATATATATATATATATATATATATATATATATATATATATATATATATATATATATATATATATATATATATATATATATATATATATATATATATATTATATATAGAGAGAGAGAGAGAGAGAGAGATTATAGAACTAGAATGTTCCAAAAAAGAAAAGATATTTGTGAGAAGAAAGATAAAGAATATAACACAAAAATTTATGATAAGAGAAGTATTTCGAAAAAAAAAAAAAAATAGCAGAGAAGTAGATGAATTGAAAAAAAAAAGAAGACAAAGGAAAAATAAAAAAAGCACTGATACAAGCAGTAGAAATTCAGGAAGGATATTCTCCTTATAATATTCCTTAGGCATTGGGGAAAGCTATTAAAAAAGCAAACCGTGCATTACCTGTATCTCCACGTCGTACTTTTCTATGCGCATACTCTGTTACCTTACTACCAAAACAAAAGAAATAGCCTAGAAACAAAGTTTCTGATGAAACAAAAAAACATTATAATAAATTTCCTCTCATCTGATAAACTTTCTTACCAGACTTCTGGTAGAGCTGAGTGCATGATTGTCAAAGAAAATAGACAGAAAGTCCACATAGCCAAATGTGCACCATGATGGAAGCATGTCAAGTATCAAAGCAGATGCATCCAAACATAGAAATTGGCAAATCTAAGTTTAGCTGTACTACGACCTATCCATATTTAATGCGTAGGTAAAACACCATATAAAATGTGTATGTGCTATTCACGAAAATGTGAATTTTCTATTAAAATCACAGTTGTTTGCCCAATAATTACATAGAATAACTAAATATAGCAACTTGCAACAATCGCTCAATTGTCTTTTCATTTTATAACGGTCGTTGAACAGTCGACGCAAATTTCAGTTTACGGCTACCAGTGTTCAATTCCGTAGCCTTGTAATTTTGAACCCAATCCTAAAGACAAGGGAACTCCTTGATCAGTACCCCCAGAGGTATTGATATGTTTTGGGAACTTGGAGGACTTTGGGACCCGACATATTTAATGTACACCAGTCACCATTTAAAACACTCGGATTCTTCCTATAGATAGTTTTGCAAGTGTAAAAAGTTATAGGAAAAAATTGGGTAGTGTGACAAACTCTCCTCTTTCCCCCACTACAGCTCCTCTGGCGGTGAACTAGGACAGTCTGCTAGGAACCGCCGTAAAGTACGGACGTTTAATTCGAGCCCAAAACCCCCTCTACCAAATTCTTGTATTTCCTTTTTATTCTTGTTTTATTTTATGTGTGTTTTGTCTTTTCAATAAATAGTTAGAGTTAATTTCTGGCCTTTCCTTATTTATGTGAATTGGTAAAAATACAAATAAACCCAGACCTCCCCTACAAAAATGACGCCGAACTAACGGTTCCTTGCTGGCTCAATTTTTTTTTCTCAGAAAGTAAATGAAGTTCAATTTGTGGAATTTAATGAGGTCATCCCGCACTTCGATTGCCTGGATCGTTGCTCGATTGCTTGAATTAGTATTTCCGTTTTTCCAGCTTACCCCAGCTAGACGAGGAAAACCCCTTTCCAGCTCAACATTGATAAGTATAATTTTTATAGTAGTAAGGTTTAATCGAGTAAAATATTAATATTTTCTATCCATAGATTTGAAACTTAGGGAAAAGTATTATGTTAGTAATTCTGTGTGTTAAGTTTAAATGTATAATAAGTATTTTGAATTATTCATTCTAAAATAATTTTTATAACCTTAGAAGCTGGTGAGAAATATATCATGAGAGTTAGCTATCTTTTTATGCTTCAAAATGAATGTATATTGTGCAAAAGTTGAAAAAACAGCATTCTGAAATATTTAAGCATTTATTTTTTTTCTCATTTAAAAAGAGTGTTTAAAATTATTCATCCATTTGAATATTATTTTATGAATATCACTTTCAATTAATACTTGCGCGTCTGGGAATCAAACAAGATTCTTTCTTTATTGCTTTTTGTGGCTCCAAAACCACAGACGAATCTCTTTTCATGGTAAAATGAGAGTGTTTGTAAATCGAAACTGAAACTTATGCTAATGATTATCAAGAACTTATGTCTTAGCTGTTGTTATATTGTATTTTGTTTTATTTTCATTGATCTCAATTACAGAGATAACTTGAATTTAGCTAAGATTATGGATGGGTGGTCTAATGTAAACAATATCAAGCGTCCTTAAACCGGAAGAAATTTAGAAAATTTCCGGTGTATCCCTCCGCTTATGTTATGACTACGAGGCGATGTGTGAACAAGCCTAATATTCCATGCAGTTTTGTTATTGTAATTTGGGTTCAAATCTGAACATAATTGTACCATTCATAAGAGCTTTCAGAAATGTATTGATTCTCAGAAGTCGTAAGGCCAAAAAAAATTTTTGGAAAGTTAATATCTCATTGTGAATAATTCTTAAGGTTTGCCATGTTTTGTATTTTATCCCTTATTTGGCTACATTTGAATAAAATGTCGCCAAAAATATCTTTAAAAATATCTTTTTAAGATAGCCTAATTAGAAAATATTCTAATGATTATAATATTAATATGATAATGCTGAAAGAAAGAACTCGGTACATGTGAAATACTGCAAAAGATATGATGCAATAATATGATGGCGCGTTTTTTCAATCTGGGGCGTAAAAATATATCGGAAGCAGTAACCCGGAAGTCTTGAAAGAGCAATTTTACCACTAGCACCACCACCCTTAGCTTTACACGATCACCCATCCATAATAAAACTTGTTATTTTTAAAAAAAAAATTGAAACTAAGAAAGAGGAATAGAAATTTAAGAATATGTTGCTTCTTTTTAATTCATCCATGTAACTTATAGTATAGTTTTATTATTAAAATTTCTATTTGTTACTACTTTAAAAAAAAAGAAAAAAAAAGGGAAGAATTTTTTTTCTTTTGCTTTGTGTTTTATATATATATATATGTTTCTATATTGAATACACTTTTATAACAAAGGTGGATAATTTTGGTAAATAATAGTTGTTTATTTAAAAAAATAAAGTTTTTATCCAGAAAAATAAAAGTAAAATGTCTGTATAGTGTTTATACAGTATAATGTTCATTGTTCAAAATATTGATTTATTTGCAATATTGGTGTTTTATGTGGGAATTTTGTGGATGTACTGATAGTTATAATTTACATTACCACTACTTGCTTTATAATTAATACATCGTATATTTTCATTTCCCATTGGTTGTTTAAATAGATTATATTAACTGGTTCAAATTACCTCAAGTAATATTGTATGATAGTGTAACTATTATTAGAAACATTTCATATGGAATTATCAGTGACATTTTAAGACTATTGGGATTATCAAATCTGCAATAAGTATTAAATAATGTCTATTAAGTGGAGCTTTACACAATCTGCTACAATGGCATTTTTAGGAAAGGGGAATGTATATTAGCTGAAGAAATGGGTCTCCTCCCGATGCTAAAGTCATACAAATTAAGAAATTAATCACAGAAAATGAAGAATTTTGCCTCAATGTGTTGCAAAATATTATTGATGACAGAGTCGAAAAAGAAAGAAGTGAAAAATTAAATAGAGAAAAAGAAGAAGAGCAAGAACAAATTTCTAGAGAAAAGGCCGAAGAACAAAATCGAATATTGAAGGAAAGGGAACAACAACAGAATTTTGAGCTGGAAAAATTACGTTTGGAAATTGAAGCCCAAAAATTCATAAAATCATCTTCTGGTTTAGCTAGTACTTGTCCAGTCAACTTACAATTAAAGAAATTACTACCTGAATTTAATCCGAAAGAGGACGATATGGTTTTATATCTCAACTTATTTCAACGCCAATTGAAATTTTTAAAAGTAGACAAGGATAATTGGGTAGCTTATTTGCTTGGTGTCCTGCCAAATGATATTGCGCAACTCATTGCAAGAGAAGCAGACGATAAAGCTCAAGATTTTGATTATATTAAAGAAATGCTTCTGAAAAGATTTAAGTTAAGTGCAGAAAATCTTCGACAGTTGCATGCCACTCTCAGAAAAACAGCTGAGAAAACTTGGAAAGATTTTCACTTTGAACTAAAAACTTTTTTCGAAAATTGCCTAATAGAATTAGACATTAAAACTTTTGGTGAATTGAAAAACTTGATGATCGTCGATCAAATGAAGAAAAGAATTCCTCCAGAAGCTAAAGAGCACTTCTTAGATGTCTGGTGTGAATGGAAAACGCCCGAGAATTTAATTGAGAAAATGGATGTGTATTAAAATATTCGATTAAGCAAAAAAGATTTGCAGAAAACAAATACAGAAAAGAAGCTTAATTTGAAACAAACTGAATCACAAAGACTTTATAATCAAAACAAGTATTCGCGTAGTCCCAGGGTACAATATGACCAGAAATATAACATGCATCCTTTCAGACAAGAAAATAAGCGTGATACTGGATTTCAAAGTCATAACAAGCAGGACTTTTCTAATTATGAAAAAACTCCGCGAAGAAATGATTTTATGCATGATGATCAATATCAACAGGTAAACAACAAGAGATTTTAAGAGAGCAGAACTGGTAGAAGGTGCTATGGATGTGGAGAACCTGGCATAATTAAATCTCGATGTCCTACATCTAGCACAAACACTTCTTCCCGTGTTGGGGACGTCCTTTTCCAGTCATGTGTAGACGAATCATCACAATTAGCTATTTTGAATATGGACTCTTAGGTACTGCATGTGCTGACAGTGGAGCAAGCCATTGTATTGCTGGAGGACGGTTGTATCAAATTCTTAAACAAGAAGGTACAGACTTTCAAGAGACCCAACTCACTATAACACTTGCTGAAGGAGAAAAACGACAAGTGGAAGCCTTCACTACTTCGGTAGATGTAGGACTTGAAGGAAGAGTCTTTAAAGCAAACTTAATTGCTTTACCCCATGCTAAAGAAAATCGTACTCTCCTTTGTACAGATTTCCTTCAAGATGCTGGTATCGTCCTTGATTTGAAAAGTCGCAGATGGTTCTTTAGCGATTTTCCCCGATGAAAATTTAATTTTGCTGAGGAAGCCAATAAGTGGGATATCAAGAATACGCCATGTGCTGAATCCAATACTTGTCAACTGAGAGAGGAGGAAGGTCAACAACTGTCAAGTGAAGAAAAAAACAAGCTCAACACCCTGTTGAAGCAGTATGAAAGAATCTTCGAACCAGGGGGAGTGCTACTCCATACGCAAAACATTACATCAATACTGGTGATCATCCTCCTGTATCTGTTCCCCCGTACAGATTACCTCCTTCTAAGAAAGAAGAGTTGAAGAGACAAATTGACGATTTGCTAGAGAAATTGAAGAGTGCGAGTCGCCATATGTCGCACCCGTGGTTTTAGTTCCAAAATCGAACGGTTATAGACTCTGCGTGGACTATCGAAAACTAAATGAGAGAACTTTACCCGATACATATCCATTAACCAGAATGGATGATTTATGGCATGGTGTAAAAACATGTAAATATAAGTCAACCATTGACTTAACAGCTAGCTATCATCAGGCAGAAGTCAACCCAGCTGACAGAGATAAAAGAGCATTCATCTGTTCTTCCGGCACTTTCAGATTCAAAAGAATGCCTTTTGGTTTACGAAACGCTGCAGCAACGTTCCAACGCCTGATGGATCGTTTTCGCAACAGACTTCCTTCAGTAAAACTGCAGGTTTACCTAGATGATCTGTTTGTGTTGTCTCCTACCTTTGAAAAACATATCCAAAATCTGAAAGATATCTTTGACCGTCTTGACAAATTTCGACTTAGTGCAAACAGAAAGAAATGTAAATTTGCATGTTCTAAAGTAAAGTATCTAGGACTTTGGATAACATCTGGGGGAATTGAAACAGACCCAGATAAAGTAAATGCCATCACCTCCATGCCTTCTCCAAGAAACGTGAAACAAATTCAGTCATTTATACAAACATGTTAACGGTATCGAAAATTCATTCCTGGTTTTTCCGAAATTTCCAGACCACTTACCAATTTGACTAAGAAAAATGCCTCTTGGCAAAAGGCATTTGAAGAACTGAAACAAAGCTTGATTTCTCCTCCGATTCTAAAGCAAGCGGATGAAACTTAACCATTCCTCGTACAAACAGACGCTAGTAACTACGCCTTGGGTGCTGTCCTTTTGCAAAAACATGGAACTCGAGAACATCCTGTGGAATACGCAAGCAGATTGCTGAGTTCTGAGGAAAGGAATTACTCGATAACAGAGCGTGAGGCCCTTGTTGTCATTTAGGTGCTTCAGAAATTCCGAGGATACGTGGAAGGCACCGAAGTCATCATTTCTTCCGATCATCAACCTCTCGGTAGTGCCGGATTACCCATTGGGCCAGACTGGGCCATGGCCTGGGATCCCCAATGGTTAGGGGCCCCCTTAAAAAATTTTCTGAAGATAAATTTTAAAAAATTAAGAAAAACAAGGATTTTTTTAAAAAAATCAATTTTAAATATATATTAATAAAATAAGATATTTTTTTAACATAATTATTAAATAATTTTTTACATATTTATTTATTACTTATTTTAGTCATTATTTTTAAGTATTATTATAGTTTATGCATCATAATATTTATCAATGTTTTTTAAGTTCTAATTTGTCCTTTTGATTTGCGCTAGAAAAAATTGAAAGCAGTACTATAGCGAGCTGAGACTTGTTTAAACAAGAAGCAAAGAATTAAATGTTGTTGACATTATTGAGATGTTTTAAATGAAGAAGAAGTTATTTGGTGCCTCAACTAAAGTGTCTCATAATTTTTTTAGTGTTTTATAATTATTTAGTGTCCGTAATTCTATTTGATCAATAAATAATTACAAACTATTTTACTAAAAGGTAAGTGTTTGTTTATTGTTTTATATACTCTAGAAAAAACTCATACAACTGGTCACTTTCAATCAAATTTTATATATTGAAATTGTCACTGTTTAAGAGGTACAGGATATAATTTATTATAATTTTAAATATGCTTTCTTAAATGAAAAGATATATAAATACTTTTATATTTGAATAAATAAAAAATATACAAGAAAAAAATTTAATCTAAGGGCCCCACGTACGCTTAATCCGCCCCTGCCTCTCAGGTGGCTTATGAGTTTAAAATCTCCATCTGGAAGACTGGCGAGATGGGCCCTGCAACTGCAAGAGTTCAATCTTAAGATAGAATTCCTCTCCGGGAAATCGAACTATGTGGCAGACATGCTTTCAAGACCCATATGTCAAACTGATGAAATACTCTGCGAAGCTTCCACTATTTCCGTAGACTTCCCTAAGAAAACACCCAAAGAAATAAAAGAGGAGCAAATGAAAGATGAAGAGCTTAAGAACATAATTGCTTGTTTTGAAGATCCAGAAAAAGTAGTAGACTATTCCAATTGGACACAAAGAGGATATATAATGAACCAAGGCGTATTATTCCGATATTCTCCTGCTTCAGATGCTGAAGAAGCACAGTTCGTAGTACCCTTGCATGAAAGAGCGCAAATTACACCATGACGCTCCAAGTGCTGGACACTACGGAGTAGAGGGAACATTAAATAGAATAAATCAACGATACTATTTGACTGGTATGAGATCCTTCATAGCTGACTATGTTAAGAGCTGTGTTGAATGCATCAAATACAAAGCCAGTGATGCTTGACTTCGGTATTCTGCTGGGAATCGTACCTTAACGATACGGTCAGTCCACTGCGGGACACAACAATAAAATAATATATGAAATGTCTACTATGTTCTAGCGTTCTTGTCCGTGAAGGGCTGTAAGCGGCTTCAAGCAATCAGATAAATTCTGAAGAAAACGATCATGATGATGCAGTCTTGCCCACCAGCATTTAGGTAGCGGGTTCGAATAATGGTTGTCTGTGCTTCAATTTATGAACTGTGCTATGCATTGACCACGATCTCGTAAGTTAAACACATTTAAATATTTATCGTCCCATTTAAATATCTTCTCATTGTCAATAAATTATTTTTTTTTTTAAAAAATAATTAATTTTAAATTTTCTCGGCTTCTATCAAATAAAAACTTTTGAACCTTTAGATTTTTCACCAAAAAAATACGTAGATTAATATGGTGTAAAAAATATATACCTCATAATTCAAATTTTTTTAACCCGCAATTGAATTAAATAGTCATTAAAAATTATTTTTTGCATGAAATTATCTTTGGGTAATTGGGTTTTATGATGAAACTCGCAACTTACAGAGTCCTGCTGTGGACTGATCGTTAAGACACGGTTCCCAGCAGATCACCGAAGTCAAGCATCACTGGCTACAGTCAGTGTGCGGGTGGGTGACCACTTGGACCAGTCTGCGTAGGGACCGAGGGTGTGCGGTATTGGTCCTCGTTAAACTGTGCTACCGTAAAGTGCTCGACTTCGCGTGCAGGTCGTCGGGCTACCGAAGCGGGAGTGCCATCCCCTCCGCAGAGGATCAAAATTGTGATGGCATGTCTTCGGATCATCCTCCGGAATGTTTCTCAGACCGTCGCCAATAGCCCATGATCGTCATGTGACATACCGTGAGATAGAGGCGTCTTTGGACATTAGTCTGTCTAGCATCAATAAAATATTGCATGAACATTTGAGCGCAAAAAAAATTGTTCGCGTTGGATCCCGCATAATCTGACAAACGCTCAAAAAAAGGCTCGTGTCGATTGGTGCAAGGAAATGTTGGAAAAATACGTTCAAGGTACATCAAAGGCTGTGTATAACATCTACACAGGCGACGAATCATGGATCTATGCATATGAGCCGGAAACAAAACAGCAATCAACTGTATGGGTCTTCAAGACGAGGCAAAACCAACAAAAGGTGTTCGAGGAAGAAGCACATCGAAACAAATGATTGCCTGCTTCTTCGGCATTAACGGTCATGTGGCAACAGTGGCGTTAGAGCAACGCAGGACGGTCAATTCTGAATGGTACACGACCATTTGTTTGCCAGAAGTCATTGGAGAAATTCGAAAAAAGCAGAAGAACAGGCGAATCATTCTTCATCATGACAATGCGAGCTCTCCTCACACATCGACTCAAACAAAGGCATTTCTGACGGAGCGAAAGATCGAACTGATGGGTCATCCGCCGTACAGCCAATGACTTCTTCTTATTCCCACACATCAAAAATAAATTACGTGGACAACGATTTTCGACCCCCGAAGAAGCGGTTGATGCATTCAAAACGCATGTTTTGGAGTTACCTCAATCGGACTGGAAAAAGTGCTTTGAAAATTGGTTCAAACGCATGCAAAAGTGTATTGATCATCATGGAGAATATTTTTAAAAACAATAAAACCTATTTCGATCCTACATATTTGTTTTTTCATTATTAGATCAGAAATATAAATAGCAACCCTCGTAATATAACAACGTATGTATAGATTTCCAAAAATATGTTTATCAATTTTTTCAATATATATTTTATAATTATTAACACGAATGCCGTAGTCAACATTTTTAAGCATCTTAAAATTTCTCAACACCTTATATAGTATCGTCTTAATCTTAAAATAAATTTGTTAATTACCTGTGTGCACGTGTTTCGCAGAATTATTTTTCTAACTTTTTAATCAAGTTTTAACATTTCTCAAAATCTTATTCTTTGTGCAACCATGTGTTTTATTTTTCCATTAATATACTAATCAATTGTTTTAGCACTTTAATTTATGTTTTCCTTTAAAATGAAATTCCTTTTAGAATTGTTTGACTTTTTGTTTGACTTTCAAGTTTGATTTAGTTTGACTTTCAAAAATTAAAAATATTTGTTTTAAAAAATGTTTATATTTTTACCCAACTTAGGCACAATTCACAAAAAATATTGCTATATCAGGAAAATGTTCGATATGTCTTGTTTCGTTAAGCTACTGCTAAAATAAAAATAAAATTTTTTTAAAAAGATTCGAAAACCATGCTATTTTTAGAACCATCATCTCAAAAATTACTCTTTTTCTAACATTAGGATTTTTTCTACTTAAATCACTTATAATAACAGTTTTAATACACGTTTTGAAGAAATTATGATATAATATTTCGTAATAAGGAAACAAGAATATTAATAATTGTTTCTTTGCACCGAAGTAGTTAATTCTTTTAGAAACAATCGGCCTATTTAACTTTGAATTCATGAATGCTTTAACTAATAATATAAAACGGACAAAAACAGAAGAAATTATTTCAAGAGAAGAATGTTAAAAACTGTAACAACTCTTGTTTAATTTGGGGTAACCTAAATTTTCCTTTCTTTTAATTTTTCAAATTATATTTTTTAATAATCTAACGTGTGAATAATATCCATTCTTTTTACTGGAAAAAATTTACACAGTATCATACGTAAATCTTATGAAGTGCAAATTCTCAGGCGTAGAGTAAGAGTAGTAGGATATTTCATGCATGATCAGTAATTTCAAGAGTGAACTCTTATATTAGCTAACTTCATTAAAAATTCGGAAAAATACTTGTTATTTTACAAACGCTACAAAGCATGTGTATCTTTTTAATGGTTATTTATATAATTTTCCCCACTGGCCATTAGTTTTCCCTTAATGAAGCAAAAACGAAGATCCTAGTAAGCAGACCCTAGTAAACTAAATCATTATGAATTTATTATCTTTTAACTTTTTTGAATTCTCTGTCCTTGCTATTTAAACTCTGTGATCCGCTGTAATATGTTTTTGTTTGAATCAAAATATTAACATTTTTAATACATTTTTCAAATAAGCACAGTGAAAGGAATTAACATTTTTAAAGATTTGAAATCATTTTTTCAAAGAGCGCATCATAAAAAAAAAAAACAATTTATGAGTTAGTTTATCCTCTACATACTCCCTCCCCCGCAATTTAAAATTCGATTTTAAAATTGATGAGTTTTTGTAAAATGAAACTGTTACAAACCAACTGAAATAAAAGAACTGATAGGAAAAGATGCATAAAAGTTTGCTACACTACACTAAATAAACTATTTATATTAAATAATCAAAATATAAATTCACAAAATATTTATTTGTTTTATAAAAGTTTTGAATTCAAAAATGAGAAGTGCATTCATCTAATTACAATATTTGCAATGTTTGAAAAGTATCCACTTTAATCCTATAGGAAAGAATTTAAACATTCTATTAATAGTCTTCTATTAATTAAGCGGCAGATTATTTAACCATATAGATTATGTTGCCAGTAGGAATTTCTCTCTCTTTTTATTTTTTGAAAATATTTTAGTCACAAGAAAACTTAAAAAGCAACATAAAATAAGTTACATTTTCGTGGATTACACAAAACCAGTTAATCCAATTTAAAAAATCTATACGTGCAACAATAGCTATATTTATTGTGAATATTGCTTCAAATTTTAATGAAAATTATTTAAAAATTGTACTGTTTAAAGATACAAAAAAAAAGGAAAAACAGTTTCGATTTAACATTAGAGTTTGGTGATCAATAACACGTATAAATTTATAAAATTTTGCAACTAACTATAATGCGTCAAAATGCTTCGTTTCCATCTCAAGTGATCTCAAACTATGGGGGGGGGGGGGGGTTAAGGCATTATGCCTGAAATTGTATTGGAATCCATTCTCGGAAATATTTTCTATTTCCTCCACTGCGCAGTTCATGTTCTTAACGTTAGACTACTCAATTGATCCGTGCTGAGGCCTTCTCTTTTTAAAGAACGTAGTTGACCCGCAAGGGGAGCTTCACTATTATGAGCTATTCAGAATCATAATAGGGATGCACCACCCCAATCGGTGTATGATCTTTCCTGGCATGAGTTCTTAGTTCGTAAAGGTGTGACAGCTATGAAAAAGCTGGAAGGAACTGTTTGTGCCATAGATACCATTGAGTTTCAGTGTAGTGATTGCGTAATGTTTCTCTGAGCGATTTAATAACTGATTTTACACCTTACGAAAAACCAATATTCTTGATTTAATTCTCTAAATAAAAGTTTGGCGTAGCATCCCTGCCGGTCAACTTCTCCTTACTCCCCCATCCTCTTTTCCGTTCTCCATCTGGTGCCCATGTCAAAGCTGTTGTAGTTGGGTCTTTTGGGGACATTCTTATGGCGCTTCTTTTCCAGAACCTTCTTCGCTTTTTCATTTCTATTGTGATTGGTTTAGTTTTTGTTTTATAATAGATTCGGCTGCTTTTGATTTTATTTGGCAAATCTATCCCTAAATTCCTCAGAACTTTAAAAAGTATCGAGTTTTTTTTTTCGAATCGCCTTCCGAATATTTTGCTAGTTAATGAATAAAAATGACAATTTCAGTTGATGTGATCAAAATTTCAGACGAATTGTATTAGTTATAATAGTGGATGAAGTAGATTGATTGTATTCAGGTCAAAATGGCGATCTGTGGATGAATGGGTCCACCCTATAAACGGGCGTGATGTATGGGTGTGGTCGAATCTTGGCCATAGATCGCACCTCTCTGCTTTTACAGGCATACGAAACCACCAGTGACGAAGTACTTACATTTCATCATTTGTTATTTTCCTGTTGAAAAATTGTTTGGAAAAATTATGATGTGAAATGATTTCGTGTTGAAATTCCTGAAAAATTCATATACAGTGAAACCTGCCAAGTTGACCAGCCTTGTAAGTTTTACACCAGCATAAGTTGACCTCAGTTATCAAGAACGGAATTTTTCCTATATAATGTAAAGAAGCAAAACCTTTGTAACTGGACCACCTGTCAATTTTGTTTAGGAGTATTATGAACTTCTATTCTAAAACCCTCATAAGTTGACCAGAAAAAAAAAAATCAGAAAATTTTCTGTCATTTTGCAATGTATGTTAAAATTTCACTTGTTTGGTGAAATAGAGTAAAAAGCTAATCTAAACCCTTTTGTGAGTTGACCATCAGGGGAAACTGTAGGGGGTCAGCTTTTGACCATTTCTTTGATTCATTGATGTGTTAACAAAGTTGCTCTTCCATTTGCAATAGTGAGCAATTAGATTTGTAAGTGTAGTAATAACAGATGAAATTTTAAAGTGTTCAAATAATTTTGTTTGGTTAAAGTTTTCAACGTTTTTGTGTTCTGATATTTTAGGAAATTGTTTTTATTAAACACTTCAAACACTTGTTTTTATTAAACACACAATTGTTTTTATTCACACTACCAAAATAATTGTTTTAAGAAAGTTAGTTAAATATTCGAATTATTTATATGTAACAAATTGAAGTTCGTTTAGGTTTAAACACATTTCTTAAGATATTCATTTGACCAATTGCTAAATCAAATTTTTAAGTAAAAAAAAAGAATTTAAATATCTAGCAACACGTAGGAAACGAAAAAGTAAACAATGACCCACCCCTTCTATAAGTTGACCACTAAAACAATGCATCACAAGTGGTCAACTTACACAAGTTTTACTGTATTGTGTATCTTCTATGTATTATAAAATATAAATGCTATGAATATTGGAATATTAAATGACAACGAGCAATCAATATTTTGCTATGCACTACTGCGATGACGGATGTCATTTTGTTTGATTACATTCCAGGATCTACAAAAGATTTAATTACGCATTACTCAGTTAAATTGGAAACACATTTGAAGTTTTTAACGTTTAGGGAATATTTAATGAAAAATGTATAAACAAATAAATTGATAAATAAAAACTTGAGTTTCATTCTTTCTACACTAGCTCTTGAAGTAATTTACCATTGCAATTTAAAAAATAGAAAACTAAGGGAAAAATTATTCTGCCGTTATACTCATATAAGTATAACGGCAGCAAATATTTGAATTTTATTCTTAAAATCTCAATAGCTGAACAAAGAAATATAGCGAGCTAAATTCCTTTATAGAACACATTGCAATGAACGCAATAATTGTGAGCCCAAGTCAAAATTCCGGAAAATTTCTTGAGTTAAAAAAAAAAAAAAAAATTAAATCGGAAAAAGTGTAAACAAGGTTTTTTTCTTTTTCTCAACATTTCTTAGTTTACTTAAAATATATTTAAAATTTTACACATAGCTATACCATTTACAAGTACCTATGTCGACCAGGAGAAGTAATTGAAATTTACAAATATGTTTTTCTTTCTTGATTTTATGATCATAACAACTATTTAGTGATAGAAAATGAATATTAATCTTGAATATAAGCTTATAAAGTATCTGGCACTCCCTTACAAATAAAAGAAACTGTGTTTTTAAGTTCCACCTTTGAAAATTTGATTTCCGGAAACTTTTGTGGTCAATGATTGAAGCTTGTGAACCTTCTATCTCCGGAAACTTCCGGATCATGGTTAGCAAAAAATCCGGATTTTTTTAGGAGCACACTCAGCCCTGAATGAAGACAGTGGTAAATTATCGTTTAGTTGATACTTAATGAAGAAACAAGTATCCTGAAGTTATACAGTGGTTTCAGAAAATTTGTTTTGAAATGAAAAGACGAAAATTTTGTTTATTATAATTTTTTTTTACTCTTGTTATTGAAATAACATATTTATACAGAGATGACTGAAAGTATATTATATGTTTCTTTTTTATTAGTTAGCTTTATTTAATCCTATTATTTCAAATATAAGAAGAAACAAAAAATGCTTTTAAATAACAAGCAACTAAACTTTAACTGTTTATATTCGAAAAATTATCTTACTCAAGTAAATTAACTTTCTTCAGAAGAAATGCATGTGCAAATTAGAATAGTTAATCATAGAATTCGTTTAATCAAAGATAATTCCATAAAAAAAATAACTTTTAGAAAATATTTATTATTTTTTTATAAATAATGTTTGAAAAAATTTTAAATTTCAAGGTGTACAGTTTTTTGCATCATTTTAAAGAATTTCATTTTACATGTTAAAATACAATATTTGAGCGAATTAGGTTTGAATAGTTTCAGAGAAATCAAATTTTGAAAGAGTTGTAATTCTAAAATTTGATTTCTGAGCAATTACATGTTTTGCGCGAGTTTATATGCAATACTTTTATATTTAAACATACATGCAATGGATTTTTATTTTACTTCCCATTTGAATTTATTTTTAACGTATTGCATTACAATGTTACCCAATTGATACTCAAACGTAAAGAAGTGTAAACCGGTTCCAGTCGTGTAAAAACGATAAAACTGTGTAGTATAACCTGATAATTAAGAATTTACATAGAATCCTATAGTGCGTCTAATAATTTGGCCAGGGACTGTAAATAAGGATCGTGCCATTTTTTCCAGATACACTGGACCATTTTCTGAACCTTGCTCCACTTATAAAGCAAATTTTCTTTTTTATCAACTATATTTGGCTCGGGAATACCATTTATAGGTTGACCAATTAGAAAGTGGCCAGGTGTTTTCATATCAAAATCATTACAAAGTGGGCGTGATGCCTTGTATCTGAAAGGTCAATGTAAGAAATTCCTCAAGAGTAGGCTTAGTAAAGCCAATTGTTCTTTTGAACTTCAAACTCTTGATTCCACTTTATCAAAGAACCCCAAACGAAGGGGATAAACTGGCCATTTGATTCCTTCATCGGAATTAGTCCCTAATTCCTTCATTAGTCCCTTATTTCGAAACTTCGTGGCTAGAACATACAGCAGAATTTTAGAGGGCGAGTAAATTTCAGAGTTTGCACCAACAAAGTCAGTTGCGTTATCACTAAAAAGATTTAGACTTTGTCCGCAAGTGCAAAAAATCTCTTAAGAGCAGCAATCAAAGCGTCAGATGTCAAATCAGACAAGGTTTCAAAATACACGGCCTTAGTCACCACACATACGAAAATAACAACGTATACCTTTTGAAAAATACCCTTCATTCGATTTAATTTGAAAGGGACCGCAAAGATCCAGTTCAGAATTGAAGAAAGAAGGGGAAGATCATGTGTTCAACTAAAATTGGTTTACATTTGAAGCACTGTACACAGTACTAAATTTCGAGTATTGATTGGCCTAAGGATAGCAGTACATGATAGCGCCTGTGGATGCAAATCTCGTTTGTGATAATACCCAATAAGAATTTATGATTAGCTGGATGGGAATCCTAATTCTACTTGCTTGAGATGTCCACCTATGCAAATAGAACAGTAAGCGGCCACAGAGTGCTCTCATGAATAAATTTGTTGAACTGTATTGTGGTTAAGTTGAATCAAAAATCTGAATTCGTCGTAAAAAAGACGTGTTATTGTGCTACCCTAACATTTCAATAAAATTACTAACAATTTCTGAAATCTGCAAATTCTATTTATATCCAATTATTATTTAATATTTCGGTTATTTGTACTAATTTATTTAAGCAAAACGGTACTGAAAAAGTTCACAGTTTCTAAAAAATAGCTTGGCTACTGACCTTTATTTCCCATTTCTTGTTGGCAACTTTATGCTTTATAATTAAGTTTACATTTGTCATACACGTCTGGAAAATGAGCGCCTATTTTTGAGGGCTTGAAACATGTCTACTATAATTTCCAATCAAGTATATTTTTTTGAAGAGAATGAAGTAAGTCAAGTCATATCATACCGCATCAGTCTCTTATGATTATTTTTTAATTAATTTCAACCAAATTATTAATAAAAAGGAAATAGACAAATTTAATTGTGATGAAACTTGTTTCTCTAATATCCAATTGCAATGTTTGCAACATTTGTTTGTTTTCCTTTAAATTCAACTTATTACATTCATTTTCTGTTTATGCATGAACTAGTCTGTGAATCTGACATGAAACCTAATTTTAAAACTGTTACGGTTGAAACAATAAAATTTTTTTTAAATTCCTCACTTCAAATAGTCTTTCTTTGTTTACTAAATCGTTTTTTTCGTCAATCGATCATAAGTTGAAACCCCTCCTCTAGAGAAAATAAGTTCTTGAGTGATTTCATATCGAATGTGGCATCAGCAGCGTTTAATTAAAATAAAATATTATGATAATTATTAAAATAAAATATTGAGATTAAAATATTAAGAATACACCGCGTCCTTGAAAATCCGAAATTCAATTCAAAAGTCTATCCCTTCTTTGTTCGCCAAGGACTATCCTATTTAAAAGAAGAAAAAAAATTATGTTTAGAATTTCTACTGGTCTCCACATACCCCGTAAGAAACCAGTTTCTGCGAAAAAAAGCAGAGTAAGAAGTGTTTTTTTATTTTATATTATTGATAGAATGGAATAGCAACTTTCCAAACGGGTCAAGAAAACGTACCACTATTTCAGATTCTCAAATATAAGGATTAATAATATAGGGATTAATTCAAATCTAGCTGCAATCTAAAAAATAGGATCCGAATAGTTTGGCCAGAAGAACAAACAGAAGTTTTGACTCTTTTTGAAAGAAAAATATCAAATAATTCTTAGGTCAAATTTTAAACACGCGAATTTTTTTAAAATTTGATATTTTAAAGAATACTTGATCAAATTTCGCGATTTAAAATGGGGTTAAAACCTGCTTACCTTGCTATTCAGAAACTTTTATTAAAATAAAGTACTAACAATAATTAAAGTTTGCTATAAATTCCTTTTTGCATGGAATTATCTTTATGTAATTCCACTCACTTTTCAAACGAATTTTATAATTTGTGTGCAAAAGCAAAACGTTTTCCAGATATGGCTAACCTCTATATTTTGTGGGTCAGTTATACAGACGGGAAAAAAAGGTATGATTATTCTAAGAAGTTTGTGTCTTAAACGATATTTTAAGTAATAAAAACTTAAGATATCATTTGTATTTATTAACCTATAGCAGAAGAGATCCTTATACCATTGTAATTGAGTCGTAGTTTACGAGAAACCCTTGAATATTATTACAAGGTAAAAAAAAAATCATGCTGAGCACTTTTCACTTAATTTTAAATATGGGAAAAGCTACCAAAGAAAAAAAAATTGTGGGGGGGGGGGGAATAAAAACCCTGTGGCAGAATTTTTTCGAGCTACTTGCGACAAAACTCTCTAGCACTAATATCTTTCTGCATACTTTCAACAATAACTAGCATATATGTTAAAATAACAAATGCGCCGTGTTTACAATATATTATTTATGCAAAAATTTTTTATTCTATTATTAAGGGTGATTTTCTCGCATTTTGTAAATAATTATCACAATAATGAAATCCGTAATAGTGATTGCTGAAAATAAGATCGACAATGAAAGTACACGAATCGGACTCCTCAAATGAGTGTCTCGAGATTAGTTAGTTATTAATAATATCGTATAAAAATTCGATAAATTATTGCCTTTAAAAGAAAATACTCAAATGTACGATTCGAATTTTCAATATTGTTTGAAATACATCGGGACATTTAAAATCCGCTTGAAAATACAATCGAAACGATGGCGTAAATTGAGCGCGTCAAAATGTGATTATTTAAAAGCATGATTCAAATGCTACTATAATTTTTCTTAGTTTCTTTTCAAAGGAAAAATCTTTCTGCAAGAACTCTACCGTTCTGTGATATCGCCGTGTCTCTGACCTATATCTATGTTAAATTACAATAAAAATTAGCATTTATACAGCTAATTGCATTTGCTGCTAATTTTTTCTGATATATACATATATATTTTTTGAAGCAACCATATTTCCTTAAACAATGGTTTAAATGTTAACATAGTTTCTTAAAGCAGTAGGATTTATATGGTTTCGGAACCTCGGATCACCTGAGATCTAAAGTACAAATTAATTGTAAGAAAAATGTATCTGAATTTCAATTGGAAGTAAAATAAAAAAATAAGTATCTTGCTGAACTTGAAATTTTGAGCATGAGAAATTTTAAAAATCAGCTTAAAAAATTTAATAACTCTTACTTGAGTTTTAGGGAGATATTACATTTATTTTTAAACGAATATAAAAATGACTCGCATATGACTGGAGTATAAATTTTTAAATCCTCAATGTGTGATATTAATAATGAGAAGTGTTACATACTAAAATAAATTGCTTTAAATGTAGTATTACTTTTCTGACTACACAGTAAAAAATATTATAAATGTTCGTTCTTATTTGATAAAAGTTATCTTAAGCGAAATACTAAATCATTGCAGATGATTTCGGCAGTGACTTGAGGATACTGGGTGCAAGTTTTAATGAAAAATCAGTTACTCCGTGGATTTAAGCGTTATTTAGAGGAGCAGGGTTCAAGTACCCAATTGAAGCGTCATTTTGAGGATTGGAGGAACTGGGATCAAGTTTTAAGCAAAACTAAGTTACTCCGAGGATTTAAGCGGTGATTTGAGGTACTGGGATCAAGTTTCAATGAAAAAACAGTTATTCCGAGGATTCGTAGCATTAATTAGAGGATTGGAGGTACTGGGAACAAGTTTCAATGAAAAATCAGTTATTCCGAGGATTCTTAGCATTAATTAGAGGTACTGGGATCAAGTTTTAAGCAAAACAGAGTTACTTTGAGGATACTGGGTTCAAGTTTTAATGAAAAATAAGTTACTCCGTGGATTTAAGCGTTATTTAGAGGAGAAGGGTTCTAGTACCCAATTGAAGCGCTATTCCGAGGGTTCTTAGCATTAATTAGAGGATTGGAGGAACTGGGATCAAGTTTTAAGCAAAACTAAGTTACTCCGAGGATTTAAGCGGTGATTTGAGGTACTGGGATCAAGTTTCAATGAAAAAACAGTTATTCCGAGGATTCGTAGCATTAATTAGAGGATTGGAGGTACTGGGAACAAGTTTTAATGAAAAATCAGTTATTCCGAGGATTCTTAGCATTAATTAGAGGTACTGGGATCAAGTTTTAAGAAAAACAGAGTTACTTTGAGGATACTGGGTTCAAGTTTTAATGAAAAATAAGTTACTCCGTGGATTTAAGCGTTATTTAGAGGAGAAGGGTTCTAGTACCCAATTGAAGCGCTATTCCGAGGGTTCTTAGCATTAATTAGAGGATTGGAGGTACTAGGATCAAGTTTTAAGCAAAACAGAGTTACTCCGAGGATTTAAGCGGTGATTTGAGGTACTGGGATCAAGTTTCCATGAAAAATCAGTTATTCCGAGGATTCTTAGCATTAATTAGAGGTACTGGTTAATAGAAGGGAAAATAGCGTATTCCTTCACACGATTCATCTCACAAGTCATAGTTTAAATACTATTCTCTTATATATATTAAAAAATCGATAAATAAATAAATGTATATAAAATACAAATCAGGAGAACCATAGTTATTTCATAGATCGATAGATGGCGCCACTAAAATTTATAAAATACTATTTTGAGTAGATAACGCAACTGAATTTTATACTTATTAATACCTCTAATTAATTTTATACTTAATATAAAATTGTTTGATTATTATTGATCTAGCTAGAAGGAACATATCGAATAAGCTTTCAAATTAATAAATTCGAACTTTTAATTAATGTATTTCACCGAACAGTTTCATTTTGATTATATTGTATGTCTATTTCCTAATAATAATAAAACTTTCCAATTTTAAAAATAATTTAGTAATTTCTTTAACATGTTATGAAGTCTGCTATAAAAGAAATTTTCGCTTGTACAATAAGTCAATTAGCGAACGTTTTTTTTTTTTGCTCGTTTAACCAATTTATTCATTAGTTTATTTATTATAAATATATGATTGTCATTAATAGTGAATATTAATTTATTTGCATTTTAAATGCTTTGATGATAAATAATGAATTATTTCAAGTTAAAAAAGCTTATAAATTTTCATGTAAATCTTAATGATGCCATCTATTGAACTGTAAAATATTTACTCAATAATTCATGGTTAGATTTAAATGCTAGTCAAGTGAAAAACGAAAAAAAAAAACTAGAGTTAATTTTTAAGGATTTTTTTTCCCTTTATTCTTGAATTCGAGTACAATACCGAGGCGATCAAACTATACGCTTAGTATGAATAGGTTGAATTTTGTACCTACACTTAACGCAGCTTTTTTTCCCCTTCCTTTTCTGATTTAAGTGAATAAGAACAGGCCTAATGTTTCAGAACTGTACAAGGTAATTTTTTTTAAATTTATTATTTTTGAATTGCACTTAATATGAAGAAAACAATTCAAACTAAACAATTTTATCGCAAAAAGTACCTCGCATGATTAATTAGCTCCTAGATAGTAAAATAAGAAAAATACGAAAGTTAAGCCAAAAACAGTTTTTTTTTTCCATGAAAATGTTCAACTTTTCAGCGATTAGTTCTCGTATTATATCATTCTATTAAGTGTAAAAGATGAATATGAAATGTCTCGCTTGCTCTGGCAGATGAGTAAATAGGTGCAAGCACAAATTTGTACATAAAATACTTATAACTTTTAAGTCTCGTGATTTGGTCCCATTCATTTATACGTGAGTATTTCGAAGAGAAAGTCTGATTTTCAACAATTTGATTATTTATGACCAACTGTACCAAACCAACAAGGCAAAATTGTATTCAATCTGTAATAACTTGTGCTGCAATTTTCTTAAAATATCTCTTTATTTTAAGGCTAAGAAAATAAGCATTTTTTTTTCGGTTTATAAAAACTACCGAAGTATATTTATTATAAACGTAGTGCAACTTAGGATAACTTTGATCAACTAAACATAGATATTGTCTATTATAATTGTTAAAGAAATTCAGCGACATCTAACTCACATTCGAGAGGTAGAAGAATCTTAAGTTTTGTATTGAAAAAAAAAAAAAAAAAAACAATTATGGTTCTACCAATGTATAACATCTCACAGTGCATTAGGATTAAAGTCCACAAATATTACTAATTAAATTCGATTACAGTTTCATCTATATGTACATACAACAACCAAGTTGAAAAAGAAGCTAAAACTTTGATCGCGTGTTTTTTTAGAGATAAATATAAAATACTGAATAATTGTTTCCTTTCAATAGTGTAACTAATCACCCTAATCGATAATTCCGGGAAATAACACGTATCAAACAAATTTAAAGTTTAAACGTCCCTTATAAATCTATATAGATAAACTTTAAAAAAAAATGGATGTTTATTATTCTAATTTACCGTTATACGCCAAAAAAAAAAAAAAAAATTAAAAAAACACGTTCTTACAATTTACTACTTTATGTTCAGCTCAGCATTTTCGGCTCTTGCGTCATTAAATTAATCGTATTTGCGAGGACTAGATTTAATTTTAAAGTTTATGCTTTGGAGGTTAATGAAGACACAACACAAAATATTATTTTAATTACATCCACCTGTACATGAATATCCTGTATAATATTATTTATAACGAATATTAAAAAGGCGTTGACACATTTTAGTATTAATTATTAAATGTCTTTCTCTTTTGGCAAAGGAGAGATTAAGATTGGGGGAAAAAAACAAACAATTTCCTTGAGACAACACCATTTTAACAGATGGTGGGGTTTTAAATTGATACGGAATTGTTAATTGATTTGTAAAGTCTGTTTAGTCTGTATTACGACTTCTAGTAAATCCCGGATCATGGTGAGATCTCCAGATATGAAGTTACAGACTTGAGATACCATTCCTTTCACTTTTTAAAATTTTGACAAAGGAAAAACTAGCTTCTAGAGTAGGGGTTTCCAACTTACATGAGGCCGGGGACCGCTATTAAAAACACCAGTCAAATGGCGGGCCGCAAGTTAATCAAAATTTTATATAGGACTCTTTTTGGTTTGAAGGAACATTAAATATTACTGTCAGAATTTTATCAAAGTTTTTTTAATATTAAAAAGCAAAATAACAAGCATTAAAAATAATGTTACGTATCATTTTGAATCTTCTCTTAATCAGAAACTTAGTGACAAGATTTTTTTTCCTTTTAAACTTAATTCTGTGATAAACTAAAATTATTAGGCGTATTAGGACGATTAGGAACGATAATAAGGACGTATTAGGAATTATCGCATCAACAAAAAAAATTCTCGAGCACCTGAAATTAATTTTCTTCTCTTTTCCGCTCATGCGATATTCAATTCAAGGAATTTAAATAAAACATATTCATTCCCTCTTTTATGCGTTTGAAAATTTACAAACGTAAATAATTTCGTCCAAAATGAGTGATTTCAAAAAGTTAAATGGGAGAATTTCTTCGAGAAAATTTATGATACGCACATGCTAAATTATATTCACAAAAAAAAAAAAAAAAAAAAAAAAAAACCGAAATAAAAAAGAGCAACATACTGAATAATTTTTGTATTTGAATAAATATTTTCTAGGATGCAAAACCTGTGAAAAACCTGTTTGCACCTGTTAACCTGTTTGCACCGTTGGTATGTTAAATTTCACAGAAACGAAGAAATTAGGTTTATTTAAACGAATGAAAAGTAATTTAAACCCATATAGATTTTTTATGAAAATTGTCCGCCAAAAATTAAAACTAATATATTTGAGTTCGAGGGCCGTCAGTTGGTAACCACTGTTCTAGAGCGTTGTTTGACTCTGCTGTCAAGTCTTAGACTCCCATGGATGTCTTCACATTGAATCATTTTCTGCTATCTCTGGAGGACCAGCAAATCAAATTTTTCATGTTCCACATCTTATTTCCACATTTTACCTCTGGAAATAAAACATTTTATAAGATTAACATGCATAACATTGTTAAAAATTACAAGTTAAACAAATTAATTTTGCAACTAAACGAGATTAAATAAATATGTTAACACGATATTTTGACTGTTACTAATGTAATTAAGTAAAACGATACGCGAATAGTAAGTACATTTTGACAAAACTAATTATGAATGGCAAATATTAGTTGTAGTAATATTCGATTAATTCTTATAAAAATTTATGTAACTTTTTTCTTCTTCTAAAAACACAAATTTAACAAACTTTTTACTAATTACGTAACAAAACAAAAAAAAATTCTGCATGTTATAAAATTTAATTCTGCTATTGGACGACATAAACTAAAAATATTAATAAAATATACTAATCAATACGAATGTAATTTTAAAGTAAAACTAATTTAAAAATTAAGCGTGAAAATTACTTCGAAAAAACGTAAATTACAAAAACTGTAACTTAGACAGAAATAGGATAATAATAAATTGAAAATAATAATAATATTAGTGTAAACTGCTTTGAATAGTGAGTTGGAAAATAGGGATATCAACCTGAAAAACTTTTGTTTTAATGAATGGCTAATGCTTTAAATAATATGCTAATTAATTAGTATGTTTATTAAGTTATGTAATTAGACACCAAACCGTGCTTCCTCTTAATAAAAGTTTGACAGATTTGGAATTCAAATTCTCAAAACCCTAGCTTTAATTTATTAATCTTATGCTTCACATTTTACACGTTATTTTTCTTATGATTTACTTTTTCTTTACGCCTGGTTTTTATTTACGAGGAACTTTTGGGCTTTATATATTTACTTTTGTCTTATTTTCACGAGTCGCTCTTTTTCATTCCCTTTACTAAAGGCTTTTCCACATTTTCTTTTCATATGTGTTACTTTTACATTTAAGCGTTACTTTTCTTTATGCTTCAAGTCTCACTGTTATTTTAGATTTTACACATTTCTTCATATGTTTCTTTGCCACGTTTACATTTTTATGAGTTACTTTTCTCTTTGCTTCAGTTTAAACACATTATTATTTTTTATTCTCTACTTTTTCTACGAAAAAATAAAATAAACGTGTTAAAATAACACTACTTCAACGTGTTTATTTAACTTTTTTGTGTTACTCTGTTTTCCTTAATATTATTTACATTAGTGCGGCATACGTGCTCATTGTACTTGTTATAGTAAATTACGAGTTACATTTCATTATGCGTTATGTTTTTGTGTTCAGTTTTATTATTTGTCACTTTTACGCCTTTGGTTTTAGTATGCAGTAGTTTTAAGCATTTATTTGTTCATGCGTTATTTCTTTTACTTGTGAAATTAACGGATTACATTTACGCGTTATAATACAAGCATCTTTAGTTATGTGTTTCTTTTAGGCGTACGCTTTTCTTTCGGGTTACTTTTCGTTATGGGTTATTTATAAATTTTATTAATTATTTTTTAATATATTTATGCTTTACTTTTCAAGATTATTTTTAATTTAGCACGTTATTTTATTTTTTCCGTTCATTTTCTTATGCAGATTCTTTTAAAACTTATCTTACGGGTTTTTTCTTCCATACGATATTATATTGTTTGCATGTAAGAACAAATATTTGTTTTACGAAGAAAAAAGTGCAAATGTAACTCATTCCTTTCTTATGAATTATATTTGCACGGCATACGCGCTTTTTTTACACGTTATTGTACAATACGAGTTAAATTTTTTATGGGTTACATTTTCTCATTTAGTTTTCTAATTTTTTACTTTTATTATGCAGCAATTTTAAGCACTTATTTTACTTATGTGCGCCTTACTTACACTTGTTACTTTCACGCATTAGCTCAATTTACGCGTTTACTAATGATTTACTACTTACTCGTTACTAACTATTTTTACTTTACTTTTTACACTTATTTTTTAACGCGTTACTTTTCTTATGAGTTAAGATTTCGAGTTACTTTCCTTTACGGGTTATTTATAAATTGTATAATTTACTTTTTAAGATTTTTATGTGTTAAATTTTTTTAATAAGGTTTTTTTTTCTCTTTTTTTATGCGTTTTTATATTTTAAGCATAAACGAAAAAAATATTTGCGTGCGTTACATTTTCTCGTTTAGTTTTCTTCTTAGTTATTTTTACTACGTAGTAATTGTGAGCATTTATTTTGCATAAGTGCTACTTACTTTTACTTGTTACTTTCACGCATTAGCTCAATTTTTGCGTTATCGTACATTACACTTTACTTTTTATTCGTTATTTTATCGCATTGCGACTTTTTTTATGCTTAAAATTGCACAATTTTTAGTTTTTAGAGCGTTGCACTTTTATGCGTTAATTTACTTTTCTTCTGTGTTTTTCTTTAACTTTCACGAATTATATATAGTATTAGTTTTACGTATTTATTTAGGAGTTGCTTTTCTTTTTTTTTTTTAATAGATTCCTTACTTTTATATATCCATTACTTCAGTTTGTAATGCGCTACTTTTACTTGTTTTTTCTTCGAGCCTCACTTTCTTGCGTTACTTTTATTCTAAGCGTTAAAAACGTCTTTTACTTTACATGTTACGTTAGCATTTCCTTACGTGTTATATTTATGGATTTACTTCGTATGCGCAACTTTTTCGATTTAAATTCACGGGTATATTTCATGCGTTATATTTTTTATGTAATAATTTTACACATTTTTCTTCGGTGTTACTTTTCTTAATGCTTTAATTTACGCACAATTTATTTCTATTTTATTCTCAACTTCTCTTTATGCTTTACTTATTACCCGTTTAATTTTCTTTTCATTATTTTTACGCATTATTATTAATTGCGCGTATTTGCTTATTTTTTACTTTACTTTTCTTAAGCATTTTATATATTCTTTTTAGCCTTACTTTTACTGCTTGTACTTTTTTAATAAGCAACCTTTTTTATTCGTTACCATCACGTGTTATTATATTTTATGCGTTGCTTTTTTTAATGTGTTACCCTTTAGAATATTATTTTTTCATATGCTACTTTTCGTGTGAACTTGTTTTGAATCGTTCCGTCCAAATTCCTTTAAATTGTTAAAGCGAATTTAGAATTTACACGTACCCTTTTCTTGTTACTTTTCTTTATGGGCAATTTTCAAATACTTCTTAATTTACCTTATAATACTTTTTTGCAATATTTTTACGCATTTAGTTTTTTTATGCTTTACTAGCCCAAGCTTTTTCTTATCGGTAACTTTTTCTCATACGCGATATTATATTTTACCCTTTATTTTTGTTGTGAATTACATTTACGAGGAATACGAGGCTCATTTTGCATATTTGCATTTTTGCATATTTGCTTTTTATACGTGTTACTTTCATTATGCTTTACAATTAGTTTTAAGAGTTACTTTCGCATTTACACGTTACTTTTTTATGCCTTAAGTTTCATGTTTGTTTTAGATTTTACACTTTCAGCGTTTATCTTACGCGTTCAATTTTTTATACGGTACTTTTGTGGTTAAAATTACGAATTTACGTTCTATACGATGCAATATTTTACACACATCTTATTTTAAACATTTTACCTTTATAATGTAAACTTTACTTTTTTATATGCGTTACTTATACATCTTAAATTTCTGTATTAACGTTATTTTTGCTTTTCCTATGAGTTTCTTCCTTCATTTTTATGGCTTACATTTGCTTTATTGTTCATTTTACAACTTTACTTTTGTTTTGCATTATTCTTCCGTGTTTTACGCAAGTTTACTTCTATTCAGCGTTACTTTCACGCGTTTTTTTTTCCTTCTGGAGCTTCACTTACTCGTCATTATATTCCAGGCGTTACATATCTTAAAGCGTTACGTTTAAGAATTTACATTTCTAAGGCATTTGTTTTGTAGTGCAGTATTTTTACACGTCGCTCTATTATATTTCCCTTTAGTTTTTAACGTATTTTTCTCTTTAAAAGTTTACTTGTACCATTACACGTTTACTTTCTATTTTTATTCCCTCATTTTCTTTAGGATTTTTTTGTGTTTCTATTCTTATGCATTATACATATCTATTTTATGCGTTACTTTTCTTAAGCGTTATTTTTACTTTTATGGACTACACATACTTTTATGCATTAAAAAATTCACTTTTACGAGTTACTTTTTTTAAGCGTAACTTTCTAGTCTTCATTTAATTACACGTTTCTTTTAAGCGTCGCACTGACGTTTTATTTTCAATTCATTTGTTTCAATTTACACTTTTAAATATAAGCTACGTTTGCAAGTTTTATCTTTTATGTTTCACATTTACCCGTTAATTGTTTAAGTGTTATGCCATATGCAATACTTTTCCTATTGCGTTACTTAATAAACTCGCATTTTTCATGCGTATTTCTATTTTAAGAGGTATTTTTCTCTAGGCGTAATTTTTGTTACTCGTTACTTATACCTTTTATTATGCATTGCTATTACGTGCTGCTTTATTTTATTTATTCCATACTTCAAGCATTACTTTTCTTATGCATTACTTTAACTTTTGCGCATTGATTATAATATGCTTCAAATAGCTTACTTTTTACGGTACTTTATACTTCAGCTTATGCATAATGTTTTACATTTTACTTTATATTTCACGACTTACTTTATTTTACACTCTTTATTTTTTAACTTTCGATTTGTTTTGCTTCTCTTTATCCTATAGTTTACTTTGTGCTTTGCTTTTTACTCTGCTTTATTCGTATACTAAGTTTTAAATTTCGTTTAAGCTTCGTATTACACGCGCTTTTTCTTATACGGTTTTCTTTACTTTTTATTTTAAATGCGCTTTACTTTTTTTTCCCTACTAAATATTATAAGCTATATTTTTATTTTATATTTTGTGCTTTAATTTTTTTAATACTTTACACTTCAAATGACATTAAAATTGACTTTTTTTACACACATTTAATCAAGACTTTACTCTAAACTTTAACCTTAGTCCTTACTTTATTAATTTTTACGTACTTTATATAGCGCATAACTTGTTATTTTACTATACTCGTATACTCTACACTTTTTGTTTACTATAGGCATTAATTAACACACATTTTACCTTATTTTATACATATTTGACTTTTCTTGAAACGCATTTTGCTATATTTTACTTTAGATCCTACGCTTTACTATAACTTTACACATTACTTTATATTTTACTCTCTACACTTTTTTTATTTTACTCTTTAAACTTTTATATTAAACCCTTAACATATTTTCTGCTTTATTTTTATTTTATGCTTCACACTTATTTTTTTACGTTTTACCTTACTTTAGTTTTTATCTTACGCTGCAATTCACATTTCATGTTTTACTTCACTTACTTTTTGTTTGATTTTTCTTTATTTTACATTTAATTCTTAACTTGGCACTTTAGATTTTTTTACGTGTTTTTACACTTAGTTTACGTATTTACTTTATATTATAATTTACTCTCAGCTATGTTTCACAATATATTTTCAAATTTACATGCATATTTCTTTAAAATGTTTTTTATATTCCAGGCATTTATTACGCATTTTTCTTAACTTCATATTTTACGCTTTTACTTTCGATTACTATATTCTTTAGTTTAAATTTTTCACATTACGTTTTATTTTATGTGTATTTTTCTTTATTTTACATTTTACCCTTTGCATTCTACTTTACTTTAAACACTACTATATGCTTTAATTTACTTGACGATTTCACTTTGAACTTTACTGATATACATTGATATCTTCTTTACTATACACTTTTCTTTTTACTACATTTTACATTTGATTATACTTTTTGCTATACTTCAGCTTTACTTATTAATTTTTTGATATTTTGCATTTTGCCACTTTTTAATTTATGTTTCACGTCGTATTTTATGCATTACTTTTCTTTTTCACTTCCTACTTCATGTTTTACTTGATATGTTGCGTTTTACATTATTCTATGCAATACTTTGCTTTTTATTTTATAATTTACGTTTTACGATACCTTGCCTTTACTTGATATATTACGCTTTACATTATACTTAACAATAAGGTTGAGGATATACTGCATACTTTACATTTTACTTCATATTTCATTTTATACTTCCCGTTTAACTTTACCTTTTACAATAATTAATTTTTTAATTTACACAATATATTTTTACTTTACTCCTTAAACTTGACTTCATACTTAACGCTTTTCTTTCTGTTATAATATATACTTTATTTTACCTATAACTTTCTGCTAAATTTATATTAATTGTTCTTTACACACTTTTTAACTTTATGTTTTACCCTTTACATTAGACACTTTATAATTTAACATTTATCTTACGCTTTAGTTTACTTCACATTTTAACACCAACTTTATTAATTTCCCTTTTTTACATTAATTTTTACTTTATACACTATTTTTTTTAATTTTATACGCCTCAGTTAATACTTTAAATTTTGCGCTTTTTTTATTATTTACATTGTTTTTATACGCTTCACTTAATACTTCTGGCTTTGCGTTATACTTTGTGCTTCATCTTCTACTTTTTTATATTTTGCGCTTTTTTTTTCATTTCAAAAATTAGTTACATTTCATGTTTCACGCTTTAATTTATATTTGACGCTGTTTATAAACAGAAAAATATTTAACGATATATAATTTTATTTTAACCGCATTTTAGGACCATAGCAGAATGAACAAGTTTTATCTACGCTTCAACAAATTTAACTTTTTAAACTTTGAGATTTTCACATGAATTATTTTAATTGGATATTGAATCATACTTAGTTGGGAAATTTGAGTAAAACATTTATTTACTTTTGCTACAAAAGATTCAGTTCGAAATGGTTTTATTTGCATTATTAGGGAACACCGTTCTCTATCAGAACGTGATAGTCAAAATTGTTACCTACAATTTATTAAAAAAGTTTTAATCCATATTTCGGCAATCTACGTAAGATTTTGATCTAGAAGAAAAATTTATCATTTCATTTTATTTCTATAGTGAATTTTTTTTCTTCTCCCCGTAATAAAAAAAAACTTTTTTTTCTTAAGAAATAAAAAGTTGGTTTTAACCTAATTAAGAAGGTGTCAAACAATTCTGAACAAAAACGATCGCTTTGTTTGAGTTTTTTTTTTTTTTTTTTTTTTTTTTTTAACAAATCTAATTTTTAGGCTAATTCTTGAATGCAGTTTCATTTAAGTACAGGAAGAGATGTTATGCTATTAATATACTTCTCTATTGGCATTAAGTATTATTATTATTTTCCTGAAAACTTACATTAATGCTGATTGAACACGAAGATTATTAAATTCTTTGAGTGTTTATATAACTTACCTTTTTGAAAAAACTATGTTGTCGGCTCATGGTTGAATTTATGATTCCTAAAGATTTCGAAAGCTGAAAAAATAGGACATATTAATTAGAATTATATAAATATTTATACAGCACGATAATAAGGGCTGTTCAAACATTACTTAACGGGGATGAGGTTCACTAATTTGCTTACGGTGGTTGACAATGGGCAGACAGGATGAAAGCTTACGTATGTCATTAAAATCGCATAATTTCAAGTTGCTTTTTTTTAAAGGGACAAACCGAGACAAAAATTATAATTTGTGAAAAATTACATTTAAAACAATTTCAAATAAAATTTTGGAGAAGGAAAAATTTTCGCAAAAAATTGTTTTATGTGTTCAAGAATTTTAGCTATTTTAGAAAAACAGCAAAGATTCCGTAAAAATATTCTTCTCAAATTCTATAAAATTAATTGAAATATCTACTATTTTCTTGAGGAGTTACATTATTTATTTGAATGAAATTCTAAAATTACATTGCTTCAAAAAAAGTTAAAATTAGCGTAAGTTAGTGCGTTGTTACTTTTTTACGTAAGCAGAGGAGGTGATTTGTTTATTTTTGCTGACAAGGAGAGAGAGGAAGACTAAAGCTAAAAAACAGGCTTTATTTGAACGACCTCATATAAATAGAAATAGTATTTCAGTTTTAGGATTTTTAAGTTATCTGTAAAAATGTTGGATGTTTAAAATATTTGTTGTTTATTATGAAGAGATTTATAAAGAAATCGAGAGAATTTTAATCATTAAATTTAGAAATACATAGTTAATTTTAACGAATAACCAAAATTAGAAATTTATAACTAACTTCACTTTATTCGTAAATGATTCTACTAATGTTTTAATGGTTTCTGCACGATTCTCATCCTAACTACTTTAATCTATTAAAAAGGGAGGCAAGCATTTCAGAGAAGGACCTATTTAAAATAATTAAAAAGTATGAAATTAAAATAATTTAACTTATTTGCTGACTTTGGCATCACATTGAACATTATTATATTGCGATAGCATAATTAATATTTTAAGCTGTTAAATATTTTTCGGAACCACGTTACATTGAAAAAAAAATTAGAAGTTTCAATTTTTAACATCATTAAACCAAAAAAACATCATCATTAAAACTTAACATTACATCAACAACATCATTAAAACTTAAAAGTTATTAAACCAAAATGTATTGCTCATTCTCTTAATATAAAAACCAGCGAAAATGTAAGAAAAACGACCAGCTCTATATTTGTTAAGCTTTTTTAGAATAAGGTATTTATCTTTGAAACAGATTTAGATTTTTCTCTTGAAGGGCTAATTTAACAACTTTTAATAAGTTATTTTTTTAAATTATAAGTAATAACCTTTTTAAAGTTATTTTTTTCATACATTATTATTACGTGGTAACTTTTCTTATGCGCTATTTTTACTTTTACACGTTAGACAACTCATTTTACGCGTTATATAATTTACTTTTACTTGTTCCTTCTATAATTTTACTTTTACTTATGAATTTATTTGACACGTTAAGTTTTAAGCATCAATTTTACGGTATATTTTTATTTACGTTTTAATTTGCATACATTTTACTTTATATTCATTTTTCCGCTGAGCTAACGCGTTTAATCTTTTATGCATAACCTCTACCAGTTAATAATTTTTTTCGATATTTTATGTATCACTTTCATATGCGTTAAAATGTACTTTTTACTTATGTATTACATTTTTCCATTACTTTTACTTATGCATTGCTTTTACAAGTTTACTTTTTTTATACTATACTTTTATTTTCTTTTGTATTGCTCTAGTGTATTTTTTACCCCATACTTAAAGCTTTCTTTTTACTTTATTGTTGTTGTTGTAGTTCATTTATGTCGCATAAGAGCTGCACAATGGGCTATTGGCGACGGTCTGGGAAACATCCCATGGGGATGATCCGAAGATTCTTTTACTTTATATCTTATGCGTTAATTTTGTTACGTATTTCTTTTCCACGTTATACTTTAAGCGGTATTTTTCTTGAAGCGTAGCATTTACGTAATATTCGCATATTTTAACGCTTAATTATATTTTAAGCGTTACTTTTCTTTATTTTAGTTTAACATTACTTTCACGTGCTCGCTTTTAGGCCTTACATTTTACTAGTAACTTTTCCTTACGCATTGTTTTTGTTATGCGTTACTTTTACTTTTGATCTACTACCTTGATTACTCTATAATTAAGTTTTCCTTTAATTTATATTTTACTCGTTAATTTTCCTATACGCATGACTTTTTCGCGTGCACGCTTTTTGTACATATTTTACTTTGCTTTTCTACAAAATTCTCATAAGCAGTTATCGTTTCTTATGTGTTTCTCAAACTTATGAGTTTTGTGTACCCTTTCTAAATTTTTCGTAACGCTGTGTACCACTAATAAAAAAAATGAATGTATTTTTTACTATAAAAAAATTGCACAAAAGTTGAAAATCACAACTGGCTGTTGACACCACTCATTATTAACTGCAAAAAACAGCCAATAGAAAAGTACGTAATCGTAAATTTTCATGGCTATCTTTGTTTTGAAATGACAATTTTTGAAAGTTTCGCTTGTTGCAAGATATTTCTCATAAGAACGCATACCCCTACTCAAAACACTGTTGTAGGGTATCTACCACTACAAAATTACAATTACTATTCATTAGTATATAAGACGTGTCAACTCGATTCTATGATGGGTTTTCATAGATGAAGGTTGGCATTGGTGACCCGGACGTGATGTGAACACGTCTATCTTGACAGTAACGCCCACTTCGATCTAGAAACGCCTATTTCGATTGATGGTCCACATTGAACAATTGACTTGTGACTGCGACATTATTCACCTCCTTGCACAGTCTCGTCTCGATCACGCACAACGTCGGTTTGCATACATACACGGCAACACAGGAGTGACAACGACCATGCTCTTAATACAGCTCTCACGATAAGCAAAAGAAAGGAGATCTTAATACAGCTCTCCCGGTTTCTCACAGAAACAGCAACTAGTGGTATCCGTCCATCGAATTCTATCACAGATATAATTCTGGTGGGGGAGTACTGTAGTGTACCTACCACTACAAAATTACAATTCATTAGTATATAAGACGTGTTAACTCGATTCTACCTATAGACGAAGGTTGACATTGTCTTTACTTATTGTCCGCCTTATAATGAACGTGCTTCGTCTTTATGCGTTAAAATTCCGCATTTTATGTCATACTTTTGATTATTCCTTACTTTTACGCGTTCACTTCAAAGTTTTAATTTTTTCACGTTTCTCTACTTCATTACTTACTCGCTTTTTTCTTTACCCCTTTCCTTACTGAAACTTGATCTTTCTTTACTTTTTCTTATGCGTTACTCGCATTTTTCTCATGAGTAACTTTTACTCGTTTACTTTTTTTTAATTTTATCTATTACTTTTACACGCTCTTGTTATATTTTAAGCGCTACTTTTCTTCATGCTTTAATTAACACCTTTTTAACACTGCAATTTATATTTCACACTTTAACCTTTACTTTTTAAAATAGTTTATTTTTTAATTTACATATTACGCTTTATATTACAAACTTTTTATTTCACGCTTTGCTTTACTTTAGATGCTTTTTTGCGTTTCTATCTACTAAACATTACAACAAGCTATATTACGCTTATTTTTACTTTGTACTTCACTTAATATTAAAATATAATTAGAGTTTTTTATACGCAGTTTTAGTTTATTTAAGCTTTAACTTTACTCTTTAGCGTATACTTAATATATATTTTACTTTATACTTCACAATTTTTTCACGCTTTTTCCCTTATTTTACTTTCAGTGAAACACTTTATGCTTTACTTTTTATGCTTTATTAATATTTTACGCTTAATTTAACCTTTTAATTTACTCATTTCTTTAGATTTTACTCTCTACGCTTTTATATTTTCCCCTTTACTTAACATTTTCTGCTTTATACGCTACATTATTTTCTACGCTTTACTTTGTTTTATTTTTTATTTTCTGCTGCATATTATTTTTCACGTTTTATTTTATCTACTAATTTACTGCTTTTTTTTTTCTTTACTATCCACTTTATTTACTTTATTTACTTTTTTTCTTTACTTTCCACTTTATATTGTAAAGTATTGAAAAGTATTGAATTACAAATTAAAATAAGAAGATTTTTAAAAATAATTAATTGTTATTAATAATATTTAATAAAATATTAAATAAATAATAAAAATTTGGGCTACAATAACTGTAATGTGCAGCAATGTATTAAACAATTAATGTGCAACAGATATCTAATTGTTAAGATATAAAATTTTAAAAAGTTTGGTACTAAAACTTACATAGTAGCACACAAAATATTCAATAAGAAAATTGAGGCTTGTTTGCTGCAACCATCAGTGAATAGATATTTACATTTTAAATTTACAAATGTGTGTGTAAATATTTTCGTCCAAAATGAGTGGTTTCAAAAAGTTAAATCGGAGAATATCTTCGAGAAAATTTCTGATACGTACATGCTAAATTATATTCACAAAATACAAAAAATTGAAGAAAAAAAAGAGCAACATACACGATTATTTTTGTATTTGAATAAATATTTTCTTGGATGCAAAACCTGAGAAATAAATTTCTTTGCACCGTTGGTAATGTTAAATTAATAATAATAAAATAAAATAAATAATAATAATAAAATAATAATAAAAATAAAATAATGTTAAATTTCACAGAAACGAAGAGATTGGGTTTTTATTAACGAGAAAAGTATTTTAAACTCATATAGATTTTTTACGAAAATTGTCCGCAAAAAAATAACAACTAATATATTTTAGTTCGCGGGCCGGATGCGGCCCCCGGGCCGCCAGTTGGAAACCCCTGCTCTAAACTATGCTTCTTTTAGTTTTTAATTTAACACATTTATTACTTTTACTTGACTTAATATTCTGCTATATGCTTTAGTTTTCTTGTTTACACTCTTATTGCCTTTCATTTTATTCGCTTTTCTTCTTAACTATATATTGACGCTCTAATTTATGCTTTATTTTATGCTCAGTTATTTTCATGCTTTTACTTTGAACTAAATTATTCTGCTATATAATGTTTACCTATCAATTTTTTACTATCTTCATCATTTAATCAAACGTTGCACTTCCGACTTTACTCTGAGCCTGGTGCTTTATTTTGTGTCTAACATAGTAATTTTTTATTTACTTTACGCTTTTTACTTTACGCTTAAATATACCTTGCTTTTAACTTTACATTATATTTACTTTATACATAATAGGCTTAACGATAGACTGCACACTTTTTATTTTACGTAACACTTCAAACTTTTTAAGACGTTTAACAATAGTTTTTATTTTACTCTTGAAATTTTAATTACATTTTGGGCTTTTCATTCTTTTTAAGTTGTAATTTATTCTTAACATTGCATTCTGCTGTATTTTTATTAACTGTACTTCATTCTTTGAATACATATATTTACAATACGACCATGTACAATACGACCTCGCATTACGTTACACCTTATACATTATTTTATATTTTACTTCCCACTTTAACACACATTTTAATTATTTGATTTTACTTGATATTTTATTTAAATCTTTATTTTATATTTTATGATAAATTTTTAAACGCTTCACTTGGTACTTCAAACTGAGTTATACCTCGTGCTTCATTTCACCATTTACTTTTTTTATACCCTTCCCTTTATATTCAATTTATGTTTTACTTTTTAGTGTATATAATTCATACTTTACATTTTAGTTTTATATAATACTTTATGCTACACTTAATGTTTTACGATTTACTTTGCATTTGCCGCTGTATTTTATCCTCCAATTTACTTTATGCTTTTTTTTAGAGTAATGTTTTACTTTTTGCTTCACCGTTTTTGTATTTAATATTTTACTTTAGATTTTAGGCTTTACTTTAAAGTTTAGATTACGTCCGTACTTTATACTTAAATTTACAGTGTAAACTACTTAAATATACTGAGCGGTTTATTTTACAGTACTTTCAACTTTACATTTAATGTATGACGAACTCTTTAGTTTCAGTTTATACACTCTTAACTTTACGCTTTATTTTAACACTTAATTCATGATTCACATTTCACTTTACTTCACACTTAACTTTATTTTTAGTTCACTAAAAACTTTTATTTTATACTATGCTTTAATTTCAATTATATTTTATTTTACTGCCTTTGCTTTACTTATTCTTTTAAATATAATTTACATTTATTATACATTTTATTTTACACATTACTTTATACTCCATGATTTCATTTATGCTTTGCATAATGTGTACTCTATGCTTCGCTTATTTTAATCTTTTTCTTACTTTTTATTTCACAAATTTCTTAACGTCTTAGTCTAGATATTACGCTTATATTTTATGCCTTACTTTATTTTATGATCGACTTTTTACTTTACTTTTATACTTTACGAGTGGCTGCATTTTTTGCCCCGACACCCTAATTAAATACTATTTTAATTATTACGTTACCCTATTAAGTACCTTAATTATGTACTAATTACATACTTTTTATTATAGACTTTATATTTAATTCATTACGTCACAAACAATTTTTTTTATTTTTTACTTTATTTTACGCTTAACTTTACTACTAATTTGGATAATACTTCATTTACGTTTGCGGGTTATTTTATTTTACGTGATACTTTTTTTAAGCGTTACTTTCCATTCGTATGCATTATATTTATTTTCTATACGCGTGACTTTACTTGTGTATTACTTTTACTCATTAATTTTCAGACACGTTAATCTTACGTGTAATATTATTACACGCGTTACTTTTCTTTTCTACTTAAAATGTGCATTTTTAATTTCGTATGCGTTGCTTTTACTTTACGTACACCCTGCGTATGTTTACTTTAATTTATGCATTCATTACATTCAGCATTTTTTTGCATGCGTTTCTTTTAGTTTTCTGATGACTTTTAATTTTATTATTTCGATTTTTAACTTTTACTATTTAATTTCATTGTATTTATTGCGTTACGTTTTCAAAGAGATATTTTTACACGTTTACTTCTATCATGCGTTTTTACTTTTGAGCGTTACGTTTCAGTACATTTTAATTAATACACATTTCATTTTCTATTTTTCATTAAGTGTTATTTTAAAGTGTTTATTTTTCTTTTGAATTACTTTTCCTTTATTCGTTCTGCGTTGATATATTTTACTATCTTTAACGCGTTTCTTTTAATATAGGTTAATTTTACTTTAGTTATGCGTTACTTTCCTTTATGCTTAAAATAAACACTTTATACTATACTTTATATTTTCTTTACTTTTACGCCTTCACTTTACTTATGCGTTGCTTTTACGCGTTTGATTTTTCATTTCGGCATTTTAACTTCACGAAATATTTATTTTACTAGTTACTTCTGTTATGCGTTACGTTTGCACGCTCTTCTTACACCCTTTATTGTAAATTACACGTTTTATTTTTATTCACGACATTTATCTTTATTATTCGGTCGTTTTACACATTTACTTTTACCTTTGCTATGTTTTCCTCTTTCTTGATATTTTTACACGTTATATTTCATGTATAAGTACTATTTATCGTTACATTTACGCGTTATTATACATATTCCTTACTTTTGTTATGAGTCACTCTTAGGCGTTTATTTTTTTCTTATGTGCTATATTTTAAGTTACTTTCTTTTATGGGTTATTTATTAATTTATATTTCACTTTTTATTATTTCTATGCATTACTTTTTATGCTAGGTTTTTTTTGTACGGGCTATTTTCTTTTTCATACGATATATTTTACATTATTACTTTTACTTTTCTTATGCAGTAGATTCATCTCTTTACGTCAAACTTTCTTTAAATTTTTAATGCGGATTTTAAATTTATGTCTTTCTTTTGTGTATATTTTTCTCGTTACTTTTAAGCGAATGCTTTTATGCCTCATTTTTAAGCTTCATTTCCCTTCTTCCTCAATTTATCTACAGTTTATTTTATACGATACTTTTCTTTATGCTCCACTTTTTATTATTATGCATTATACAGTACACTCTCGATTATCCGTGTGCGAATTATCCGGTTTGCGGATTAACCGTGCTCATTCCGGAGTCACACAAAATATATAAAGAGAAACATTTTCAAGATTAAAAAAATTTGATTCATGAAGTTATAACACTACCAAATGTTTGGAAGCAATATTCGTTATTAGATTGCAGTATATGGAATATCAGCAGCATGGTCAAAGGTAAAATCGTCTACGTTATCACGATCTTGGAGAAAGATCATACCGCTTGATGAACAATCCTCTTCAGATGTTCAAGAAAAATATGATAACAGTATTCTCGAACAAGCAAAAGAAATCTAAGGTTTCGAAATTCTCGATGAAGAAAATTTAGAAGATTGGTTTCAAAATGATGCATGTTAGCCTGGCTTCCAGTATTTGACTGATGAAGACATCGTTATGTTGTTAAATCAAATAGTGATGATAATAACTGATGCAGAAGATGTAGTAAATGAATGAAATACAATTTCTCATTCTACTGCTCTGTGGAAGCTTTATTAGATTATATGGGAGGATTTGATTACGGTAACATTACTGCGGTTCGTAAAATATGTGTATCGATATATGGCGAAGACGCATTACACATTTTTTAAAAAGGAAAATTCCTAGTTTGATGTTATGCATGCAAATGTCAGTAATTTTTACATTTTTTGTACTGATATCTAATTTTTATTTAACAAAAGGAGTTTTCGGATTATCCGTGTTTTTCGATTGTCCGTGTGACCTGTCCCGGTGATTAACCCGGATAATCGGGAATGCACTGTATTTTTTTCTACATACATTACTTATGCATTTCCTATACGCGTTAATTTTTGCTTGCTTTACTTTTACAAAAAATTATACTTCACGGCCTACTTTTCTTTATGCGAAATTTTGCATGTTTTATTTCTTATGAGTTACTTTTATTATAAGTGTTACTTACGTGTTTACTTTTTAAATGCATTAAATTTATTTTGTATGCAGTACTTTACAATTTAAATTTTATGCGTTATATTTCTTTTAACGTTACTTTTGCACGTTTGCTCATATAATGCGGTATTTTTACTTTTGCGCATAATTCTTCACGTTTTAATTTCAATACATCTACTTTCCATTATGTGTAACTTAAACGCTTTTATTTTACTTTTTCGCGTTACTGTTTTCCACGTTACTATCTTCTACGCGTTTTTTTCTTATCTGGTACTTTTATGCGTGGTATCATTTGCACGTTATTGTTTTTTTTTTAAACTTTCAACCGTTTATTTTTCTTATGCCTTACTGTTACACTTTTATTCTTTGCGATCTGTGAACGTCTACACAATATTATATTTTACGTGTTACTTTTTTTATGCGTGACATTTGCGTGGAACGCGCAATGTTTTCATGTTATTGTGAATTATGAGTTACTTTTTGCTATGCGTTACATTTCACTTTTTTCAAGCTGTCATTTGACGCATGGTTTCTCATGCTTTTTTTCCGTTGACTTAATCAGGGGTCTGTTTAGAAGAAATTTGGGTCCGTTAACAAAATATCTTTTCATAAAAACGGACACTTCACAAAATAATTTATCTTTTAATCGGACCCTTCACAAATTTGTTTATCTTCATTATTGTTTTGTTAATCGAATAAATCCTTCTCAGGTGGGGGGGGGGGAAGAAAGACAGATGTAAACGAACTAAATTTTGTCTTCGGCAGACGCTTCTTCCTTCATTTGTCCGAAATTAATATTCTGCATTCACAGTATAGGCTAAACACCAACTATATATATGTTGCATCGCTAATTCAGTAGCTGCAATTGCTGTTTATTTTTTAAAATTTAATTGTTTTAACTATAATTTTACAGTGTTGAGCATAATCTTGTATGTCTTTACAATTTAAAAAATCCTTGAAAAGTTTTTTTGCAATAACGGACCCTATTTGCACAAATTTGCAAAAGCGGAGCCTGGTTGAAAGAATGTGACTTATCGTTTATTTTATATTCACAAATTACAAATAATTTTTTCACAATTTTACAAAAACGGACCTTTCACAAAATGTCTGGACAGACCCCTGTTAATATTTTCAACCGTTATATTTTGCACGTACTTTTCTATTTATTCGTTACTTATTTTCTAATTGTTTACAATCTACTCGATTAGTTTTTTATGCGTTATTTTTACGAGGTTTTAATTTTTGCTACGTTCTTTTTACGCGTACCCTTCTCTGGTGTGTTACTTTTCTTTATGGGCAATTTTCAAATACTTCATATTTTGCCTCTCAATACTTTTTTACGTTATTTTCTTATGCTTACTATCCCAAGCCTTTTTCTCACACGTGATATTATGTTTTAAGCTTTGTTAAAAGTTACATTTACGAGGAATATGAGGCTCATTTTACACGATATATTTGCTTTTTATATGAGTTAACTTTCATTATGCTTTACAATTAGTTTTTCGTGCCTTTTTCACATTTACGCGTTACCTTTCTTCATATTTTAAGTTTCATGTTTTGTTTCTGATTTTACACTTTGTGCGTCTATCTTACCCGTTTAATTTTTTTATGCGTTACTTTTTTGTTTATGTGGTTACAATTACGAATTGACTTTTTGTATGCATTTACATTAGTTTTAATGCTTATTTTACAACTTTACTTTTGTTATGTATTATTCATTTGTATTTTACATGTGTTTACTTTGATTCAGCGTTACTTTCACTCTTTTTTTTCTCCAGGAGCTTCACTTTCGCGTCATTAGAACACGTTATATTCTAGGCGTTACTTTTCTTAAAGTTTTACCTTTAAGAATTGACATTTCTAAGGCGTTTCTTTTGTAATGCAGTATTTTATACGTCGCTCTATTATATTTTTCCTTTACCTTTTAACGTATTGCTTTTCTTTATGGATTTTTACACGTTTACTATCTATTTTTATTCCCTACTTTTTTTTAGGATTTATTTTTCCACGCTTCTTCCTTTGCAATACATTTATCTTTTTTAAGCGTTATTTTTACTTTTACACACTAAAAAAATTAAATTTTACGCGTAGCTTTGCTTTGCCCGTAACTTTTACGCCTTTACTTGTATGCGTTTCTTTTACGAGTTCATTTTTATGCGTCGAATTAACGTTTTATTTTCAATTCATTTCTTTCAAATTACACACATTTTAAATCTGCGCTAGGTTTGCACGTTTAATATTTTATGTGTAACATTTACCTGTTAATTTTACTTCATGTGTTATGTCACATGCAATACTTTTCTTCTTGCTTTTCATTTACTTAACATACTCGCATTTTTCATGTGCAATTATATTTTAAGAGTTATTTTTCTCTATGCGTAATTTTTGTTATTCGTTACTTTATACCTTTTCTTAAGCGTTACTATTACGCGTTGCTCTATTCCATACTTCACGCGTTACAATTTCTTACGCGTTACTTTTAATTTTGCGCATTAGTTATTACGCTTCCATTTACACATTTTTTTTGTATTTCTTTACTTTTCCATAAATTTTTCTATATATTTTACGAATTACTTATATTTATGCTTTAAATAACAAACTTTTACTGTACTTTAATAATTCACGCTTAAGATTTTCGATACTTGGGTTTATGCATTACGGTTTACACTTTATATTTCACTGCTCTCTATATTTTTTTAAACTTTCTATTGTTTTGCTTCTCTTTATTCTACAATTTATTTTAATTTATGCATTATTTTTTACTCTGCTTTATTCTTGGGTCGCATTCATTTCATCGACAATCACTTCATCGACAGGCCATTTCATCGACTAGGTCAATTCGTCGACATGGTCTTTTTGTCGACCGGGTCATATGTTTGCCAAGGTTATTACGTCGACAGAGTCATTTCATCGACAAGGTCATTTCGTCGACAGGGATCATTTTGTCAACAATATGTAGAAAAGGTTATTTCGTATGAAAAGTCATGTGTAATTTTGAAACTAGTTTTATGATTTTTTACATTAGACTTTATGCCCCTTGCACTTCTTTGTAATTTAGTATATTTCTGATGAAATTTTTTAAACCTAGCCTGATGCAAAATCTTAATAGTATGTTGAAGTTGTCAGAAAAGAAGCATTTTTCTTTAAATAGCCTACTCCTCTATTCACATCACGTTGCAAAAACGAAAAATTATTTGTATTTTACACATTTAAGTTGTATATTACACAATTTTTTTCTAGTCATATTTAACACATTTATTTCCAAGATTAATTTTTAATGTACAGTATTGTAGCTTATCATCGCAAAAGCAATAACTATCGTGAATGATTCTTGATGTAGGGAGTGAATGACGAGTGAAATTAGCAAGAAAAAAAAGAGAGTATATAATGAATCTGTGAGATAATGAAACCACGTGGTCGATAGGTAATTTCAATGACAAGATCTTCTTTTCGTTAACAGGCCATTTCAGCTGCAAAAATTCATTGCCGATAAAAAGAAAATTATACTTATATAATGTTCCCCCGCAATGAATAAAACGCATTGATACAGTCCTAGTATTATAAAAATCATAAAAATTGCATGTGGGGAAAAATAAAATGAAAATCCAACTTGGAAAACATATTGGAGAATATTGTTGATAAAAAATTTTGTTCTGACCCTCATGTCTTAGTCCGCTATGCTGCTGAAGAAGGAAGTTTCTAACAATTCTTGTGAAATTTAAATGAAATATTATTTGAAACAAAAACCTTGTTCTCACTTCTCCAGTTTATTTTATTTCTTATTTAATTAATTATTTACAACGTTTTAATATTTAATATGTATTTTATCCTATGTGTTCCCCAAACATTTATATGTTCCTTTACCCTATAAAATAAACTTCGTTAATGTAAAAATAAAATAAAAAACTCGAAATGATTCCACATCCTCGGTACGCGATGCAATCGAAATGATAGTGTAAAAAATGGTTCCAAATCACAGGAGGGGAGGAAACCTGTTTAATTGGTTTCTATGATTTAAAACATTTGGAAAAAAAGCAACGTATTACGATATAACAAATAAATTGACGTTTGAGCTTATAATTGTGGAGAGTCATCCATATGCATCTGATTTTATTCTCATTAATGTTTAATTAAAATAAGTTTAGCAAACTTATTTTTTAATCAAATATTAAAATGTTTTTCTTTTCGATTTGCCAGAGAATAAAAATTGATTTAAATTAATAAAATTTGCAATGAGAGTAGATATTTTAAAGGCGAGCACTAAGGAAAGTCCTTTAAAAAGTGTAATCGGAAATGGAAATGTTTTTAAGCATCATGCTTCATAAGTGTACCTGAAAAAGAAATGTTAATTTTTGTAACCAAAACGAAAAAAAGTGGAATTTTGAATGTTGATAGAAGTTTATAGAGTTTATTGTGAAATTTTATCCTTGTGGTTTTTGCTATGCGTGAAAATTTTTATAAATTTTTTTCTCATTTTTAGTCTACAGAACAAACTTGATATTTTAAATATATAAAATTTTTTTATTTTCATTTTTTTTCTACATTTTAGTTTCGAGTCTCCTATCTTGTTCAGGCCGAAGATAATCAAAATTTCGATTGGCGATAAGTTTTGCTAATATGGTCAGAAAGTGTTTGAAAATTGTGCTTTTATCCTGTACAGAAAATCAGTTAAAAATTTGAGCAATTAAACTAGTCAAAAATTGGTCAAATTTTAATTGCAAGATTTTTCTTTTCTTTTTTGTAGAGTAAGAGTTATTTATTCTAGCGTTTAAATTCCAAGTTTTATTTTTTGTTCATTTTCTTTTAAACAAAATGCGTCTAATTTAAATCCTCCAAATAAAAAGGAATTAATTCACTATTCATTTACTACTACTATTATTATTATTAAATTAGACTATTATTATTTAATTACAATAATAATAGTGTGATTTATTAATAGTATAATTTAATAATATTAGATTTTAATTTAATAAATAATACTATTATTAAATTCACTATCCATGGAAAAAATATATTTTGTGAAGAGCAAACACTAACACGCTTGCAACGTTACGCCTGTGTTTCTAAACATTTTTGGTCCGGTGAGTAGCACTTTAAATAATGTAGGAGTCTACAACCGCCTCGATAAATACGTAAACATATTTGCGCTCCTATAGTTCTTCTAAAACTCTAATAGTCGTAACGGAACTAAGACTAAGTTCGATTATTTAGTTCGAATGTTCAAATAAGCATACTCATTCATCCTGTCCTAATGTTAGATACTGAATAAAAAGTTAAAAATTGCAATTAAAGTGAACATTAAGAAATTACTTTTCCTCCATGAAAAAAATCCAGAAATATTTTTTTATACTTATGCAGATATAATTATTAGGTCTATGATTATTTTCATTTCTGTGAGAATTTGACTGAAGTCTATGTTTTTGTTAAAATGTATGTAAAAATGTTGAACATTTTTACAGCAATAAATTTAGCTTTTCCCTCCCTGAAATAATGTCTAAATTTTCATTATAATATATTTTTATTACTTTTAATTCTAAGAATATCTAATTTTATTAATTTGATATTAAAAATAATTTGATTGCTAACGTCACACTATATTAACTGTTGACCACGGTCCGGATATCATGCTTGGTAATGTCCTGAAGACAATCCCTACCTATCCTGAAAATAATTGTCAAGCTATTACGATTTAGATATAGAAAAGTAGATTTTGATACATCAACCGTTCTCGATTAAACGCTTCTCAACTACCTATCAATTAAGTTAAAAAGCGAACTTCTTTTAGTGCAAGTGGAACAATACACAGCAATAGAGAATTTTACTTTGGTATAAAAATTAAATAATAGCATTTTTCTAATTAATAATAAAATATTTAGAGTAAATCTCTAAAGTAGTTTCAGAATTAGGCATGGCACTATCAACGAACCTGTCGACGAAATGGCCCTGTCGAGGAAATGGCCTGTCGACGAAGTGACCCAGTCGAGGAAATGGCCTGTCGATAAAGTGGTTTCGATGAAATGGCCTGTCGATGAAGTGATTGTCGATGAAATGAACCAGACCCTTTATCCTTATATTACTCGGTTTATATCATTATACTCTATTAAGCTATGTTTAAGCTTTGCATTGCACGCTTTTTTTCACTTTAAATGTGTTACTTTCTTTTCTACTAAACATTATAAGCTATATTTTTATTTTATATTTTTCGCTTTAGTTTTTTTTATACTTCACACATCAAACGACATTAAAATAGACTTTTTTTTTTAACACAAATTAAATTTAAGCTTTACTCTAAACTTTTCATTAATCTTAAGTTTATAAGTTTTTATATACTTTATATAGCGCATAACTTATTATTTTACTACATATTACCCTTTTTTTTACTTTAGGCATTAATTAACAAACTTTTTATTATATGAGTTTTCTTGAAACGCATTTTGCTATACTTTACTCTAGATCTTACGCTTTACACATTACTTTATATTTTACTCTCTAAACTTTTATATTTTACCCTTAACATTTGCCGCTACATTTTTATTTCATACTTTTTGCTTTACACTATTTCTTTACGTTTTACCTTATTTCAGCTTTTATCTTACGCTGCAATTCACATTTCATGCTTTACTTTACTAACTTGATTTTTTTTCACTATATTTTTTATTTAATTTCTATTTAACATGGCACATTAAGTATTCTGTGTTTTTTACATTTTAATACTTTCTACTTTACTTATATTTTTTACTTCTCTACAACTTCTTATTTTTTGTTTTACTTGATATGTTGCGGGTTTCATTATTCTAAATACAATACTTCGCTTTTTATTTTATACATTTACTTTTTACTATACTTGCTTTTGACTTAATATATTACTCTTTACATTATACTTAAGAACAAGTTTGATGCTGTACTTTACTTCATATTTCACTTCTTACTTAACGTTTCCCTTTACCTTTTAGAATAATTAATTTACACAATATTTTCGATTTTACTCTCTAAACTTGACTTCATAGATAACGCTTTTCTGTTATAATATGTGCTTTATTTTACTTATAACTTTCTGCTATATTTATATTAATTGTTCTTTAATCTTAACACACTTTTTAACTTTATGTTTTATGCTTTACACACTTTATAATTTAACATTTACCTTATATATCTCGCTTTAGTTTACTTCACACTGTACAACAAACTGTATTAATTTCCCTTTAATCTTTACTTTATACTCTATTTTTTTAATTTTATAAGCCTCACTCAATACTTTAAACTTTGCCTGACATTTTGAGCTTTTTTTATTCTTTACATTGTTTTTATACGTTTCACTATATACTTCTGGCTTTGCGTTATACTTTGTGCTTCAAATTTTATTTTTCATATTTTACTTTTTTATATATTGCCTTTTTTTTACTTTACTTTATGTTTCATGCTTATGACGCTGTTTATGAACAGAAAATTATAGAGTTTACTTAACGATATATAATTTTATTTTAACAGCATTTTTGGACCATAGCAGAATGAACAAATTTTACCTACGCTTCAACAAATTTAATTTTTTAAACTTTGAGACTTTTTTTTAAAAAAAGGATTTAGTTCGAGATGGTTTTATTAGCATTATTAGAAAATACCGTTCACTATCAGGACGGGATAGTCATAATTGTTACCTATAATTCATTAAAAACGTTTTTAACACATTTTTCGCCAGTATGCGTCAAGATTTCGTACGTTCCCAGAAGAAAAATTAATCATTTCAATTTATTTCTATAGCGAATTTTTCCCTCGTAATAAAAAACTTTTTTTAAAGAAATAATTTTTTTTAAATCTAACTAGAAGGTGTCTAGCAGTTCTGAACGAAAACGATTTTTTTATTGTTTACGTTTTTGACAAATATAATGTTTAGGCTAATTCTTGAATGCAGTTTCATTTAAGTACAGGTAGAGATGTTATGCTATTAATATTCTTTGAGTGTTAATATGACTTACCTTTAAAAAAAACTATGATGTCATCTCCTGGTGGGATTGATGTTTTCTTAAGATTTCGAGAGCTGAAAAAAAATACCACACATTGATTAAAATTATATAAATATTTATGCAACACGATAATATGGGCCGTTCAAACATTATTCATGGACATAACGTGGATGAGGTTTTTTAATTTGCTTATAGTGGTTGACAAGGGGCAGGCAAGATGAGAGCAATACTTACGTACAGGGACCGATCAGGACAAATTCAGGTCCAAGGCCTACCAAATTCTCTGGGCCCCTTAAAAAATATTGTGAGCAATTAGTTCGAACAATAGAAAATAATCTATTGAACTGCATGATTCAAGAAAAACATTCTAAGAAATTTTGAAAGCAGGTAATTAAAGATTATTTTTCTAAGATGAAGTTTCTGCGTATCTATAAATTAAAGGAAAATGTTATGGCAAAATAAATTTAGTTTGGTGACCACGAACAATTGAAATGAGTGATTTTTGCTAAAAGTCACTGATTAGCTGAATTATTCTTTTATTGTAAGCTGTAATTATTTTTCATTTAGTACCTAAGGTAACACAAAGCAATCCCACCTTACATTAGACTTTTTACTAACTTTTGAGGCCTCTCAGAAACTGTGGGCCCTAGGCCCATGCCTATTGGGCCTAGGCGATAATCAGGCCCTGCTTACGTATGTCATTTAAATCACATAATAATTTAAAGCTTTTTTTAAAGGTAAAAGAAAAAATCATAACCTTTGAAAATTACGTCTGAAACAATAGGAGAAAAAGTTCGAAGTAAGAAATATTTTGGACACAAATTGCTTTTGTTTGCAGAGTTCAAAAATTTTAGCCATTTCAGAAAAAAAAAAAAAAACAGCAAAGAGTCCTTAAAAATATATTTTATAAAATTAATTGAAATATCTATTTTTTTTTGTTTAAAAGTTATATTATTTATTTAAATTATATTCCAAAATTAGATTATTTCAGAAAAAGTTAAAATTAGAGCAAATTAATCTATCTTAAACAGAGGATGGGATTTGCTTAGTTTCGCGGACAAGAAGAGAGAGGGATACTAAAGCTTAAAAACGGGCTTCACTTGAACGACATCTCAGATAGATAGAAATGTTTAAGATATTTGTAAAGATGTTGGGTGTTCAAAATATTCGTTGGTCATCATGATGAGATTTTTAAAGAAATCAGGCAGTTTAATCATTAAAATTAGAAATTCATAATTAATTTTTAATTTTAATGAACAATCAAAATTTGAAATTCATAAGTAATTTCAATTCATTCGTAAATGAAGGCATGATTGTGACATGAAGTGGAAATCCCAGAAAGTTGAACAAACAATTGAACAGCATCCGAAAACTTTTAACACAGGATATCAATTTATATGTTATTCATGTTTAATATAATTTTTTGAAATAAGATATATCATTAAATTTCATACAGGGTGTCTCAGTTAAACGTTTCAGAATTCCTAAGAGGGGTAGAGTGCATCCTGACGACTCGAAATCATATAGCAATGCGGGGTCGGAAATGCTTTCCAGAGGCGGCAGATGGTGTTGTACGAAAGTTCCGAGCTTTCCAGTGCGTTGGCCTCCTCGGTCACCCGACCTATCATGTGTTGATTTTTATTTCTGGGGTCATATGAAAACACTGCTTTATGGCACCCCTGTTGACAATGTTGAGGAGCTGGTTGTAAGAATTGCAGTAGCTGCCGGAGAAATTTGAGATATGCTTGGAGTATTGCTGAATGTTCGGATGTCCATGTGCCGGAGATGTGAGGTGTGCATTGTAGCCGGTGACAGTAGAAACTTCGAACACTTACTTTGACCCATGTACCTTATGCTTAGTTCAAATAATTATTTAAACGATTTTTCACTTACGGTCTCTTTTCTTTATGGTGCTTCTGTGTACATTACAGCTTCAGGAAAGCATTTCCGACCCCGCATTGCTATATGATTTCGAGTCGTCAGGATGCACTCTACCGATCTTAGGAATTCTGAAACGCTTAACTGAGAAAGCTTAACTAAGGAATTCTGAAACGCTAACCCTGTATATAAACCGCCATATTGGATTTTAAGAACACGAAAACACAAATTGCGATATTGTATTTTTGATTAGCTTAAGTAGGAATCTCGATGCATAATTTTTAGATCCGGTGAATACGAATACAGGTTGTAAACTCGCGTGAATAAGAAATGTGATATTTATTTCAAAAACTTGTAAATACAAATTGAGGTATTGAATTTTAAAATTGCGAGAACACGAATCATGATTTAAGATTTTTAAATCGCGTGAATATAATTCACAATGAACTTTCAAATCAGGTAAATATGAACATCGAAGTCTGATATTAAAATCGCGAAAATATGAATCGCGATATTTGCGGATTCCAGCGTAGTTGTAAATATTAAAAACGATAAAAATCCGAGAAAAAAATCAAAATTGCAGAAGAGTTAACGAGATTCAAAATTTGAATTTTAGATGGAAGAACTTTAAATTTTAGATTGTGGTGAGAATCTCGTCGGATTAGAAATTTTGATGAGTCCGTGAATCAATATTTCTGAGAATTCCGCGAAAAAAATCACATGCCCTGCTCCTAGCTTCTATATCTGGAGGGATGGATACCCGGAATACTATCATCCCCGTGAGAGTTAAATCTTAATAGTTAAAAACAGAATCAAACATTTTAATGCTAGAAAAGATTGTGGTTAACATGTTTATATTGTATTACTTGTTTTGTTAAATTTTATTAACTTTAGTAATGTTTTAATGGTTTCTGTACGATTTTTATTTTACTACTTTTGTCTATAAAAAAAGGAGCCAAACATTTCAGGGAAGGACCAATTTAAAATAATTTAAAAGTATGAATTTAAAATATTTAACCTTATTTGCTGACTTTGGTATTACATTGCGATCACATGATTTATATTTTAATCTGTTTAATATTTTTCGGAACACCGTGTCCTTGAAAACAATTGTTTTCTTCTTTTGAATGGCTAACGTTTCAACCAAGGATGGCGCCAGACTTTGCCCGACAAGGGGTCAAGTTTCCCCCGACAGTGGGGCTCAAACAAATTAATTCAAAATATTTAAATTAAAATGAATTTTATACTTTACATTTTTTTCTCACATCTTTTTTTTCATGTGTGCTATATAATAAAAAGTTATATAACTATCTAATAATATATATATATATAGTTACATAACTATATTATATATATATAGTTATATAACTATATATATATAATAAAAGTTAATAACTATATAATAACTCATATAATAAAAAGTTTGTTAATTAATGCCTAAAGTAAAAAAAAAGGGTAATATGTAGTAAAATAACAAGTTATGCGCTATATAATGTATATAAAAATATATAAACTTAAGATTAATGAAAAGTTTAGAGTAAAGCCTAAATTTAATTTGTGTAAAATTATCGAAATTTGTGTTAATTATCGAAAAAATATTCCATTCCACCCTAATCCACAAGCATTTCATCAAACACATAAAGTGATTGGCTCTTTCATACGATACGTCAAAATTGATTGCGGTTGAATGAATTGTGAAAATGTTGAAATTAACAATATGAAAACCACGTTTTTGCGTAATTCGTGGCAAAAAATCTACAGGGTAAATATAAGAATCTCATTTTAGAAAAGGAGAAATTAAGACCATCTTAAAAACCCCCCAATGAAAAAAAGAAAATAAGCACTTTTTAAAAACGCTATGCACCCTTAAAGGTTCACGTGGTCTTTAAAAGAATACAAGTTGATGAATAAATTATGGTCTAGGAATAAGTCACTTCACGATTTTAATTTCGACAAAGCAAATTCCATTCCAGAATATTTAATTCAATTGTGCTGTATCTTTCACAAATAAATAAATTTATGCTTTACTGTTTTTAAAACAGACACATAATTGAACATAAAAATATTGGGTTTACAAATAAGTTCCTGCCTTTCGTCACTAGATGGCGGCACTACTAGAAAGTTATGTAGAAATTGACTGATATTTAAACGTCTTATTGTAAGTTTGTTCATCTGTTAACAACATAACCATAAAGTTTTGGTGATTCCGTATTTGCATTACGTAATTGTTTTCGTGCAAAAATGTGCCAAATAAGCATCATTTGCGGGACTTTTGATTCACTTCTTTAATTTGAAGAAATCTGCAGCTCATCAATTGCTTGGAGAAGCATATGGTGAGGCTGCTTTAAGTGCGAGAAGTTATCGTAAGTGGTTTCAGAAGTTTAAAAATGGCGAATTCGATGTAGAAGACAAAAAACACAGCGGAATGCCGAAATTGAACGAAGACAAGACCGTGGAAGAATTATTGGAAGAAGATTCATCCCGAACGCAAAAAGAACTTGCTCTTACATTACAAGTGACTCAGCAAGTATTTTCACATCGTTTAAAATCGCTGGAAATGATCCAAAAACAAGGAAGTTGGTTCCATACAATCTGAAACCAAGCGGCATTAAACGTCGATTTTGCGCGAAAATTGATTTTGTTGCGTGAAAATTGATAAACACTTTAATGGGAAGTTGCACTCCCCACGCCATATTCGCCAGACCTCGCCTTTTCAGATTATCACCTATTCTAGTCGATGGCAGATGGTCTGTTTGAGCAGAAGTTTACATCATTTGAAGAAACCAAGGAAATGGGTTGATTCTTGGATATCCCAAAGAAAGATGAAGAATTCTTCCAACGTGGTATCCGAATGCTCCCGGAAAGATGGGAAAAAGCAGTGTCTAGTAATGGAGAATACTTTGAATAAAAGATAATGTACTTTTTTTTATAGAATAAACTGCTAATTTTTATAGAAAACCGCAGAAACTTATTTGTACACCCCAATAAACTAAACGTCAAATATGAGTTTTAAGAACAAATTTGAACAAAAACTGCAAAAAAAAAAAAAAAAAAAGAAAAGAAAAAAAGAAATGGAACATATTAGTAGTGAAAGAAAAATTACTTAGTGAGAATAATATATCCATCAAAAGGTAAATAAAAATATCAAACCTTTCCATTAAGATGATTAGAGGCTCTCTGTATTTGCCTCAAAGTATCAGAATAGTCTTCCATTTGAGGTGACGACCCATTTGTTGAATGGATTGGTTGTCTATCATCAATGGCTGAATCTGGAGGTGTCTTGTTGTAAATCTTGTTACGTGACAAATGTTTAGAATATTGGTCTCTAAAAAAGATTATGTCAGACTTTACTACAAATTCAGGGTTGCCACAGTAAAAAATGAACAAAAATAGTTGCTTTTAGTATCCTCAAGCATGAAAATAGTTGCTTTTAGTATCCTCAAGCATGAAAATAGTTGCCTAAAACAATGAAAATAGTTGCCTGAACAGGAATAAAAATTTATCAAAAATAGTAGCCAAATAACTAAAATTATAGCTTAATTGTCAAATACTATTATTAGGACTGGGTGATGTCAGAAATTTTAAGTCGTGATACATCGTCAGTTAGACATCACGATATAGTGATGTATCGTAATTCAGCATATGTTCAAAAATTACCAATGGGAAATCTTTAAATCAATCAAAAATAAATAAAAAGGAATAAATCTAGTACAAAAGAAAATATTAATTCTAGACATATTCTACTATGACATTAATATCATTGCTTAATTTTTTGAATTAAATTAATAAAGAAGTCAAAGTAAAAGCAAACCCAAGCTATATTTCATTCTTCTTAAATTAAAAATGATTTAAGATTTATTGGTTTAAAAATAATAATATTGTAACAAATTATTTTACATACATGCATTAAAAATTAAAAGAAGAAAAAAACGAAAGTGGAAAACAAACCAAAGAAATGTTCACTTTAGAAAAATAAAATGTTTTTTTTTTTATTATTTGTTGAAAAAAAAACATGCTTTTGAAACATCATTAGATCCTTTTTTACTTACTTATTTAAAATAATAAAAAGTAGTATTAACTAATGGTCAAATTCTGTACTTAATAAATGTAAAAATATTTTAACTTTTTATTATTATTATTATTTTTTATTTAAACTTTTTATTTTTTATTATTTTATTTTTATCATTATTTATTATTATTTTAATTTTTGAAAACAAAATCGACTAAAGATTTATTTGTTTAAAAAGGATACTGACTATCGAACAAATTATAAAGCAAACAAGTATTGAAAGAATTTTAATAAAAATTTAAAAAAAATACTTTAAGTACTAATGTTAAATTATTAAAAACGTCAAAACATATCACTAAACTTTTTATATAATTAAAAAAAAATTTTGTTTTTAAAATCAGCCAAACCATTTTTTTTTTTAAAATCAGTCAAACCAATCAGTTAACCAAATTTTTTTAAAACTTTGTTTTCCTTTTCTCAAAAATAAAAGCAAATAAAATAAAGGTAAGCTTTGTTTAATTTTTTTATAATTAAAATCGGCTGCGCATTTATTGGTTGAAAAACAATCAAATTATTATGCTCAACCACATTTAATAAATTTAAAAAAACTAACTTTTTATAACAAAGTTAAATACAATATACCCCTATTAAATTGTATTTCTTAAAATAAAAAACAATAATTGAAAAAAAATCAATGAGTTTAGAAGAATCTATTGAGTTCAGAACGAAAATTTAAGATAACAGCGGTTGTGCAACAATCGCAAAGTAACAGTAGGTCTACTAAAAATAATTTATAAGAATCGTTAAACCCAGACAGAAAAATAATGGTATGAAATAATGCTGAACGAAACGATCGCTGCAAAAGTCTCACTGAAAATAATTTACAAGAAACCCGACAATTATTTCCGACGAAATAAAATGCACAACGATCGCAAAATGACTCAAGTTCCATAGAAAATAATCTTCAAAAAAACGCAAAATCCCAAAGACAAAAATCGACATAAAGAAACTATGCATTGTGTTCTATACTACAACGCTGATCCTCGCACGAAACCGGGAGTTCTGATTCAATTCGTCGTCGACATTCATCACAAACTAACATCTTAATGGCAAAACGCTATCTGCATCTCTGCAGCTAGACGAAATCAAAATCGTCTTCATTAATGCTGTAACATCGTTAGCCTAGTCAAGGATCCCTGCATATTAAATCGTTAAACTGCGATTGTAATCTAATTCCGGCGGCTTAAATCAGATTTCTGATGCATCGCCTAAAACGAAAGTCACTACATAGGCCTACTGATATATGCGTTAAATCGATATTTCGCGATACATCAATTTATCGCCCAGTCCTAACTATGCTCCAATTAAAAAAAAGTTTTGTACAAATGTAAAAGGTATACATATTAGAAAATAGGTACTAAATTAAAGTCGAATTACAATAAAATACAAATGAATAGAAGGAAAAAACAATTAAAAATAACAGAACTGCCCCTCAGAGAGAACATATAACAAGTACTTTATTAAACCCAATGGAAATTTAAATATTTGGCTCTTTGGACATAAATGATTGTATAAAAGTTAGATTTCTTTTATTAACGTTCTGAAAAGTAATGTTCATTTTTGCGAAAAAACTTCGCCAAGAGTAAAAAAAGAGTCTCCTAATAGTTGTCTATTCCTGAAAATCGTTGCTTTTTTAGCCTTTTCAAGCAAAAAATGTCGCCAAAAAATGTCGCTAAGGCCGAAAATAGTAGCAAATAGTTGCATTTTAGTAGCCTGTGGCCACCCTGCACATTCAAGAGCATGGAAATTAAATTTCTTTTAAATAAATAATACATTGCATTTACAATGAGTCCCACATAAATTTGTAAGTGCTTTTTTTCTTGAAAATTTTTTTTATTTAGCTATTTTTAAAATAAAGGTTATTTAAATAGCATACATGCCAACATTGGAAAAATAAAAATGACTGAGATTTTACTAACCGACCCAATTTTGGGTTTACGATTACAGATGTTTAACTCTAGCCTTGTTATTTTGAACCCCATTCAGAAAACAAGGGAACTCCTGGATCAAGTATTGGGAGAAATTTGATTTTTTGATGGAACTAATCCGCATTTGATTTACAAAGACTGGAAAACCACGAAAACCTCCCACACTTAGCCTGACTACAAGGGAACTCTAACCCCGATACGTTTACCATTGAGGATATTTTAACGTCAGCACTGTGGTCGGTGCAAGCCCGATGCGGAATTCGTATGTACCAGTCATCGGTCGCTGGGATTCGAACCTGGGTTCACTACATTAGAAGACAAACATACTATCCTCCGAGCCATCATGGTTCGACACTCAACATCCACATTAACACTCAACATCAGTACTGGCAATAGCACCTTCTGTTTAGGAATAAGAATAATTCTGAATAATCTGAGAAACTAAATATTTTATCACCAATTTTTTTTAAAAATTTCTTGAACAAATGCGTAGAATTTTGAGAATATACAGGTAAACAGGATATGATCATAACATACAAGAGTCTTCGTTAAAAACAGGAGACTTGGTAACCGTAAATGCTGAATGAATAAGTCAAATTTCAAGTTGTCAAGTAATTTTGCTATTATATTAAGCAATGAAATAAAAATTTAATAATTCTAAATTTTAAATATTTGTTAAACTGTCTAACATTTAAGGAAAATTTAATCTTTTTTACCCTCTAACATTAAAGATGCATACTATTGTAATGTTCTCATTAATTTCTAAAATTTGTCAGTACACATATGAAATAATAGTGCAGAATTAACTCAAAAATATGAATTTTTTTAAAAATAAATTCTTAATTCCTTATGTATATGCAGGGTGCTTTTTCAAAATCACGGGCATCTCCAGTTTTGACGGGCTCTAATCTTGCTAAATATATTAATTATATTTTGTTAGACATTTGCCTTTTAAAACAAAACTAAAAATAATAAAACAAATATGAAAAATAATATTTTATATTGCCTTAGCCTAAATATAATTCCTACTAGCAATTTTAATCTGAAGTTCTACATTTCTGCTAATTGCTTTTTCTTCTTCTTAGAATAGGAAAGAGCATTTTTTTTCTAAGTGAAAGGTGGACAACATAAGGGGTAAGGAGGGTGCATGTACCTTTAAATAAGGGCAGGTAGGGAGGGCTAACCATCTAAAAATTCTTAGGGGGAACACTATCATTTGCTATTATGATAATAGAAAAAACATGTTTTAGCTGGATATATTTCTGGATGATCCTTGATCTCACAAAATATTTTTGATCACTCAAAATAAAAATAAAATTTTTTTTTTTTTTTTTAAAAAATTTCTGAGGAATTCAAAACGTTTTCTTGAAGTCAAAGACTTTTCTTGAAGAACAGAAACATTTCAGCAAAGCATAAAATCAAATGAAGAACCAAAGATATCAACCCTGCTTCAAATAAAGGCTTTTTGAAGTAAATGTATGTGATACAACTTTCAAAATGTTCGTATAGTTATTAGTTTGATTAACATTTTAAAAATCTTTGGTTCTTGATTCTCAATATTAAGGAATTTTCATGTCACTATTCGAGTTTGTGGTATCAAGATTTGACTTTATTTATCAATAAAATATATGCTAATTCAAAATGTATCAAACAAACAATTTAAACGAAACATACATTTTTAATTTAACAATTCATCAAACATCTGTAATAAATAAATTACCCTTCAACACTAAACCTAACTGCTAACAAAAAAACTTTAGTGTACTTTTAATTTAATAAAACATTGATGTAAAAAGGTATTCAGGGGTCTGTCTAGGTTTTTCTGACAGGTACCTATTTTGTGAAAATTTAGACATAATTTGTGAAAGATTAAAAATTATATTAAAAAATCAACACAAAAATAGGGATTTATCGTTTCTTAAGGGATACAAAAATAAAATTTTAAGAAAAAGTATTTTGTGCAACTACCGTTTTTCCTTAAATTGAATTTGTGAAACCACCGTTTTTCCTGAAGTTGAATTTGTGAAGGTACCGCTAAACGGTAGTAAATTCGGCCTGGACAGACCCCTGGTATTAACTTCATTATTTATTAATTAATAATTTAAATTCCCTAATAAATAATGGGCTGAGTAAATACGTCCATAATGACTGGTACAATACTTTAAGATAGCTTTCTTCGAAAATAAACAAAAACCAGGAAAAAAATTTTGGCAAAATTTGGCAAAGTTTTTTTGAAGCTATGGTATACAAATATTTATATGAATTAATTATTTAAAAAATATAAATTTGGTCTTAGATAGTGTAAAAAAATGCCTATAATAATAAACTATTCACACAATTTAAAATTATTAATAAGAGATTATATTTACGTTTTAGATAAAAGAATTATCTTAAACAGTAGTTAGAAGTAGCGCGTTACAAGTAGTGAAACTACTGTAATCGCTACTTTTGTCGTAGTTTGTAGTGTGCTACTTTTTTTTAAAAAAAAGGGAGTGTATGGAGATACAAAAAAAAACAGTAGTTTGTAGCAATTCCTGCCAACTACTTTTTATCGTTAGTTGAGAAAAGAATTTCGGTTCTAACGCATTTCATTTTTCGAATTTGATGGGTGCAAATCTTCTCGGGTCAGTCAGTGGATGCCATGAAATTGACCCTGTGGCTGCAGCTGAGCTTTAATAGATATTACGTATTTAAAATAACGTATAACTAACATTTAAAATGGAAATTACGTAAAATAGATAATCACTTTTGTCATACTTTCACATATGAATACACACGTGTGAAACACTGGTGTTATTTCAAAGAAACGGAACGTATTTTCGATGTACTTAATTTTTAAGAGGAAATAAAAGAGCATTAGACAATTGAAAAGATGCAATTATTTGATCATTTCGAATTTCTTAAATATTTACTGCCGAAATAGGTATAAAAAAGTATAGGTATAAAGGTTAAATGAATAAATTGTAAAAAAAAAATATTTTCGAAAAACGCACTCACTCTTGTAAACACAAATATCTCTTCATTATTCCCTTATACTTAATGTAAGCCAATTTGTTATTCAAAACCATTTTGAGCATAGGTGTAAATTGAGTTCTCCAGCAAGATTCGTCTCCTCAAGAGGACACCATACCGAGGAAGAAAATTTCCCTTGCAAATTCTCCTTCTGCTTCATTACTAGTTTAAAATTTAAAGTGTAGAAAAAGTGAGTTCAGACAAACCTAGAGAAAGCCATGAAGTTTCAAATACTGAAATGAAAATTTTTAAATATACAAATGAAAAATAAATTATGTGACGATAACTTAGGATTACGCAACGTTCTCTTTTAGAAATTCGCTTGCATTTAAATGTCTCGAAGTATTTTTTTCCGCAATTGAAAGTTCATAACTTAATCAAGATTTATCTGAACTCACTTTAAATGAAGGAGAATTTTCGATGAAACTTTTCGTCCATGGTATGGCAATACTCTTAAAGTACTATAATTTCAAAGTAGTTTGCAGTCACTGCGTTTTAAAAAAAGTAGTTGTAGTTACAGTATTTGTAATTGTACAGTATTTTGTAATAAACTACAAAAATAATGTAGTTTTTACCACCACTAATCTTAAATATAATATTTCACTTAATTAGCTTTAATATCGAATCAATTTATCTAAAAGATAATTTTTCAAAGTAACTTTTTACACTAATAATTATGAGAAGTGCTAACTATTAAGTAGTGCTAACTATTAATTAGTCCTAACTATTAATTAGTAATGAGTCCTAACTATTAATTAAGTTGGTAAATCAAACACTAAAACGTAATGTCTCGGAATGAACATGGATTTTTTACTCTTAAAGTCTGGGAAGGTAGCTGCAATCTAGAAATTGGGGTCCTTATAGTATAAATATACTATAATATACTTACTACATACTATTTTTCAATTCATAGTTATTTTTATTTAGAACATAAAGTCTTTCAAGTTTTTAGCACAATTTAAATAATAGCTAACTAAACAATTTCTAATGGATTAAGATCAATATATAGAATATAGTAATGTTGCATAAAAAGAATAAGCAGCATCAGTTAGTCAGTATTCTTTCGTAATAGCTATCATATTTGATGAAGATTTTTAATACAGTTCAAGAGTTTCTTAGTCAAATAATATGAAAGAAGGATTTCAATAATATTAAAGAAAAAAAAATGAAAAGAAAAAAAATTGTAAATTACTAAATGATCTTCCAATTCCCCATTCAAAAATTCCATGATATGATTACTGTTTTGATAGTAGGGTAATTCTCACAAAATACGACAATTGACAGTCTTTTGCTCCTACTATGATACTGCTAATACTACACTGCGAAAAGAATTTTTTTTTTTAAAAAATTAATAAATAGCATAGCTATTAGCATTTTAAATGCATTAACATTGACTGTTCTGTATATTTAAAAAATTTAATTGAATTTCAAAATGTCATTTTCCTGACAGATCACAAACAATATTTCCAAAAATTACTAGCTTCAAAACTTCCCATAAATTTTTCAATATCTAATTTTTTTTTTATATTCCAAAAGCTGTAAGCATTTCTAAAATATATGCAGAGGGTATTATTTCCAAAAACTTAGTTAAAAATGTGGCTGTAAAATGGCAAAATTGTCATTATCCTGGCTGTCATTTTCCAGTCTTATAAATTCCAGGACATTAACACAGTTTTAAGAAACATTTTTACCCACTATAGGGTAAAGAGGGAAAGCAAATATTAACCGAATACCCAATTTAATGAAAGATTGTGATATGCTCGTATGTAATTAAAGTTATTTATTTATTTAATGATTAATCATTATACACAATTTTATTCTGTACACATTAACAACAAAAACATTTTTGATTCTTTCTACAGTGAATAAAAGAATTTAAACAAATCATGGTCCATCTAACGCAAAGGCGTTAGGTTTTCGTTTTAAAAACACAGATAGTTAAAAATATAAGGGATAAACTAGGAACATCACTGTACAATTTAATTCTGTCATAGACTTTAAACGCTGCTTGGGTGTATAAATTAAGGAATGTAATAAAGTTGTTAAATAAAATGATTTAAATATTTTAAATTTAAATAATATTATAAAACAATTTCAGATGTTAATTATTATAAAATTAATTTTATTGTAAATTTTTATAAAACTAATTGAAAAATTCCTAAGATTATCATTTTCATTGTAGAAGTTTTTGAGGTCGTTCTATTACTATTAAAATTAACTTTATTATTCATGTTGGCAAACAGACTGCTAATTACTTTAAGTGGCCGGGTAAAAGGACTGTCAAAATTTCTTAGAATATCTCAAATTCAAAAATGTCTGCTCCTTACCCAATATCTTCCAGGCATTTTGCTTTCTCTGAAATTTCTCCCGAGTTTTAATCAAAATTATCCTTTAAATAACAAATTATCCTTTAAATAACAAATTTAATTATACTCAGCAGTTAAGAGAAAAGATAGTCACCTGTTTTTATCCACATCTTCAACAATCGAAAGCAGTCAAAATGGCACAAATGATGCACTAGTCGTAGAATAATAAGTTATTGCTTTGACCTGAAAAAAAATTAATAATCATTAACATTTTCAAACGTATATATACCATTACATATTATCATCACCTAAAAGACAGGATATCTAAAAAATGCAATATAACTAGAAAATACCATAATTTCTAAGATTATAATTTAAGTCGATTAAAGAAGCTTCAAAGAAGTAAAAGGTAAAAAGTAAAATCACAATCAACTATATGTTTATAACATAAAAGGTAGAATGAATAATCTTTTATAGAAAGATAGTATTATAGATCAAACTCTTTTTCACAAAACTAAATTGGCATAATTAGGTAGAGATCAAAGGGAATAAGAAACAAATAATTATTTTCGTTATACAGGTGATTAAAATATTAAATGTTAGCAAAATTAGTTCTATTGTCGCTCAGTGCCGTGTTGATTGTGATGTGAATGTTTAGTGAGAAGAAAAAGAATTATGACTGCGAATCAAACTCGGGGGTTTATGATTATAATAAGCAAGGGGTGAAGTCTCAAAGTCTAGTAAAAAATAATTAGAAGAAATATATTATAAAATATAGAAATTTAAAAAAAAATGAAACAAAATTTAAGAAAATATTCCATATGTTAAATTGATTTATAACACATTGATGTAGAAATCATCAATTGTATAATCAAAGAAACTAAAAATAAGTTGAAACTATAAATAGTATTCTCAAAAATATTTAATAGTTTATCTAACTGCATGTTAAACTTTGAATTTATGAAAGCCTCAGCATTTGAGTACACTTAAATATTATTCATTGGCTGTAGAAATATTATTTGTTATTAATTTAATATGCTTCATTTCTTAACAGTTAATTTATTAGATGTGAAAATAAAATTAAATCTATCTTATTATTCATTACGTCACATTCCTATTATAAAAACAGCTTAATTCAAAGGAATGTAAACAATTTTTCAAATTAAATACAACTTCTAACAGAGAATATTATTTCTAACAGAGAATATTAAAATCATATCAAAATTTTTATATTTTAATTTGATGTAAACATTCGAATATTTTTAGTTTTGTGCATATAATGTAATAAAAATAAAACCAAAATCAAATAAAATTCAAACTGATTTTCTGCTGAAGACATACAGGGTGCGCAGTCAGACTTTTCAGCAAAAATAAGCACCTTTTAAGAACTTTTTGATCACTCAAAAAATATTTGTAATCACTTTCGAAAAAAAAAACATAATTAGGATCTGTGCAGTAGTAACAATTATTTTTTTCTATCGTTTAAAGTTCTTAATTTATTAACATAAAATCAATAAAATTCAAAAACGTTTTCAAAAACTTTACATAATCATGATAAAATAACCAGTTTCTGATAAATATTGCACAGAAAATTGAAAAAAATCATGTATTTTTGTAATGTAGAATGACAAATAACACGGCAAAAAAAAATCTTTTTTATAAGACAGAAAATTAAGCTCTTTTTACATATCCCGAATAAAAAAGCACCTTTAAGGGCTTTCAAAAAACATAAATCAAAAATAAGCCCTTTTTAGAAACGCTACGCACCCTGTGCATAACTATCATGTATTAGCAATGCATTAAAAACTAAAATTATTACAAATGTTTACGTCAAAAGAAACATGCATTCAAAATAATTATCAATGAAAAGAATTATTTATTCATAATAAAAAACTTAAATTAATCTAAAACAAATGTTAAACAGTAAAAGAATTAATTATTTTTATTTATAACTTCATACAGACACAAATTATGAAAATAAGAAATTACAAATTTCTTTTTTTTAATAGTTTGTTACTTATAAATAATAGAACAGTAAATAAATAAGAATATTAATCAAAAAAAATATAATCTTCCAAAATTTTTAAAAAATATAAAAAACAAGTTAAAAAATTTTGCTAAAATAAAAATTACCTTTCATTACGTCACCTTGTTTTAAATTATCTTCAAATTCACAGTTATTTTATGACTAAGCGGTAAGAAGCTTTTCAAGAGTATCATTCCATGCAATTCGTACTTTTGAATTATTCCCTGCAAATTAATAAGTTTTAAAATGGTAAGAAATTCATCAAGCTGTGCTTAAAAAAACGAATCACACATTTAACAATAAGTAAAATAAAGCAAAACTACTTTTCTTTAATTAAAAACTACTACAAACATTATTTCCAAAAATATGAAAAGTTTCCAAATTAACTAAAAATAAATTGCATTTATAAAGTTAAGAGATGATATCTTACTTAAAATAGTTGATCCAAGGTCAGAAAAAAAATTTCCACAGAAGCAGCAATAATTTTTTTTTTTGGAAAGAAGGAAAATTTTCATATAAAATTAACTAACTTTTGAACTTTACAAAGACAATTTTATAGAACTCAACTGATATGACGCAGATACAGAAGAAGCTACTTCAAAAATATCCTTTTTAGTCTTATAAAATGTCATGCAATATTGTTTTAGACTTTATCTGTGCTTCAAACTATTTTCCTAAGAAGAAATAATTCTTAAGCAAAAATTACAAAATATAAACCAATTTTTAAACAATCTTTTTCTTATTCACGTGCATTCCGGAGACCACTGCGCGAAGGCAGCTCTCACGAGTCATGTCAATAATGTTAACTGTTATATCCTTCTATCCTTTTTATTTCTATTAAATTGTTATGTTTGCTAAATTATCGTCGTTATTTACTCCTATGCTGCACTAACTCCCACAGATATATATATATATATATATATATATATATATATATATATATATATATATATATATATATATATATATATATATATATATATATATATATATATATATACATATATATACATATATATATATATATATATATATATATATATATATATATATATATATATATATATATATATATATATATATATATATATATATATATATACACAAGGTGTCTCAGTTAAGTGTTTCAGAACTTCTAAGAGGGGTAGGGGGCATCCTGACGACTCGAAATCATATAGCAATGTGGGGTCGGAAATGCTTTCCTGAAACGGTGACGTACACAGAAGCACCATAAAGAAGAGTGACCGTAAGAGAAAAATCGCTGTAATAATACATTGAAAAAATTATGTGGCCTCCTCCGTCACCCGACCTATCATGTCTTGATTTCTGGAGTCATATGAAAACACTGGTTTATGACACCCATGTTGATAATGCTGGTTGCAAGAATCGCAGTAGCTGCCTGCGAGATATGCCTGGAGTATTGCAGAGTGTTCGAATGTTCATGCGCCGGAGATGTGAGGTGTACATTGTAGCCGGTGGCAGAAACTTCGAACACTTACTTTGGCCAATGTACCATATAATTTTTTCAATGTATTATTATAGCGATTTTTCACTTACGGTCTCTTTTCTTTATGGTGCTTCTGTGTACGTCACCGCTTCAGGAAAGTATTTCCGACCCCACATTGCTGTATGATTTCGAGACGTCAGGATGCCCCCTACCCCTCTTAGAAGTTCTGAAACGCTTAACTGAGACACCCTGTATATATATATATACAGTCGGATTTCTATTTAATGAATTTTTCTTTGAGAAACACCTATCCCTATTTCTAAAAATATTTCAAACTTGTGGATGTATTTTATGGAGAAAATAACCATGAATTGATTTTCGAAGCCGTTTAACCTTTAGAGAAAGCAGTAAAATCCCTTTCCCTTTTTGCTTACATTTCAAACAAAACTCAGACAAAATTAACAGATTTTATCAGTAGCAATTAAACTTAAGAATGCATGTGCAAAATTATTTATATGATAAATGCAGCTATAATTTTATGCATAAATATAACTTTCTTTAGTTAAAAACGTATGTAACAGGATAGTATAACACTGAATAATGTTTACCTCTATTCCTGCTTACAAATTATAAAATAAATAGTACATACTAGTTTACAAGATAAAGGTGTATCAATTGCTATTTTAATTATGTCTAGTGTTTATGAATTTAATACCTGTTTAGTGTTAGTATTTAAAAAGGTATTTCCTTTTTAACGAATTTTCCATGTATCGAATTTATTATCAGGATTTAGTGTCATCCTTAAATAGAGGTCCGATTGTAAATATATAATTTAACAAAATATGCAATATATGAAAACTTAATTTATTAGAGCACTTAAGGAATTGACAAAGAGCTGCTAGCCATTTAGATTGATAATTCTTTGTCACTTTAGTCTTAAGCAATAATCTTCAAATTTTTCGTTATTTTTGAAAGTTTTGTGTTTTGAGAGAAATAAATTTAAAGAAATATCAATATTAAGAAGCACATCCTGATTTTTTAAATTTTTTTTAAGGAAAATAGATAACTACAAAAAAATTTACTTATCAGTTCAAAATGCTATTTCAGATGGTATTTACATTGGTAATTCTCAATCGTTTCAATAAAAAAAAATATTTGAATAGTTATTTTCCAAAAAAACTACACATAGAAAGGAAAAATAAAGCAATAAATTGAATAGAAAATAATTTTGAATTAAAAAGAAAAAAGCCTCAATTTATTTCAACAATCCCCCAGTACAACAACACATTTTGAAATAACTCAACATTGTTTTACGAATATCTAAGAAATGATGGCATTGCACTTTTAAGAAAAGCGACAAAGAAATGATATTCAGAAAATGTCCAGGTAAGGAATAATTTGTAAAATTGCAAAAATATCAAATTCAACAAATCAAAAGGTTTTAAGCGTGGTAACATTATAATAAGAAAAAGTAATAAGTTCATAGGTCTTCTCTTTATATAATTTTAAAAGTATACACCCATAAGCAGTACTAAAATCTAAATTTAGATACATAATGTAAAAACAATTATGCAAGGATTATTTAGTTAAGAAATAAACTATGCTTTTATAAATTGAGCCACCGTTTCACGAAGAATGGGTAGGAATTGGCTTGGTAATAATTGGTGTCTTTGAAAATCAGAGTTATGTTTAAAACACTTATTGTTGTTGTAGGCCATTAGGGTGTGATTGCATTTGTTTTCTAGTGGCACAATCTATAACCAAGAATTTGACTTCTGCCACACCCAGAATCCCGTTTTCACGAACACGAGACCTGTACACTGCTAACCAGAATATCCCTTTAAAACACTTGCTTTTCACATTAAACAAAACACTTATTTTAAGCATGTTTTTTTAAACATTATTCTTTGTTAAGTTCAAAAATTGACATAGAAAATTCTAAGTCAGAGAAGCAACTATATCTTTAGTACAAAAACAAATTATTAACAAATTAAAACAAATTATTTGCTTACAGCAACTGAACCTAAATAAGCGATCATTTTAACTCATTAAAAAGATATTGATCAAAAAGTGATTCCAGCAAAGTCACGTGCAGTTTAACGCTCACAAAATTTCCAACAAGGTTTTTTTTTTTTGTATAAAGAAAAATACGACTACTTTTGGGGTTGCTAAAGCAGCAAAACTTGTAACAATATTCAAAGATTTTACAAAATAATACATTTTTATGTTTTCAAAGTAAATGTACTTTAAAATAATTATTTTTTACTTTGTAAATAAAAACAATTTTAATGCATACATGAAAATATTAAATCTGCACGAATATTCCTTGCATTAAAAAAAAAGTATTTTTAGAAAGAAAAATATGACTATTCTTTTTTTATGCAATGTATTTGTAGAAGGAAACAAATTGTAGAAAGAAAAATAAGACTATTGGTGGGTTGCTAAAGCAGCAAAATTTGTAACAATATTCAAAGCTCCTATGAAATAAAATACTTCATGTTTCCAAAGTAAAAGTGCTTTAAAACAAATTTCTTTCACATTGTAAATAAAAATGAATTTTAACACATACATGAAAATATAAAATATGCACGAATATTTCTTGCATTTAAAAAATAATTGTAGACAAAAAATATCACTATTCTTTCTATATTTCTTTCTACAAAGTATTTGTAGAAGGAAAAAAAATAGGACTTTTGGGGGATTGCTAAAGCAACGATATTCAAAGTTCTTATAGTACACTTTTATATTACTAAAACAAATGGGCTTTAAAATAAATTTCTTTCACTTTATAAATAAAAATTTTTTTAATATATACATGAAAGAATAAAATATGCACGAATATTCCTTGCAGTAAAAAAATGTTTTATGCAAAACATTTATTACTACAATCATTTCATTTCATAAAATTCGAAACATATTAATTTTTTTTAATGTTAATTCATATAAAATGGATAAACTAAGACATGTTGTAAAATTTTAAACTAACTATGTTTTGATATCGAATAATTTATTACCTCTTCAGAAATATGGACCACTATTTTCTCAATAACTTCAACAAACACTTCATTCTTCAAGTTCTATAAATGAAAAATTCAGTTAAATTTAACTTTTTGGTGCAAGGAAAAAAACTAAATAAATAAACAAGCAATGCTTTTAAATCACTCTCTGATACAGTATGCACTTTCTTCGATACCTTAAATTGTTTAATATCCACTAGTTTCTCTAATTTTTGCATGAAATTAGTTGTATTTTATTTGTATCAGTTAAAATATTAAAATTTTCTAGTTAAATTTTTTTAGCAATAAAATAGCATTTCCTTTTGCTGAAAACAAACTATAAATGCCAAAACTGCTTTAAGAGTTCATGATTTATTAAAAAAAGGAAATGTAAGTTTTTAGAAAAAAAAAAATGCAAGGAAAATTACAGTGAACTAATATTACTTGCATTATAAATTTAGAGCTTTCTGAATTTGTTTTCAACTAAAGTGGAATAATCTTTTAAAAAAAGTTCACAGAACAATGACTCATTTTCAAATAGTTTACGTACTTGAATCTTTTATTATTCAATAACTACACACCCTACAGTTTTGTAGGGTGAAAAGTTTTTACAAAGTCTTTCTAATGAAATATTTGTAAAGGAATTTTAATTAATAATTCAAAAAGCGATTTTGATTCAAGTTTTAATCCGTCATATATATTGCATGGTATAGACTGAAGCAGTGCAATAACACCTTACAAATTTGTCAGCAGATAATTTAGTAAAAATATCTATCAATAAAAGTGCTTTGGTTACAAATCTAAAGGATAAGAATGAGAAATATACTGCAAAATTTACTGCAAAATTTAAAGTTTTAATAAAATGTAAAAACAAATTTATCAAGCAAACTGAAATAGATTCTTATTTTACTATTATTTTTTCTTACTTTATTATGCTTGGTATAAACAAATAAAACAAATAATTCAGAAGATGATAACTAGAAAATGATGAATTTGAAGATTTTAACTAAATACTTTTCAATACTCAAAATCTTATTTACTTACTGTAAACAAATATAACAAATCTAAAACAAAAGTTACAATACTAAAAGTTTTAATGAGTCAAAGAAAGAAAGTAACAGCTGAAAAATGTTTGACTTAATGATTAGATTTTCAGTACTAATATAAAATCTTAATAACTTCAGAATTATTAACGGCCTAAATTATGCAAAGAAATTTGTATAGACAATATTTTAAACAGAAAAATCAGTCACGAAAACGTCTTCAAATAACTCAAGGAGGACATCTTTTAAATCTGATCCCAATAGAAACCAGTCAAATGTTTTCTTTAATGTTAATTTTACTTTTTGCATATGTCTTAAGAACTATTTTAGAAAATAAAACAAAATTGCACGAAACTCGTTTATCTAAAGAGTTTCATACAGATCATAATTTTGTGAAATTATTTCTTGTTCTATTATTTATTATTTAGTTGCATCAAAAATTATTAAAGTATTTTTTTGAACTTGATGCACTGTACTTAATAAGTAGTTTTGCATACAAAATCACGCATTGACTGATGCTTCTTTTTTTAAAGATTACATAAATTATATTTACATAATAAAGAATCTAATATAAAAATATACATAAAATAAAACATACCATCAGCTGAGATCTAGATTTTACTAATGGTCTTCCTGCAGCCAGATTAGGAATAAAATTTTTTCCCAGATCAAACTAAAAACAACACAAGTTTCAGCAACATAAGTTTCAGAAAATCAAACAGAAAATTATTTCTATTGAAGTTGTTAGAAAATAAAATATTTGAACTTATGCTCTTAAACAGAAAAAAAATATTAACATGAAAATTTTTTAAACCAAAATCTGCATAGTCAAAAATTAGAAAATTTTACAGTTTTAAACATTTCACTTTCACATAGGATAATGAATTGTTTATAATAGACCATGATGAGAGATTTTAAAAAATCAAGTGAATATGATTTTTAAATCACATCCAATTTGAGATTTATTTATTCCTTTAAATACAAAGCACAAAGTTTGATATTTAAATCCTGTGATATAAATCACGTCGTGGGATGTTGTGATTAAAAATATTGATGTGGGACTTTCAAATCTAATGAAATCTGATCATGTTCTGTGATTCTTTAATTTATACGAATGCGGATCGCATGTGATTTTTAAATCACCCGAACATTGATCATACCAATATGGATTATAACGTATAATTTTTTAAAAACATGCTAATGTGTTTCATGATTAACAATTTTTAAATTGCACAAATGGATCTCATTGTAGGAATCTTTAAATTGCACGAATACGGATCGCACTTTGTGATTTTAAATTCAAGTGAATTCAAATCATGATATGCAATTTTTAAATCGCACAAAGATAGATGTGATGCGTGATTTTTTAAAAACCACTTGAATGCAGATCGCCATGAGTCATTTTTTAAATCGGACAAATATAAATCACGATGTGTAAATTTTAAATCACGTGAATACAAATTGTGATGTGCGATACATGAATCTTTATACTTTTATGATATTTTTGAAAAATTTATTATAACGTTCACATTTGGAATTTGAGTTATCACTTTTTGAGGTGTTTGATGCGTGATGATTCCACCAAAATATGAATTGTGCCATGTGAATTTCAAATTTGAGTTGTCACTTTGGCACATTCAATTCGCAATGACTCCCTAAATCCATGCCATTTTCGGACATTTCCACTAGTTTTATTCTCATTTTGATCATTTTAATTTGATTTAAAAAGTCAATTTTTGTCATGCACAGTTAAGATCAATTCTATCATAAATCCAGGTCATAGATGGATCGATTTTTTGGTAATTGTTTGTCGTTTCTTAAATATTTGCATCCGATGCAATTAATAGGATATTACAGGTAGCAATTTTCATATTTTCCCTCAATGATTCCATTACTAGTTCACATCAATTTCCTATTACGGCATTTATTACAATTACTTATTTTTTCAATCGTTTTGACATTTTTAAAAATACCCATATTTTTGACACACTCCATTTTCAAAATTCCAGAATTACGTTCAATATAAAACTATGAGTCAATAAAAAATAATGTGTGTAAAATGTATGAATTTAGCAGAAGGAATTAATTTTGATCAAACTAATTCTCTTTAAAAAAAATTTTTTTTTCATGATAAAATTAAGAGCTTTGGATATTTTGGAAGTCCTAAAAGCTTGGTAAATATATGTGAACAATATTCTTTTTTGTGATAGGTGTTCCTTTTTGAGAAGGAAATACTATCCTTTTCTGTTTCTAGCACCCTGCCATTTTTAAAAGTGTAGAATAAAAACTGTTTCCAATAAGAGAAATGATGCCTTTTAACGTATAAAATGCTGTTTTAGGGCAAATAGCCAAATCTTTCAACAAAAAATAAGTACCTTTTAAGTACTTTTTAAGCACTAAAAAAATATTTTCAAGAGTTAAACGATCATGATGAAATAACTAGTTTCTGACAAAGAATTCTTTTCTTGATCATATTAGCCATTATAGAACAAACAAGAGATTTTTTGATTCCATATCAGAGGGTGGAAAATGAAGCCTGAAATGGAGAATACTATCTTGCAAAATGCAGCAGTTGCTCATGAGAGTAAGTAAGATATCATAACTGTAAGGTATCATTATGATACCTTACAGTTATGATTAACTGTTAACTCACCATGATTTTTCAATTTCGATAATAATTTGAGTTATCCAAATTTTATGGTACTCAACATAATTTTTATGCTTTTTTTAAAATATAAATTGCGATCTTGTTTCAATAAACCAATATATGAAGAGCAAAGTATTTTGCATTTCAGCAGAATTTTTAAAAGATGCTTAAAATTAAAAGTTATCATAAACTATTGTAAGTCATTATAAAGGCAAACATAAAGAGCTTCTGTGAGGCTGTCGCTCACTCTGCTGGTGGTTGTGAGTTCAATCCTAGCAGACAAGTAAGCGACCAGTGTGGTTGCAGTAAGTTGTAGATTACACCCATCGAGGCTGAAAATCTTCTGGGTTGTGGTATGGAAGTTATAGTTTGTCTACGGTAAGAACTCCCCCTGCTACAAAGTCTGAGGCTGTCTGCTGTTATGGAAATAAGAATAGCAGATTTTAGAGAGGGTATCTTCTCTTCACTCCATGTCTAACGCAATAGACAGATGAAAAAGATTTCCTTCTTCTTGCCGGCTGGAGCAAAAACATGTCCTAAGCAATGATCCTGCAACCATACTTGAAATAGTAATACCTCATTACCATAGTCACCGCTATGGGTCCAGACGAATGTCTAGAGGAGTTCTTACTTTAGACAAACTATAAGAGAAAGAGGTGCCAGCTCAGGTGCTGCACTGGGATGAAAATTACATAGCATTCCTACCATGAATATTTAAATAAAGAGCTTTAAAAAATTGCACTCGGTGCTTGACTATGGTTCAGTGGCGTGGACAAAGGAAGAAAAATATTTTTTAAAAGTATATTACTTCTTTAGTTTGTTCAGATGCCTTCATTAGATTATCCATACAATGTTGAATGAATTCTTCTTCTCTTTCAAGTGTCCCAATGATGAACTGTGGAAGAAATTAAATTTATATAGCAATTAAAATTGCATGAAAATAAGTAATATAAAAAAAAAAGTTTTTTAAAGTCAATTCCTATTTCAACAAAGAAAACAAAGTACAAACAAAAGTCAACAAAGAAAAATTCTATTTTACTTACTTTTTATTAAATAATAAAGTTTTCTCTAAAATTATTTTCAAATCTAATTTAAAATTAATTAAATTTAGTAAATAAATTAATATGTGAAAAAACTGTATTAACGTAAAGTGTCATACACTACAAGTTTAAAAAAATGTATTTGAACTTGAGTGGATTGATAAAAAGTACAGGGTGTCTGTAAAAGAACTCCGGGGTTTTGAGGCAAAATATTTTAATGAAATAAAAAACATACATACATGTTTTATACATGACTGAAAAGCTTACATTTTCAAGTTTTTTTTAACACTTAGTAAAGTTCTATAAGAGCCCCGTTAGTGGCACGGCAGACGTCTAAACGGTATTCTACCTCTTCCCATGTCCTGGCGAGCATGTCTGGGGGGACAGTTGCCACACAATTCGTTCCCTGAGATGTTGAACGTCACGAATTTTCTCCGCATACACAAGATTCTTGATATGCCCCCAGAAGAAAAAATCCAACGGAGTCAGATCAGGGCTCCTTGGAGGCCATGGAATAGGTCCCTCCCTTCCGATCCACCTGTTGCCGAGCCGAGCGTCCAATGCCTCACGCACACGTAAACTGAAGTGTGGCGGGGCCCCATCGTGTTGAAAGTGAACTAAACCCTTCTCCGCCTCAATGTCATCGAACTGAGGAAAAAGATACTCCTCCAACATATCACAGTAGACATCACCATTGATATTTCTCTCAATAAAAATAAACGGACCTATGATTCTGTCATGCATAAGCGCACACCAAACATTTACTTTGGGCGTGTCGCGTTCGTACTCGACGAACTCATGAGCCGGCTCAGAACCCCAAATTCTGCGATTATGCCGGTTTACGTGACCATTCACATGAAAAGAAGCTTCGTCACTAAAAATTACACTTTTTAAAAAACCATTATTGTCATCAATTTTATCTAGCATTGAAACAGCAAAGTCGTATCTCTTAACCTTGTCTGCTGGTTTGATGTGGTGTACAAGTTGAATCTTTTAAGCAGTTAAACATAGTCTTTTATGAAGTACCTTACCGACAGTTGATCTTGGTAACCCCAACTCCAGGCTGCGTCTTGTCAACGATTTCTTAGGGCTTCGAAGGCATGAAGCTCGGATTCTGTCCACTTTCTCTTGAGACACACTCGGCCTACCCGGCGACTTTTGCTTCAAAACACTTCCTGTTTCCTTAAATGCACTGAACCATTGACGAATGGTTTTTTCATAAGGCGGGTTAACACCATAGTTACGTCGAAAGTTTCTTTGTACGGTAACTAAAGACTTCGTTTCTATGAGCCAAATAACACATTGAGCCTTTTGTTGCGGAGTCAAATTTTGCGACGTCATTTCAAGGTCAACACCCTGCAGCGCCGCCAACAGTTGATACAAACATTCCCAACTGGTATGAGTAAAACTTTTTGAGCTACTCTTTTCAGAGAAATCGACTAAATTTTGCTATCTTTTATAGTTAGTGAGATACGAATTTTTAAAGTTCTTTTATAGACACCCGTTATTTTATTAAACAATTGGAAATTTGAACAAGATACATAAATATGTACCGGCTGAATGTGAACTAATAATAGGTTTTGGAAAGAAAAAAACACAACTATAAAAGTATAAATTTGGCATCGTGGACCACATGTGCTACCACGTGATGTTCTTTATTGAATTTATCCGACACAGGGAATATAAAATAATTAAGTGTGGGCAATAAACTATTTTTTTTGTTCAAATAGAGCTGTAAGTTAGAAATTATTACCGATGTTATCTTTAAAATATGTGAAAAACTGAATTGCTTATAGTAAAACAATGACTAAGGTTTAACTAAAGAGAAAATACCATTTTGTTTTTTGCTCATCCCTATTTAATGAATGAATCAATATTTGAAATAAAACTGCATTAACATCAAGTGTCCTCCACTACATGTTCAAAAGAAATAGAATTATTTGAACAAGAGTGTGAACTAATAGTAGGAATTAAAAAAAGAAAATTATTCCTACAAAACTTACCATTAATGTAATAGTTATTCAGATATTGGACGGCTGCCATCAGTATTCAATGCACGGATTCCCCACAGCTGTTGCATTCCGTTCACCTGATGAAAAATAAAACCATGAATAAAATTCAAAACAAAAGAAACACACTCAATACCAGGTGAAATGGAAATACTAATACACAGGAGTGATAAAATTTTATGTGCAAAAAATCGATATCAATTCATATGTCATCCATGTTTCGTATGCACAGGGTATCTGCTACATTTTATATTTTCAAATTCATGACTAATTCCAAGAACTTTTCATGACTTAACGAAGTTACTATTTTCTCCGACAAAAACAGAATAATAAATTTAAAAGGCATTATAATAACATTAATTGAAATGATAGGTATAACCAAAACTGTTATACTCAGCATCTTCATATATTGATTTGAAATTTTAAAAAACAGAGTAAAGAAAGAGTTGAAGCAATAAAATAGCTGAGCAAATAATTTTTTCTTCTTTTTTTCTGCAGAATTATATTCTAAAGATACTTTTTATGTTCATCGGAAAGAAAAGAAATATTCCTGATTTTTCTGTTCTCATTTCAGAATATAAAAAAATTGCCAATGACTGGTTTGCTTCAACTAAATTTTTTATTGATAAAGCAAAAATAAATAAATAATAATAATTCTGAAATCACAGAAGTTTAAAAGATACTTGCTTCACTCTAGAAACGATGTTTTTTCTTTAATTTTTTGAAAGAACACCATAATTTTTAAAGAACATGATAAAAATATTTTATATTTTAATAAAATATGACCCTGAGTGGGGATTTTGTTACAAATTCAGAACATCATGAAATTGGGGGGGGGGGGGATTCCATTTTAAAAATAAAATTCTTCAGTGACCTAAATCCATGACTTGAATGATCCATGATGATTTTTTGATTTTTTTTTAAAAATTAAAATAGTCATAATCATGACAAATTTCGTTCAATACCGAAATTCATGACTTTCCAGGGGCACAAATACCCTGTATGTAACATATTTTTTTTAATAAAAATAAGATTTATAATTAAATTACCTACCAACGAAGAATGTTAAACTTTTATAGTAATCAATTTAAGAAAAATCTTACTTTTTACAAGAATCTGGAAGTTGGATTTTTAAAATTGTGTAAATAAGAACCACAATATTGGATTTTAAAATCGTGTGAAAATGAATAGCAAATTAATTTAAAAAAAGTGTAAAAAACAAGTTGTGAAATTGTATTTTAAAAACACGTAAATACGAATCGCAATGTGTAGCTTTTAAATAACGTAAAAATACAAAAATCAATAATTGATATAACAAGCGTGTGAATACAAATCGAAATATGAAATTTCAAAAACATGTGAATACAAATAGCAAAAAAAAATTTTACGAAATTCGTAAATACAAATTGTGACATTTGATTTTTTAGATATTGGATTAATTCTGCGTAATAAATTATTGGATTAATTCTGCATTAAAATTTTTTTTGAACCAGCATAAAAGTGCTTTTGTATTAACCTCGTGATATTTAACTGTAAAAGTAAATTTATAAAATATTTAAACGCAAGCTCAATTATGATGTAATTGTATTTCTTGTAAATATCAAATTTTGAAATATGGTTTCAATAATATGAGCTCATTTCAAAAATTTTCATATAGTGGGACAATTTTTTCACCAAGAAATTTTAGTTGTCAAAAGTTGCTATTAGTTTAAATAAAATATCTAAAATACGGAATTTCCTAAACTCTAAAGAAATCATGATTTCTGAGATAATACAGCAATATTTTCGAGTTTAGATGTTTTTGTAAGTGAAATATGTGATAATATCAGAATATAATTAGCGGCAGAAGATGGAGTGTCATAGGAAGCGGTTGCTAAATGTGCTAGACTACTAAGTTGTTGCAAAAGATTTAAAGCCATCATGCTAGTAGACTCAGGTGGCAACTGAGGCATCTTGAAAACAAAAAGAAAGTGTCTTAATACATTCATATTTACAGTTTGTTTACTTTTCAAAAATATACATCACCAATAAAATAAACATGATAAATTTTATTCATCATTTACAGCAGGGTTAGCAAATCCCAAATCAAATAAAACTGAACTTTCATTATTTAAATTTAGATTCTCTTCAGAAATTTTCTTTTCGTACACAAATCAAAGCTTTGATGAAACATGTCGATAAAGCTTCATATTATTTAAAAAAAATAATAGAATTACTACAGACTAGACACTGAAGAAATAAAATCTTAGCAGCTATATTCAAGATTAATACTTTAAATTAATTTGTAAAGACTAAGACCAAATTTGTCAGTTGGATATCAAATAAATAATAAATAAATTTAAATCAAACAACTAAATATTTTACTTACAGCTAGTAAAAAGAGATAATTTAAATGTTTGTCATTTTCTTCTACATTTAGTACTTTGTACAAATAACAATACTTCTATGCAGTTTTTAAATTAAGTATTTTTTAGCATAAAAGTTGGATAACTAAATTTAAGTCAATTTTATATAATTATTCTGTTACATAACATATTTCTTATAAGTAATTATGCTTATTTAGAAAAGAAATTATTTAAAAAAAAAATTCCTTTTTTTCCCCTTATATATTTCTGATAAGATGGAAGATACTCTGCAAAAAAATAAGCCATGGAAAATGAAATAAAAATTATGATGCAAAATGTGTAACACTTCCCTAATGATTCCCTATTTGCATTGGCCCACATAAAAACATGTAATTAGTGAATGATCCGCAAGTCAAGTACGAAGATTATGGTACTGATCTATAAATAGAATATCACAAGAAGCCCATTAGCTTGCCAGTGACGAAGACGATAGCACTTCTCCATTGTGGAAATTAACAAGAGAAATAAAATTTTCAATCACTTTTTCAGGGAATTTTTTATTTTTTTGACTATGTTCAGTTTCCGTAACCAGCGAAAATTCGAGAGATTTTTCAACTTCATATCAGAGGATGGAAACGAACCCTGAAATTGAAAATTTTTAGCGAAATGCAGTAGAGTTGCACATGAGAGGCGAAGAATCCTTCCCACTGAATACAGCTCTATATATGAAAATGCGAACCTGCAAGTATTTCATCAAACACGTAAAGCATTTTCATACGGACATACGGTACAACAAAATAGATTAGAGGAAAATGAAATCTGAAAACGGGAACATTTTGGAAATGGGAAAATTAAGCACTTTTTTAAAACACCCAATGAAAAAGCTTCCTTAAAGGCTTTACAAAAATAAAAATTTGAAATTAAGCACCGTTTGGCACTTTTTAAGAACGCTATTAAACTTAGTTAACATTACAATAGTATGACAATGTTACTTCTTGCAGTAGTACTAACCATCTCTACGCAACAAAGGTGTTATAACATACCTTTTCAAGGAGAGCATGCTTAAACAAAGAAATATTCATAGCATGTTGATCTTTTCTTCTTGCCTGATTGAGAAGCCAACCAAAAAGTTCATCTGCACACTCTGTATCTTGAGCTAAACACTGCCATAATATATCAACTTGTTCATGATTTAATTCTAGAAATGAATATACATAAAAAATAATTATAACATTTTTTAATCATTGAATTTATAGAATTATGTATCATAATTTAAACTTAGTGTGGTCACCTAATAAAATATGTGCTATTCCTATATTTGAGTCCTTTAGCGAACAATTAAGACACATGCAAATAATAAATTTTATTTAATCCCATGCAAAGAAAACATAAGTAACGACCCCCGGGGCAGAATTGCGGAGACATTGTCGCACAATGTTACAGATTTTTGCAGAAAGATTTCTCCTTTGAGAAGGGAAAATGTTCGGTTTTTCTTTTGCATCAGAGAGGAAAGAAATAATCATGATTTTTCTATTCTCATTTGAGATTTTAAAAAAAAAAAATTGGTAACTGGCTTTAGCTGAAATTTCAAATTAATAATGTAAAATAAAAAATTCAGAAATCACGAAAGTTTAAAAGATAGTTCCGTCTAGAAATGATGTTCTTCCATTTTTTTTTCTTTTAAAGAGCAACCATATTTTACTTACACTTATTTGGGTATGTCTTTTTTAAAGAGTCTTATTTAAGTCATCTTTATTTTGGGAGTTCTGCACGGATTCTAATATTTTTAATTTATATACGAATTTTAATTTATATACGAATTTTAATTTATATACGAATTTTAATTTATTTACGAATTTTATATGTGCAATGATTTCCAAACTTTGAAATTGCATTATATGCCAACAAAATTTGAGAATATCGCCAACAATTTTAGAATTAAAAAATACTACTTTCACAATTTAAAATTTTTTTTACATTTTATTCTATACTTTCTTCCATAAACAAAGTTTCTGCTACTTTAAATTCGTAATTGTTATAATTTAAAGTATTAGTGCTAGGGAAGTTTGTTGCAGAAAGCACAAAAAAAATCTCTAACAGGGGTAATAACTGAACAAACAAGATAAATAAATAAAAAAAATTATTTAACATAAGATTGAAAAAGAAAATTTTTACTATGTCAACACCTTTGTTCTAAACTAGTAGCATAAATTGAATCTAAAGAATTTAAAATTATGAGTGATTTAACTAAGACAAGAAAGGAAATTTACTTTTTGTCACTATGTGAAACATCAAAACTTTCACTTATACCTTACATGATCATGATATAATAACTAGTTTTGGACAAAGAACTCTCTTTTTTTTAAATTACATTAGCCACCATAAAAAAGATCAAGAGATTTTTCAGTTCAATTTCAGAGGGTGGAAAATGAAATATGAAATTGAGAATATCTAGCAAAATGCAGCAGAGTTGCACATGAGAGTTTAAGAATCTCATCGAATCCAGTTCAGCAGAAATATTTAATCAAACATGTATCATGATTAGCGCTATCATACGTTACAGACCGACGGTATGGCGAAATGGATTGCGGTTGAATGAATTGTGAAAACGTTGAATAGAATAATGTGAAAACCACGTGTTTGCATAATACAGAGCAAATATCGACATGGTAAAGAAAAAAAAATTCTCATTTTTGAAAAGGGAAAATAAGCAAAAACACCCCATGAAAAAAAGCCCCTTTAAGGACATTTAAAAAACGAAAATAAGCATCTTTTAATAATGCTATGCACCATGAAGAAGAAAAAGAAAAATAACTAACACCAATAGCCCATGACAGAAGATCATTAGAGAGAGTAGAATTAAAGATTATTAGAAAACTAAAATGTTAAAGGTACTCTAAAATGATACATGAAATCAACGATGCTTATCATACTTATTGCTCAGTACTTCACTTATTGCTCAGATAACTGACCCAAATGGTTTCACTAGATTTTTGTCTTCACTTTTTTTGACTAACAGGACCATTTAGTGCTGTAAAATTTGATGCGAAGGAAACACCTAAAAGTTCTGATTTTCATACTTTTCAGGAAAATAATTAGTTAATTTAAATTTCAGAAGGTAAATTAGGTCAATTGATACTTACGAAATATTTCAGGAGAACCAGCTGTAGAGAACACATTTGTAAGAAAATGCAAGTGAACCTGAATTGCATCCTTATGAGAATACCTATGCATAAAGAGTAAAAAAATCCATATCACATATAAAACACTAACATATATATATATTGATAAAAAAACAGATGAAAATGTTTCTTTGTATTAACAATGAACTGAAATACAGTGAAGTACAATATCCGATACAACAATAACTCCCTCTATTACGATAATGTTTAGTGGTCCCGACAAACTTGCATATGAATTAATGTTATCCTCCTCTCAATATTACGATATTCTCTGGAGCAATAAACCCCTGTAATTTTTTTTCTCCAAACTTTAACCTTACTATTTATTATTGGTTGTCAAATAATGTAAAAAATCTTATTAAATCATCTTTTGCTATTTTTCCTGACAAGAGAAGACTCACTGCTGACCACCACAATAGCTTTCTTTCTTAGAATTGCCTCACTTATCTCTTAAGAAATCACAGAAGTAACATTCTTATCTGATTTCATTTCCTTCATGTTAAAAGCTGTGGGGCACCATTCACAAATGAAAATCATTTTGGTATTCTGGACTCAAGGCATACTTTGTTGGTTGATTTAACAGTAAAAAAATAATAATCAAACAAAAATATCAGACTATTTTCAACAAAAACGGTTTTCAAGTATGTTTACGATCTTATTTTCTGAATTTATTTCAAATGTTTTTAATATTTAACCATAATTAACACTCTGCAAATTAATTTTTTATAATATATAAAAATATTTATAGTTAGTATATATAACATTAAAAAAAGTCTTATTGTGTCCCTAAAGTACGCAGGCCCTCAATATAACAATATATCTCTCAACAACAATATATTTATTTGATCCCCAAAATATTGTTGGGATTATTGTACAAAGGTTTTACAGTATCAAGCGAGTGAGCTGTCGCAAGTATGAAGGCTTAAAGGCACACGATTACATATTTGTGAATGAAATTTCTTTTCTCTCCAGAGAAACAATTAACTTGCTACACAAACTGAGCTATAAACTTTGGAGAAATAAAAAGCAATCAATTCATGTAAATAAATTGTTCTATTGACTTTTTTTTTAATTCTGTTAAAATGTTACGTGGGTTCAATAATAATTAAGAGCTATATTTTAATTTCAGAGATACTTCATTAACTCAGGAGAGATGCATCCTACTAAAGATCAGCCTTAAAATAATGGAACATAAAATGTTGAAATTTCTAAATTGTGTTTAAAGGGAAATTCAAGGAATTATTTGTTTCAAGCATGATTTTCAATGCATACAAATTAAATCATAATATACATAAATCAGTAAATGATATGTTTATGATGAATCAAGAAGTTTCACAGAATGCATATGTCTCATATTTACATTCTAATATGAAAATGTTATACATGTGTAGATTAGTTTTACAGTTATTTCAAGTTAAGGTTTTTTCCAGTTGGTTAGTTATTTTATCACAAGCAAAAGAATGGTGATTTTTCACAACCATGTACTACTCATGCCTAAAGTTGAGCAACGTCTGTTTTACCTTAAAATAGTTTCGGTGAAATTAAAAATTTTTATTTAAAGGGCAAACTAATTGCAGCAAAACTGTTATGTCTAAAGACAAAAGGATCTTGCTAAAGTTTGAATTAGCTTTGGAGTAATTAAAGTTTAAAATATTTATTTTCTCACTATTTTTCATAATGATGTTTTTGTATAATAAATAAAAGCTTAACTAATAACTCTGTGACAGCGAGTCACAGTTTTTTTTATTAAAATCACAAGTCTTATTTAGAATCTTTATCCAAATTTGTTAATTTCTGATACCATTTAAGTATTTCCTGATCCATTCCTGTAGTTGCTGATCCCATTCTTCTCGCCCCTTAATGCGCTAGCACAATGAAGACATCCTCCCCAAGAAATTCCTTTCACATTCCTTAGCCCTGCCCTTTCTCGGAAAACAGCTGTTTGCGGTTTCTTTTCATCGTCCATGAGGATTCGACGAGTGTTAGTTTGTCACAACCGTAACGCTGGTAAAATAATAGAGATAATATCTCAACTTTTTGAAAATAGGTAATTTAACTTTAACTTTGAGCAAGAAGATAAAAATGAGAGCACGGAAGGAGCGCATTAATTTTATAATAATAGTCTGATGTTGATCATTTACGTCGCACTAGTGCTGCACAAAAGACTATTTGCGGCGGTCTGGGAAACATCCCTTGAGGTTTGATCCGTAGAGGGGATGGCCCCCCCCGCTTCGGTAGCCCGGTTACCTGCAACCGAAGTCGAGCACTTTATCACAGAACAGTTTAACGAAGACCAATACCGAACACCCTTGGTCCCTACGCAGACTGACCCAAGTGGTCACCCATCCGCACACTGACCGCAGCCAGTGATGCTTGACTTCGGTGATCTGCTAGGAACCGTGTCTTAACGACCAGTCCCCTTTGGGACAATAATATTCAGAAAACTTTTGAATCGTAAGGCATATAGTTTTTTTGTATCATTTTAAAGTATCTAATTCCACATGGAAAATACAAATTTGAGCGAAATTGGTTGATTAGTTCCTGAGAAATCGAGTTTTATAAGTACGACTTTTTTAAAATTTAATTTCTCAGGATTAATCGATTTTGCTGAAATTTTGCATTTTGTCATGTTTAAAACTTACAATGTTTTGTAATCCAATTTATATGCGAACAAATAACTTGTTTTCATAAATATATTCACTAACATAATACATAAATAGCTAAAATGACAGTTAGAGATGGAGTACTGAAAGTTTTTGAAAGCCGCCAAAAATGTTTGCCCCAGGGCCCCGAGGAGTGAAGTTACGGCACTGTCTCCTGCTCCAGCTACCCACTAGTACCAATATTTTTGACGCTGTGCCTCTTGTACTAATAGTAAGATGTTCTGCTAAAGAGTTTTAAAAATCTTCAATAAAAAAAAAAATGTTGGGCCAGAATTGGATTCCTTTATTTATACTGATGGATTGCTTTTCTAGGTGAAAGATAACGTGATGGAGAAGAAGAGGTATGTCTCTTTTGTAAAATGTATTCTTCTCTTGAATTTTAAAATTGATTTTCTTCTGGGTTGCAAATTGCAGCACAACGCTAAAAATGTACACCTATATCGTTTTACCCGGTCATTATTCCTTTTTTTATTGTTTTTATCAGTTGTCTTTTAATTACTTATTAATACCCAGCAGTTACCAAACTCACATTTATTTTTCCTCAGAGGATTAACATGGGCAAACAGGCCGCTTAATAAATTGAATTAAGTGATCTGTTAAGCTGTCTAATTAAATTAAAAATTGCATTATTTTAGTTAGTTGTAACTTAAGGCAGTCAATTAATTTAGGAATCCTTAATGTTAGTATTACTTTTCTTGAGACTTAATGCTAAGTAAAAAATTTTTGCATCATTTACCCGAAGCAAAAAATAATTTTTGATGTATTTATTATTTTCTGTTACTTTATTTAAAAATACCGGAAAATTTTTTCACTGTAGAGTATACAAATTTTTATGTTACTTCAAAGAATGTAATTTTACATGGTGCGGAATTTGGAAAATACGACATTAGGACAAAATCGGTTGATTTGTTCTTGAGAAAACAAATTTGAAACATAAAATTCTTTGAAAATTTGATAACAGTATAAATGTAATGATTCTAGTAGGGAAACAGAAAATGGCCAAAAAATTGAGATAAAATATTTTATAAGAAAGATAAAACTGTAAAAAAAACGTTGAGTCTTCATATGTTGTTAATTCTTAAAATCAAGTTTGCTTCAAAGAAATTGAATAAATGCACCAACATATAAAAATTTATTTATACTTATTATGTGTTTCATAAATTTCTTATCCAATCTTTTAAAGAGAATGTAAGAATAGTAACAAATTTTTTTGTAATAAGAGAAACGAGGAATTTTTCGCTTAAAAAATAATGTGTTTGCATTTTTAACTTTTTCATGACTGTAATTTAATAAGTTAACCTTTCTTTCTTGATATTATCTACAATAAGATCTTATTATATAGTTCAGATTCCTCATTGCATAAAACTATTAAAATTCATCAGGTTTTCTAGCACAAATATGAATGTTTGTTCATTGTTATTCAGGGTGCATAGCCAAATCTCTCAACAAAAAATAACCACATTTAAATTACTTTTTAAGCACTCAAAAAATATTTGCAAGCACTATATACATTAACAAAATGCAAAGACTTTACATGATCATGATAAAATAATTACTTTTCTTCATTATATTAGCAACCATAAAAAATTTGAGAGATTTTTTGGTACGATTTCAGAGGGTGGAAAATGAAGCCTGAAAGGGAGAATATCTAGCAAAATGCAGCAAATTTGCACATGAGAGTACAAGATGGTAAGCCAAAATGGTTTGTGATTGAATGAATTGTGAAAAAGTTTAACACTAGAAAGACTGAAACTTAGTATATACTTATAGTGCCCAAAAGCAGTCAAAGTAACTGCATTGTGAAAGAATAACTAGTGTGTATAGAAATTTGTTTAAAATTAATTTTAAATATTTTTTTTAATATTATTTACAGTTATATAACAAGTTATTAGTAAATATTAACACTAGAAAAATTATATGTTGTACAAAAAGTCACAAAATTCTAAGAAATTGTATCATTATATACATCATTGTTTTTTTAATTGAAATAAAAAAGCAGTCAAAATTATTTCCCTGGGCGATCTAGTGTTAATAGAACAATGTGAAAACCACACTTTTGCACAATACGCAGCGAAAATTGACATGGTAAAGAAAAAAAGTATTTTTGAAAAGGGAAAATTAAGCATTCTTAAAAAACACCCCATGGAAAAAAGCACCTTCAAGGGCTTTTAAAATATGAAAATAAGCACTTTTTAAAAATGCTACAGGCCATGTTATTCAACTAAAAAAAAATTTATTCAATTTGAAATAAAACAGTCATTAGTAAAAACAAATCGATGTGCAACACAACAATACAAGTAACCATAAAATTGCCGAAACTGATTTCTCAGACTCTGAGTTCATTTTGTTAGAATTGTGAACGTAGAGAGAGGGAGACTGTGGGGATATTTAGAATAGAGTATAAAAAATACACCAAAGTATAAAACCTGGGTAAAATAAACAAACAAAGCAAGTACACCTACATTCCTTTCTTTTCATTATTATAATAACAAATTGTTAAACTGACTTACATTGGGTTTTTATTATTATGCCTATTTGAAGTATAAGTCATGAGATTGTTGAAAAAGTGCTTCAGCATTTTATGTTCTTTCTCTGCCCACCTAAAGAAAACAAAATTTGATTAAAGTTTTGAAGTTCGAAATACAGAAATTGGAAAACACAGTGGTTAAACTTATTTCTTAAATCAATCAAAATTTTTCATATATTAAAGAACAAAAAGTCAAATAAAAATAGTGCAAAGTTACCAAGTCAGGGTTTCCACTCAAATCTGAAAAAAAAAATTCCTTGTGTTTTCCATGTACATACTATTCACAATATATTAAGAGGAAACAAGAATTACTGCGCTCTGTGTGAGATATATTTGGCTAACTATATTTATTAGCTTTAATCGCTAGAAAAACAGCTGAACATAATGTTATAGTAAATTAAATAGTTTAGTATAGCTGAAATATCATGGTTTAATGTCCCATAGATTACGCTTTGAGTGGTCACCATTTTTTAAAAGACAAAAATAAAAAACAAAATTCCCTGCATTTTCCCTGTTATTTTAGGTGATTTTTAAATTCCCTGTATTTTGCAGGTTGTCTCTGCTCTCCCTGTGGAGTGGCAACCCTGCAAGTACAATTTAAAGGTGATTGTCATCCACAACCAACATTAACTATACCTGTATTGACTGATGACATAAGGCATCTATATGCCGGAATGCATGCGCGTTTGCTTGCATTCAAAATTTTGGTGGTTACATCGGTTATTAATGTACCACTATTTCATATTTAAAATGGTTTTTCTCTCGATTGCCTAAACTTGTGATCTTGAAACTTGGATAAATTAAATGTTACTATGACAAACGCATTGCCATAATTTCATTACTCTACAAAATAATTTTTCTCTGTGCAGATATTTTTTTTACATCAGTGTATATACACCCTTGTGCAAATTAATTGAAACAAAATTTTTTTTTCGTGTTTTTTAAAGAAGATGTTTTGGGGTTGTTTCGGTTACAATGGGGTTGGACCTTTGCAGCCTATTGACGGTATGATGCGTTCTGAGCAGTACATTACTATTCTGGGTAAAAACGTTGTTCCAGAGTTGAAGAAACGATACCCTGATGGAACAGGGATTTAGCTCCTTGCCATACGTCCAAAATTGTCAAGAAATTCATGTCTGAGAATCAAATTGAGACATTGGAATGGCCAGGGAACTCTCCGGATATCAACCCCATTGAGAATTTCTGGGCCATATGCATAAATGGCCTATTAAATATGGACTGTACAACTATGGAGAAGCTAATCACGGCGTTAATTTATGTGTGGTACAAGGACACAAATATTATAAATGACTGTAAAAAATTAGTGAAATCCATGCCGAATCGTGTCCAAATGTTAATAAAGTGTCGTGGAGATCATATTATGTACTAAAAATTTTTGAGTTTGTATAAATTTAAATAAAATAGCATTTTCTCTTAGTTTTCTGAATTTATTGAGTTTGTTTCAATTAATTTGCACAAGGGTGTACATATACTTCTTTACATACAGCTGTAAATATGTTCTTTTTTCTACCTGATTTCCATTTTTTAATCTCTAGTACAGCATCCAAGATTTCTTTTAATTAGAAAAGGCTTTATAACATTTTATTTGTGCAATATAAGAGCAACTTTTTAAACTATTGCTTTATTTTATTTTGGATATTTTTTAACATTGTATAACGGCACACCCTAATACTTAAAGGCAAATTTTTATGTCTTTAAATATTTATTTAAACCATTTTATGACTTATCTGTTTTACTATTGCAGCCATGTTTAACTGGTAAGTTTGAAGATATATTAAATGATTTGTACAAGTCAAAACTCTATAAGATGCTCTTGCATTTCAAGGTTTATTTTATAAAGATCTATGTATGTACTATGGGTATTGCGGTAATTATATGAGCTATGATAATAGGTATTTCATGACTCCTGAAAGGACAGTGTGACAGAATTTTTTCTAGCTATCTGCGACTATCTAGCACTAATATCTTTCTGCAAGATACTTTTAATAATAACAGACATATATGTCACTAACTTAAAATAACAGAAGAAAAACTATATAATTTTTTCAAAATTAAACATGTAACAATTTTTTCATTCTGATATTATGGGTGATACTCTCGCATATTGCTGGGAGCGGGGGGGGGGAAAGCACAAATCATTTCTTTCTCCACATTTTGTAAATAATTATTACAATAAAAAATCATGAAAAAATAATGAAGTAATTGCCGAAAAGGAGCGACGACGAAATCATGCGAATCGGACTCCTCAAAAAACTCAGATGAGTGTTTTGTTTCGGTTGTTGTAATAAATAAAATCGTATAAAAATATCTGATTTAGAAACTATGGAGAAATCAATAGCAATAACTGTCAAAAATTGGATGGAATCATTGTCTTGAAAAGTAAATACTCAAACGCACGATTCTAATCTTTCATATTGTTTGAAATATATCGCGATATTTAAAAATCAGGTGAAAATCAATATCAATAACTGCCGAAAATACAATGGAAACAATGCATCGATTTAGGATACTATAGGTGCGAATCGCGTGCCAAAAAGGGATTATCTAAATGCATGATTCAAATATCACGTGTAAATTTCTACTGAAAAGAAATCTGAAATTCTTTTATTTTTAATACAGTACAGAACCCGTTATCCGGAAATCAGAAAACCGGAAAACCAAAAAACCGGAACGAAATTCGATAAATTTTCTCGCCATTTAAAAAAAAAAAAATTTTGTTTCCTCATAAGATTTTACGATTTTTCTTTCTTTTCTTAAAGATGTTTACCTTACCATCATTTTGGAAATAATCATTAGTGTATTACTTCATCGTTTTTCTTATTTCTAAGATTATTTCCAATTTTTTTTTAGTTGGGTTTAACTATAAAAAAAAGGCTTTTTGTAGCGATTCAGAAAACCGGAAAAATCAGTCATCCGGAATAGCGATGGTCCCGACCGTTCCGGATAATCGGTTCCATACTGTATTTCTCATAATAAAAATACAAACGAAAAATCTTTCTGCAAGAAACTCTGTAACCTTCTGCGACAATGTCATTGTGATTCTGCCATGGAGTGAAAGGATAAGTGTTGAATGAATTTCTATAATCAATATACATCAAATTTGAATATTTGTGAAAAATCAATTTACATAGCAAAATTTATTAAATGTTTAAGAAGCTTACAATGTCACTGAATGAGTATCACTGCTTCCTCTGAATTGCTGGAAGGATGAGAACAGCTTAGGTAATAAACGCATAGACATGATGACTGATCTAATGAGAAAATAAAAAGATTAAGGAAAGGTTGAAAAAACTAATCATTCATTTTATGAACTATCAACTGAATAAATTTTTACCTATTATTTGCTATATTTTGTAGGCAGCCTTCTATGAATTTCATTCTTATCATTTTGTCAGTACACCAACAAACGAGACTGCATATTAATTTTTTCTGCTTCAAGTGCAAGACCCTCACTTAGCTGACCCTAAGAAAAAAAAGAATTTAAGTCTGGATGAACTCAAAATCGTGTGAAACTTAGAAAGGTACTTGAAATTTAAATATTCAAAGAAACTGAATTTTTAAATTAGGAAATATTTATGCAAAATTTTTTTTTGAGTTCTCGAAATTGTTCTAAAATTTTAACCTATAACGGCAATTTTCATATAAATATACGTTTGAATTCCACATATGTTTGTCTAAAAGAAGAGTTGTGTAATTTGTAAAAGACAGTTTTAATTTGTGTATATTCTCATTCAACTGATAATAAAAAATAATTGAAAAGTAGTTTCAAAATTTTATGGCAATTAAAAACTTTTGCTACAAAAAATTTTTTACTTCAAAAAGTACTTTGAACTTAACACTTATGAAATTAATAATGTATCTTTTTCATAGCTAACAACACAGATATAAAAAAATCCAGTAGATTTTACGAAATAAAATAAATTTTATGATAATTGTTGCATAATATACTAAATATTTTATAGATAGGGAATTTTGGGGATTTTTATGGTCATCAAAAGTATAAAACATGCAACATTTTGCAGTCATGATTGGCATTAAATATGCTTGAAATGTTTTGTATTATGTTTACTCATAATTTTGAATATTAATAGGAATTACAGTTAAAAGATCAAATATAGTTAAAAGAATTTTTTTAATTAATTTAAAAAAGTTCTGAATAAAATTAAACTGAACAATTTAGAACAAAAAATAAGTTTAAAACTGATATCGATAAATGAGACTAAATTCGTTATATATAAGCAATACTTATTTAAATATTCAAGCAAGCAAAAATCAGTGCAAATTTTTTACTTTAATAGGGATTTTTAGGAAACTCACTCAATAGGGATTTTTTTAGGAAACTATCACTTTAGCGAATTTTTTAAAATGTACAAAATCCAGGAGAAACTAGCAAAATCCAGTAGTCTACTGGAAAATGCAGTAGAGTTAGCAGCCATGCTCTTGAGATAAAAAAATTCTTTTGATCTTTTGTTTATAACTAGTTCAAGCAGTTGACCCTAATAACAGGCTTTAGCATGTTAAACATCATAAGCTAAAGATAACTTTCCCCATTGTTACTTTGAATATATAGCATTTTATCACAACAATTATTTTGCTTTTCATGAAAATCCAAAATAATAATAAAGGAGTAATTACAATTTTGTCGTCTTGCAAAATGTCCCATAAAAGCGTTTGGCCTGATTCACACACAGACTCCAGTTGGAAATGATTTCCCAAATTGTCTCTTGAAGAATGACCTAAAAAATGTTTCCCACCATGAATCTGGGGAGAGTACATGCAGGCCATGTTATTAAGTCTCTGAGCCATTGGATGAAGTTGAACTTGAGCAAGCTGTGCTAGTTCATCCTCACAGCCTGACTCTTCTCCATCAAAGTCAGCAAGATTCTTCTCAGATTTGTTACTGACGTGTGAACTGTTGCAGCTGCCATCGTCTGGGCTTAAGATGTCCTCAACAAAGTCTCTGGAAGATTTAAATTAAAATATTTATACCAGTCTGTGACTTCATCAAATTTCCATGATGATAAAAATTTCATAATAAATGTTTCTCAGGTATATTACAAAACACTTATACCCACCATAGAAAGGCAAAATTATATGCAAAAAATATCGGTCTTATACTATAAAAAAAGCACATCATATACCATCATATAGCACATCAGTGGCAGAATTTTTCCAGGCTTTCTGTGACATACCTATCTGCAAGATACTTTTAAAAATAACAAATATACATGTTACAAATTTAAAGAAACAGAAGTGTCAACTTCAAAGGAAAAATCTTTCCGCGAGAACTCTGTAACTGTCTGCGATAATGTCGCCACAACTCTGCCACAGGGACCATATAGATATTACAGCAACAGACCTAACATGCTATTTTTAAAAAATTTTTATTTATAAATTTAAAAAATCCAGTACATTATTTTATGTAGCGTTAGTTAAGCATAAATTTAGTCGCTATTTAATGTAATCAGTAATAAGAGATGTATGAAAAGATAACATTTGAAACTAAGTTTTTAAAAAATTCATTTTTCCAATGCAAACCACTTTTATGAAAAATCCAATAATTTTTATAAAATTAATTGAGCCTGATACGCTCAGTTTTGATATAATCCACAGGGAAATACTAAGATGTAAACAGAAGCAGATAAACATTTGAGGCTTGTGTATAGGAATTGTATCACAATTTCACTTCTAAGATAAACATAAATCATGCAGTTTTGTAATATTTTTTTGAGTACCACAAGCAAATATAAAAATTAATCTAGTCTAGCCAGAATTTTTAACAAAAAATAAGCACCTTTTAAGTACTTTTTAAGAACTCAAAAATATTTTTAATGACTTTCCAAAAAAAAAAAAAATTTCATAATTAGGATCTGTGCGGTAATGGTAATAAAAATTATTTTTTTCCCTATATTTTTAAAGTTCTTAATTTATAAACATAAAATCAATAAAATTCAAAAACATTTTCAAAAACTTTACATAATTAGATAAAAGAACTAGTTTCTGATAAATATTGCCGAGAAAATTGTGAAAATCATTGTAATTTATGACGACACCGCAAAGAAATATCTTTCAAGATCTAAAAGATAAAAAATGAAGCACTTTTCACAAACCCTGAATTAAAAAGAGCACATTTAAGGGCTTTTAAAAAACGAAAATAAGCACCTTTAAAAAGCTCTACGCACCATGTGATGGCACAAAAATACTGATAATCATAACACAATAACTAGAATAAAACTATCATCCTACCAAAAATATAGAAATATTTTAAAATTGTGTAGAAATTGATGCATTATTTTATTAAAACTGTGTAAATAATAAGTGGACAATTAAAAGTAACATCGCGTAAACAAGTACTAGATCATTGAATTGAGATTAAAAGGCTTTATAGCAAGGTTAATAGCGGCTTAGACCCCTGAAAAATAAAAGGATTAAAAAAGTAAGAAATTAGGGACATTTATATAAACAGGGTGGCCACTCAAATCAGGTTTCAAATTTCCCTGATTTTTCCAGTAAAAATCTGAAAATTTCCAGGTCAGCGTGTTTTCTCTCTCTGGTAAAGTGTAGCATAGGTACAAGAAAAGTGTCAATATTAGTGTATTCGTCAATAGTGTAGTATTTCATTTAAAATGTTATTTTTTTAATAAATCATTTTGAATAGATGTGGAGGATACAATATGTTTAGCTTGCAGAAAATAACGCTTTTAATGAACAAAAATTTTTTTTAAGTGTCAAATAGTTTTTGCACAAAATGTACCAAATAGCAATGATTCAAAACAATCTTAGATAAGTACTGTTTAATATATTTATATAAGCAAAAGAAAATAATTCCAGGTGATTAGAAACCAATAAATTTTTATATTTATTTACATTTCAATATAGAGCCATTTCATACTGTATTTTATCCAAACAGGACTATTTATAAAATTCATTAAAATAATTTTCTTTAAACCAATATCATAAGTCAAATGTTTAAATAATGTTGTTTGTTTCAAATTAGCACTATTATTTTAAGAGATATTCAGTATTCATAAAGGAGAAATTTTCAAATTTCTTTTTCCATACTCCACAGAAGAAAAAAAGCTAGATAAAATTCTTTAAATTAAATTTTTTTTTCTTATTAGAAATTATAATATATTAAGAATTCCAATCATGATTTCCTACTTTAGATGAGTTAATTGTTTTTAAATCTGGACAATTCCATGGTGTCGGAAAAAAAATGAACAATAATTTCTTTGAAAAACTATCTTATAAAACAAAAGTTTGTAATCATCAAATTTTTACATTAAAAATTTAGCATATAATAAACCAATTGAAAAACAATTTGTTTTATAAAAACTGATTATTATAAGTTAAAATTAAATGGATTAAACTGTTGTTGTCGATGTTGATCGCACGAAAGCAAAAAATGATTACTAATTTACAAACTGTCTAAACTCTGTGAGTTTGTTTGTAATTTAAATGCAACCTTGAGTGAATTTTGAAGCTGACATTTGAATAAAAAATTCTTAGCAATTGTTTGTGAAAAATGATACATAATTAATTTGAAATTTTTTACTTAAGTGTCAGAAATGCAAGAAAACTATTGCTGAGTTGATTATATTTCAACTTTTTAACGATAAATTTACGTCTAAATAAAAGTGGATATAACAGATGGTAAAATAATTCAAATTAAGAGAAAAATTCCAGCTTTTCTTTGAAATTCCCTAATTTTTTCAGGTTTTTATCCAAATTTCCCTGACTTTTCCAGGTTTTTTCCAATATAAAAAAATTCCCTGATAATTCCAGGTTTTCAAGGTGGGTGGCCACCCTGATAAAAGAGTAAAAATGTTTACACAAAGCATTATATTATTTATTACAATGAAATAATAAAAAGAGCTTACAGTCTATTTATTTTAAAAATAACAGGAAAAAATTGTAAATAGAATAAATAAATATTTAGAAATATATAGAAAAAATAATAAAATAGTTTTTAAAGAAAAGTGCAAAAAGAATTTTTTTTTACGCCATTATAACATTAATATGGGAAATTTCTGAAAATTTTATGAAACAGAATTTTCACTCCTTGCTAATAAAAAGAAGGTTATTTCAATCCATTTTTCCTTCATTCCTTGTAAGCCATACATTACAATTAACAAAAAAAAAAGAGCCTACTTTTCCATTGCAAAGAAGAAAGGGATAATTAAAATAAGAGAAAATTCTTATTCCATAGACATGCATTTTCTGTCATACAAGTACTTAAAAGCTAAAGAAAAAGTGGAGAAAGTTCCTTACTAATAAAGAAAATCTTGAAAAAATATCTAAATTTTGAAAATAAATTTTCTTGGTTAAGAGGGAAATCTTAAAATTTAAAGAAAAAAAACTTTAAAATTAAAGGGTAATTTCCAAAAGGAGAAAAAAAATATTATACAAGAAATTAAATGACATATTTAATTCAAAATATGGACTTTTGGGGCAAAATGATAAAAAAATAAAGGACATTAAGAGACAATTTATATAAATGTAACAGTTAATCCAACAGTTGGAAAAGCTGGATCTGTCTTTGTATTGTAAATTTACCAGGGTTCATGATTTTTTTTAATTTTAAAAAAAAATGAAATAATAAAAAATAAGATTTATTTGATTTAAATCAGATTTTTTTTTATTCAAACACACTGTAAAAACTTTGATTTATGACTAAAAAAACTTTATAAATGTTTAATCAAAATTAAATTAAAATTAAAACTATATTATAAGAATATTTTAGAAGCTCTAACTACCTAAAACAATTTTTCATTATAATAGCTTCGAATGCATAGCAACCATTTTGAAACAAATGCATGACTAAAATTTAAAGACTAGATGAAATAGAGAATTTGAAGAATACTTTAATTATTAAAACTAAGTTTCAGTTATAAAACCATAATTTTAATTTAAAATTGTGATTTCTTTTTTTCTCTCTTGATTTTCAAAATGACGAAATAAATGTAACAGATTGGTTTATAGATGCAGTCATTCATCAAAAAATAAATAAATATTTAATGCATATATTTTTATATTAAAATATTCATTTTTAATCCTATATCAAAATAGATAAGTTAAGCTAACAAAAATTTATAAAAAAATCTATTTTTTTTCATAAATTTTTTTTATAAAAAATCTGATTATGTCAGAGATACTGTAAATATATTACGAAAAAAAAAATACTAAAATGTTTACTTTAATCTGCACTTTCAATCTTAAGAATTGAAAGATTTTTAAAAAGGTAATTTCAAATGTGTTGGAATTTAACACATACCAAGAAAGGAATTAATATCATTAGTTAAAATTAATTAATGCAGCAATTTACTTAAAATAAATTTTGAAACTAAGAAAAGAAATAATAAAAGTATCCATAATTTAAAACATTGTTTTTTAACTTTTTAAATCAATATATATACATACATAAAAAGCAGTTGATTTAAATCAATGATTTTTTTAAAAAAAAATCACTTGATTTCAATCATCATGACTGAAATTGTGATTTAAATCAACGAATCCTGAAATTTACTGGACCATCTTATAAAGAATTAGTTCATTATCATAACGAAAACAAATTAAAATGACTGTGCAAATTAGTTTTGCTTGATCTAATGGGGGAAAAAAATTCTTAAACAGACTGTCAAATGAACAGAATAAAAAAAAATTAAGTAAAAAAAGATCTTTTAGCAGAAACCAACATTTTGGAAATCAATTACCACAGAAGCAATAATTAAACAATCAATAATTTTTAACAAATTAAAGAAATAATATTTTTTCCCTACTGCTAGCAGAAAAAAAAGAAAGAAGATGGTAGTATAAAACCTAGGAAAACATGAGGGGAAATTAAAAAAGTGCAAGAAAATTAATAAATATGTTGTTTGTTCATTTGAAAACCTGCAGATTTCTTTGGCACTCAATAATGTACTTTTTTTCTTTTAGCATACAAACCTATAACAGGGTGCGTAGCCAAATCTTTAAACTAAAACTAAGCACCTTTTAAGTACTTTTCAAGCATTAAAAAATATTTTTAAGTAGTATACATACATTAACGAAATGCAAACTAATTTTCAAAGACTTTGCATGATCAAGATAAAATAACTAGTTTCTGACAAAGAACTCTTTTCTTGATTATATCAGACATCATAAAATGATCAAGAGATTTTTCGGTTCGATAACAGAAGGTGGAAAATTGAAGCCTGAAATCGAGATTATGTGGCAAAATGCAAGAGCTGCACATGAGAGTGCAATAATCTCACCGAACTCAGCCCAGTAGACGCACATGCGGACTCGCAAGTATTTCATCAAACATGTAAAATGATGGGCACTTTCATATGCTATGGACCAACGCTACGCCGAAATGGATTGTGAAAACGTTAAATAGAACGAATTGAATGTGAAAAACATGCTTTAGCATAATATGTGGCAAAAAACAACATGGTAAAGAAAAAAAAGCACTTTTTACATACACCCCATGAAAAAAGCACTTTCAAGGGTTTTTAAAAAACGAAAATCGAAAATAAGCACCTTTAAGCACATTTTAGGAATGCTATGCAGCATGTTAAAACCTGCAAATTTCTGAAATCTTTAGCACTCAATACAGTACATTTTTGATCTCAGCATGCAAACTGTAAGCTTATATTAATTTAACTAACTATTATAATATGCACCAATAAAAAGAAAAAATTTTTTCAAGGTAAAAGGAATGAAAAACTCACCCCGAAGGTGGAGCATGGCGAAAATAAGCACCTTTAAGCACTTTTTAGGAATGCTATGCAACATGTTAAAACCCGCAAATTTCTGAAATCTTTAGCACTCAATACAGTACATTTTTGATCTCAGCATGCAAACTGTAAGCTTATATTAATTTAACTAACTATTATAATATGCACCAATAAAAAGAAAAAAAATTTTCAAGGTAAAAGGAATGAAAAACTCACCCCGAAGGTGGAGCATGGCGAAAATAAGCACCTTTAAGCACTTTTTAGGAATGCTATGCAACATGTTAAAACCCGCAAATTTCTGAAATCTTTAGCACTCAATACAGTACATTTTTGATCTCAGCATGCAAACTGTAAGCTTATATTAATTTAACTAACTATTATAATATGCACCAATAAAAAGAAAAAAAATTTTCAAGGTAAAAGGAATGAAAAACTCACCCCGAAGGTGGGGCATGGCGAAAATAAGCACCTTTAAGCACTTTTTAGGAATGCTATGCAACATGTTAAAACCCGCAAATTTCTGAAATCTTTAGCACTCAATACAGTACATTTTTGATCTCAGCATGCAAACTGTAAGCTTATATTAATTTAACTAACTATTATAATATGCACCAATAAAAAGAAAAAAATTTTTCAAGGTAAAAGGAATGAAAAACTCACCCCGAAGGTGGAGCATGGCGTTGAGTAGCAAGGTACTGTCCACACTCGTACATGTCGTTATCGATATTGTCACTGAATCCGGCAACATTTTCTTCCCTCTCCAAAGCAACTTCAGCAAGTTTCCACTGCTTGCTGCCGATGAATGGATTTCTTTCCAGGTAAAGAATTTATTAGTTCATGATTCCTAGAATTTACAAATGTCTTATTATATCCTTCGAGGGAGAAACACACTTTATAACAGGGTTCTCCACACTTTCGTCCTCTGAAAGTTCAGCTTTTGCCACTCTTTTATTCATGATGCGTTGCTTTTTATTTGCCACTAGTCTGGCTCTTTTTCTCCTAATTATTTTTTGACTCCAAATATTGCACAATTTATTGCACTCTCCAAATGGGATTTTTTAAGGAAATTAACTCAATTTTAGGGAATTTGCAAAAATCTAAATAAACCAGGAGAATTTTAATTAAACCAGGAGAAACTGGAAAAATCCTGTAGAGTTGGCAGCTACGCAGTAGCTATACTGTGGGTGAAATCTCTTTCACAATAATTAGAAACTTAAAGTATATAGGAAGAGTGAATTCAGATAAACCTAGAATAAACCATGTTATAAATTGTGGAAGAACAAAAATTCTAAATATCAAAACGCAAACAAATTATGATAGAATTACTACTCAAAAATGCATATTGAGAAGTAATTCTGCCACGATTTATTTGCATCTTCATAGTTTGAAAGGGGAGAGAAAAAAAAATCAGTGCTTGTGAAACTTTATACAGCTAACTCTGGTTTTAACTGAACACACTTTGTTCATAATTTAAATTTAAAATGGAACAGAATTTGTCACGAAAAGTTTCTCAAGTGGTAAAGCATCCTCTTAATCAGGAGATATCAAGGCCTCACTCCAGTCTTGAAAATGGTATGTTGCATTTCAGAATGAACCCAAACAAATTGAAACATACACTTGAACCTTAATTAGCTAATTAAAATCAAAGATACTTTTATATAGGTCTGCAAGCACATTATTAAAAATTGTATTTAAGCTCTATATAAAGGGGTTGAAAGTGTGAATACAGGATAAGAGATTTTCACTTTAGTTACACCTTTATGAATACATTCATTACAAAAGCAACTCCTAATAATTTGTTTTTAATTACCTTTTGATAGGCACATTTGTTTAAAAAGCTTCATGTGATACGGCAAAATAATATTTCACATATATATAAAAAATAATAATTTTAATAATAAATTTAATAATAAATTTAACCACATATAATAATTCATATAATAAATTTGACCACATCTAAGACAAATTTATTTAAGAAATAATTGGAACAGGTAGATCAATTTTTAACGTAAACTACATTGTCTACTTTATCATCATAGACTCTGGCCTTCTCTAGATCACTTCTTTAAGTTTTAAACAAATACCAAATTGATTAATGCTTTTTTTTAATGTTATAGCAAGTGGTTTATGGTTGAAAATCTTATGTGTTGTGCTAATTGTACCTGAATAGTAAATATTTTCTGCATAGCTTATTCTGTTTAACTTCATAAATTTATTACTATTATATCCACATAAGTTTCGTAAATCTTTGTATTTGTTCTTCTTTAGAGACTGCACTCTCAGCCAAAAAAGACTTGTAAGATCCTTTTTTCTAGATTAACTACCTATTACTGTTAAGTTTAAGAACCATAGCTGCCAACTTGGATAGGAAAAAATCCAGCAGATTTTACGAAATATTAATTTCTTGACAACTATTGCAATATACACTAAATATTTTACATATAGGGAATTTTATTGCAATCTAAATACAAAAAGTTTATTACACTAAACTCTATAAATGGTCTGCAATATTTTCCATTATGTTTAGCTCATAATTTTGAATAGTAATAAACAAGCAATTTATTGCTAGTTGAAAGCTTTTTTTAATTAGTTTAGAAAGGGAATTCAGAATAAAAATAAAATAAAATAATAATAAAAATAAACTAAAAATAAAAATTAATAAATGCTTACTATAAATGAGGCTTGTTTCACCATGCATTAGTAGTATTTGTTTAAATATTCAAGCAAGCAATAAATTGTGTAAAAATTCTGTTTCAAAAGGTTTTCTTCTCTTTAAAAGGAAACTTACTCAGATTTAGGGAATTTACTAAAGTATGCAAAAACCAGGAGAATTTTTATTAAACCAGTAGACCATGTGAAACTGGCAAATTCCAGTAGAATTGGCAGCTATGAAGACTGGTCATTTTTCTATATTTATAGAAGCACATCCAGTGCTCGATTAAATATTAATAATAATTAGGAGAATATTTCAAGATTTATTATTTTATTACTGACCTCATTAACAACACGAACATGTCTGATATCACTACGCTCATCTTCACTATTGCTTGCTTCGACACTTACACTCCTTTCACAACTACTAGGCTTACGTTTCCTTGTTAAATCTCCACTATTTACACCTAAAAACAGATAAAACCAGAATTAAGCTTTAAATAAAATTATTTTTAGAAAAAACTTTAATGGATATAAAAGTTCGCTAAGATTTTAGCACCAAATATTTATGACTTTTCATCACTACAATTATTGTGGATCCAGAAAAAACAATGAGTTTCTGAAAATTTAAATGTAAGTTAGATACAGGGTGCAGCGGCTGTTGATAAAATGCAAACTAATTTTTCAAAGACTTTACGTGATCATGATAAAACAACTAGTTTCTGACAAAGAACTCTTTTCTTGATTATATTAGCCATTATAAAATGATCCGAGAGATTATTTGGTACAATATCAGAGGGTGGAAAATGAAGCCTGAAATGGAGAATATCTTGCAAAATGCAGCAGAGTTGCACATGCGAGTGCAATAATCTTACAGAACCCAGCTCAGTTTATGTGCATGCGGACTCCTAATTATTTCATCAAACATGTAAAATGATTGGCGCTTTTATGCTACAGACAAAATATAAGCAAAAATGGATTGCGGTTAATTGTTAAAACTTTGAATATAACGTGAAAAGTACGCTTTTGCAAAATACATGGTAAAGAATAAAATTATCATTTTCGAAAGGGGAAAATTAAGCACTTTTTTAAAACACCCAATAAATATAGCACCTATAAGGACTTAAAAAAAAAGAAAATCGAAAACAAGTACCTTAGCACCTTTTATAAAGGTTATGCACCATGTTTAATATTCACATTCATTTTTGAAACAAAAAGATTATCTTTACTGTTAAGAACATTTCATATTCCTAAATGTGATTTAAGACCACAAGTAAAAATGAAAACTGATTTTGAGGCAAATATATTACAGAACAGCCAGCATGTAACTCACCCATATGTAATGATCCCTTTACAAGAACTGAGAATGGACTATTGGCGTTTTGATGATCTCTCAATTCTGATGCCATCGTAGAAGATGAACTATTTCCATGCAACCATATAAATTTGATTAGAGCAGAAGCAAGAAGAAGTGTCTGAAACAAACAATTTTTATATTTCATTAGATAACACATCTCAATTGCTCATTTTCATTAAAACTATGTCAGTTGGGCAAAAAGTTATGTACATTTTGCAGGTAAAAATATGAACACAAATATTGAAAGAAAAAAATTCCTTCATTTACACACTAATTATGAAATTATTAAATTCAAGATAGCAAGAGAGATGTTACTGTGGAGGATTTGCTATATTTTTCATGTATTAAAAAAAAGAGTAAATAAAAAAAAGGTGGTAAAAACATTGAAAAAATATTATTACAAGTTCTTACATTTAGCTACTAGGCATGCATAACATATTACGTTGTTGGCCGATCTTGAAAAAAATTTTCTTTTCTATTAATAAAATGTTTAATTTCTAAGAGCATATATTAAAAAAATTAATACTAAAAAGTTGAATTAGAGTTATTATAGTAGTTTTCTTAACTATGTCATGTTAAATTAAGCTCTATTTTAAATAAAAAAAAGGCCATACTAATATCTAAGCACCTTAAATCATTCTACTTTTTTTCTATAGGCTTAACTTAATTCATTCTTAACATTATTATCTATTATTATGTATTATGATTTGATATTCTATTTTAATTGCAAGTTAACAGTTTAAAAATGAAATTCTTTTATTATAAATTAATCCTGTAATATCACCTTATTGCAAGAATGAGAGTAGTCAAAAAGTGAAAAAGAGGAAATCCAAGGAAATATATATGTATATATATTCAAAATCCAAAAAATTGACAAAAAAGCGCAATTTTTAAACTTATAAATCATGTGATTATAAATCCCGATGGTTAATTTTAAAATTGTATGAATATGCATCACATGCATGATTTTAAATTGAGAGAATAAATCATGATGCGTAATTTTTAGATCACGTAAATACGAATCACGATGCATAATTTTTAAATTACGCGAATATGAATCCCAAAGTCTAATTTTTAAAGCACGTATCAATATGAAAATCGATGTTTGATATTACAACAGCAAAAACGAATCACGACATTGGATTTTAAGCTCGCGTGAATATGAATCGCTACATAAGCTTTTAAAAGCGCGTAAACACAAATCGCGATATTGGATTTTTAATTCTCGTAAATAAGAATCGCAACGTTCAACTTTTAAATCTGTTGAAAGAATTAGTTTACATTGTTGTACATAGATGGCATCACAAATGCTGACATAGATGGCAGCAGTGTTGTCCTTAATATAACCTCTTATCTATAATAAAATATTTAGTCCAGTTTCAGCCTTCACCTAGGTATGTTGCTTCATTTTCTTGTGATCTCATGCTTAATTATTGGGTTAAGTCTTTAGGTTATGGGCCCAGGATGATCCAAGAAATTTAAAGCTAACATTTATTAGGTTTAATATATTTATTTTTAAATTCTTTGATAAGTTTTAGAATTAAAGATAAATAAATTATGGTAGCATGTGTTAACACATGGTTAGGCTTAAATGCATAACACTTAAATAAATGTTGCTGTTTTTTCTTTTTTAAACTTTGTAACTAATTTAATTTAACTATGTTTTAATAGAAAATTTATTATTTTATAGTTATATTTTTTGATAGTTTAATTTAAAGTTAATAAAGAAAAATAATCATGCCAGGGGGAGAAGGTTCTTTTAGCCATAAAAAATTAACTGGGAGGGCAAATTATGCTGATTGGAAGTTTGCCATGAAAATGCACTTAATTAAAAGAGATTTATGGGATTATGTTGAAGGGAAAAAGGAGGATGCAGCTTTAGATGCCAAAGCTTTGTCATACATAGTTGAAGGGATTAGTGAAACAATTTTTAATGATTTGAGGGACTTATCTAGTGGCAAAGAAGCCTGGGAAGTATTATCAAAAACTTATGATGATAAAGGAATAACTAGAAAAGAGTCTGTAATTAAAGAATTGGTTAACACTAAGTATTCAGATTGTAAGGACATGTGTGACTACCTTCATAAAGTAATTTCAGCATATCAGCAATTAAAATCAACAGGAGTTAAAGCAGATGAGGAATTAATAGCTGGAATAATTTAAGCTAACTTACCTGACAGATTTGAACCCCTTATTATGGCTTTGAAAAATTGTGGGGAAGAGATAACTGTTGATAACGTTAAAACTAGATTAATGGCTGAGGATGATAAACCTAATTCTGTTGGGAATTTAGATCAAGCTTTCCTTAATGAGAAGTTTAAAGGCAGGAATAAGTTTAAGGGGAAATGCTTCAAATGTAATTTGTTTGGGCATAAAAGTATAGATTGTCAAAGACCCCCACGCCAGAAAAATGCGTATGATAAATTTAACAAAAAGGGTAATGTAAAGCCTACTTCTAGTAAGACTCCTATGAAGGAAGAAGCTTATGTAGCAGGTATCTATGTTGCAAATTCTAATCCAAATCCTAATGTTTGGTACATGGATTCTTGTGCTTCGTTCCATATGACCCCATATAAAGAATTGATAACAGATTATCAAACTGCAAGTATTAGTCAAATTAAAACAGGCAGCTCTGTTATAGAAGTTGAGGGGGAATAAGGGAGTGTTAGTTTTCTTTTATCTAGAAATGGGGAGAAAGCAAAAGTAACTTTTAATAATGTATTGCATGTTCCAAAACTAACTGCTAACTTGCTATCTATTAAGTATTTAAACAAAAATTTTGGGATGGTTACTACCTTTACAGGGGAAAGATGTTTTGTTCATAGGGGTGATAATTTAGTAGCTAGTGGAACAGGTGTAAGCGATAGATTATATTCTTTAGATATTCATAATGATATGGCTTTAATTACTGCTCAAAACTCATCAAATGAAATATTGCATAAGAAAATAGGTCATTTAAGTGAAGGAGGGATGGTTAGATTGCAAGATATGGTTGAGGGTTTCTCTTTTAATGGAAAAATTAATGATTGTATACCATGCATTAAAGGTAAAATGCATAAACAACCATTTCCCAAGGGTAAGGCTAAACGAGCAAAAGAATTGTTAGGCTTAGTGCATAGTGACCTCTGTGAACCAATGAGTGTTTTATCAATAGGCGGTTCTCGGTACTTTATAAGTTTCATAGATGATTTGTCACGAATGACTTTGGTTTACTTTATAAAGAAATTTGAAGTTCTTGGAAAATTCAAAGACTTTCAGGCATATGTAGAACGACAAAATGGCAAACCTATTAAGGTTTTACGCTCTGATAATGGAACGGAGTATGTTAATAATGAGATGGATAGTTTTCTAGCTTCCAAAGGGATTCAGCATCAAAAGTCTATCCGTTATACACCGGAGCAAATGGGGGTTGCAGAACGCAACAACAGAACACTCGTTGAGCGAGCTCGGTCTATGTTGGTGGATGCCCACCTTGGCCAGGAATATTGGGCTGAAGCAGTAGAAACAGCAGCTCATTGTAAAAATATATCTCCAACAATTGTGGTTCCAGACATGACACCTTTTGAGAAATGGAGTGGTGAAAAGCCAAACTTGAAATACTTAAGGGTGTTTGGGTGTCGGGCTTTTGTTCATATTCCCAAACAGAAGCGTTTAAAATGGGACGTGAAAGCTAGAGAGTTAATGTTTGTTGGGTATTGTAAGGATAGGAAGGGCTATCCTCTAATTGATCCAACTAATTATAGTATTGTTGTAGCCAGAGATGTGCATTTTTTGGAACATGATATGTATCATGACAATAACAGTGACAAAAGTTCACCAGAGTTCAGTGATGACTCTTTATTCAGTGGGTGCATTGTTGATTTTGACAACACATCAGATAAACTCCAAAATGATGATAATGTTAGCAGGGGTGATAATGAATTAAATTTCCAAAATGATATTAATGCAGGTCAGGATGACATTAATGGTTTGAATAGAGGCGATTTTGTAAATAATGATGAGAGTAATAATGTAACTGTAGATAATGACATGCCGAAATTGTTCAAGGCTTTTGTTCAAGGGACACTAAATGAAGAAATATACATGAAAATTCCAGATGGGTTTAATGAATATTACGAACAAAATTTAAATGGGAAAGTTCTTAAACTTAATAAAGCTCTAGATTGCTTAAAGCAAAGTGGCAGGCTTTGGTATCTAACATTAGAAGAAGGCTTAGTTGAAATGGGATTTAGGCAAAGTTATTTTGATAGCTGTGTGTATATTAAACTAAATGATAAAGAATTTGTAATTGTAGCTATTTATGCAGGCTATTTATTAATTTTTAGCAACTCAGTAAGGCTTAAAAATTTAGCAAAAAAGCAACTAAGTAAAATATTTGAAATGAAAGATTTAAATTATTGTTTAGGGATTAAAATAGAATGTAATATATCAGAAGGGTCCATTAACCTAAATCAAACCCAATCTGACAATGAAGGTGGTTTTAATAAAGCACAATCAGATGATGAATATTCTAATACAGATGAAGAAGCAAAGGCTTCAGGCTCTGACAGAAAAGACGAGTGCCACGAGATGATCGTGAAACTTGACGATGAAGGAGAAGAAGGTGGTAAAAGACGAAAACGTAAGAAAGATAGAGAATCCAAGCAAAGGAGTATAATCGTTTCTAAAGCAACTGCTTCATCAAGTGAGAAGTCTGACAGTGGAAAAGAAAAGTCTAAAAGAAAAAGGAAAGCAAGTGCTAGCGATATTGTTCAAAGTGATGAAGACAGTGGGCCTAAAAAGGGGAAAGTTGCTTATTGATAGTGGAAGTGAAGATTCTGACAGTGGTAATGCAAAATCTAAAAGAAGAATAGGAGCAAGTGATGAAGACAGGCCGAGCAAGAACAGAAAAATTGTTTCAGATACTAATGAGGAGAATTACATCTGACAAAGTGAAGAAGAAAATGCACCAAAAAAGGATTGCTTCGGACAGTGGGAGTGAATATGATAAATATAAATGTCGACTATTTAACAAAGCTAAGCATGAACATTGTGGAAAATCAATGGGACTAAAATGATGTATTGATATTTTTTTTGCACATTTGTGATTTTCTTTTAGTATTCCTAAAAATGTAAGCTAAAGTGGGAGTGTTGAAAGAATTAGTTTACATTGTTGTACATAGATGGCAGCAGTGTTGTCCTTAATATAACCTCTTATCTATAATAAAATATTTAGTCCAGTTTCAGCCTTCACCTAGGTATGTTGCTTCATTTTCTTGTGATCTCATGCTTAATTATTGGGTTAAGTCTTTAAAATCAGATAAATACGAAAATAGGTGTTTGATAATAAAATCGCAATTTTAAAAATGCTTAAATACAAAAAGCGATATTGGATTTTTAAATCTCGTAAATAAGAATCATAATGTACGAAATTTAAATAGCGTAAATAAGAATCACAATGCGCAACTTTTAAATCAATTAAATATGAAAATAGATGATTGATATTAAAATTGCGTGAATAAGAATCGAGATGTTTGTGGAGTCTGGACTAGGGATTTCTAAAAGGCTTGTTTGCATTGTTTTTGTTTAGACATAATAAATAAAAATTTACAAGATTAATTGAATGAGCAAATAAATATTTTTACCGCAAGTCCACCTCATTTTTTTTCCGTTTGCTTTCACGCCAAAAAAAAAAAAAAAGAAGCAGCAACGTCTGAATTACGAAAATATGAGCTATCAGGAGAGGGATAAAAAAATGGAAAATCTTATTTTCTGTGAGTAAAATCGGAGAAAATAGCTAAAATAAGTAAAAGGTGGAAGGGTTAGCAGCTAGGATGTAGTCTGAATTTTCTGTTTATCTTCGAAAATCGTAAATAAATATAATAGTTTTATTTTTCAATGACTGAATTTTCACAAAAAAGCGAGATATTTATTAAAAAAAAAAAAAAAACTTTTAGAGAATTGGAGTTTTTGATTAAAAAAAAAAAGGCTGAAATTCGAGAGACAAAACTGAAAATCCTCTAAGAAACGGAAAAATCTCGTCCCTGATTATAAAAGTCAACCAGTTTTATCCCAAGGAATTGATTTTTAGGGAAACTTCAGAGGGAGGAATGAGGACTTCAATACTTTCGCTCGGCGGAAAATTAAATTCCTTGTGCAGAAATTTTTTTTTTGCAGAAATTAGTGGATGAAATGGAAAAATCTTAAGAAAAAAAAAAAAAAAAAAAACGGAAATCCGCGAATCCGCGGAAGAATCACATCCCTGTTATTGGGTAACATTTTACAAAAAATATTGAAACAGTTTATGAAAAACATATCGGAAATGGGAAGTGACTTAACCATTTTGAAATTATTACTAAACAGCAAATGTGTTACATTTAATTTTATGATGAGCTTTACATAATATTACTAAACAATCTGGCAAAAAACATGCACTAATTTTAAAGCAATAAAAAGTTGAATAAAAAGAAGAAACAGTATATTAAGTTGCAATGTTAACTGAATAAAATGATTATTAAAATCCAAGTTTGAATTTTATTCTAATAGAGAATAATAACAAAAAGTTTGGATCTTTTAATTGAGTAGATAAAAAATTTTATGTAACAATCTGCTTATCCTTAAAAAGTAAAAGCGTAACAATCTAAGACTTTAAAAAAAATTTACATTGTAATAAAACGAGCTATAAATAGTAAACAAAGATTTGACTTTCTTGTTAGAAGCAAATCATGCATTCTTATTTAGTACTCAGGAATAAAAACTTAAAAGTATTTCAGAAATTAAAGACTTTTAAAAACCTTGTACAAAAATAAAGTACTTCTAAGGGCCCTTATTTTCCAAAATAAAAATTAAGCAGTTTTTAAGAACTTATCAGGATCGTGGGATTAAGTTCACGGTCGTGGTCGCTTTTGTGTTGCCTTTAGTAGTCGAGTGATTACGTAGTGTGTGATCGAAATTAAGTAGCAACAGCGCAAGGGGGTGGATAATGTCGCAGTCACGAGTCAACTGTTTAATGTGGACCATCTATCGAAGTGGACGTTACTGTCAAGGTAAGTGTGTTCACATCACGTCCGGGGCACCAATGTCTGCCTGATTCAGCAACTCTTTGAATTGAGTCATTTTGAATTAGCCTAAAGACATACTAATTGAGTGTAATAAATCTCAGACTGAGAGTAAAATAATGGAGACTTTTCTAATTCGCCTGATGTATTACAAAATGATAGATTTTTCAGTTAGCTCAAGATATAAAAAATAACACAAATTTAATTAGCAAACAATTAATTAATGACAGAGCTATGTCAAACTATTATAATTATAGATTTAGAAACACATTATTTTAAAAATTATGCGAAAAAACAATGAAATATTTCAAATTCAAGGAGTATAGAGCAAAAAGCAGTTTATTATTGGTGTTTTCTTAATGTCAGCTAAAATTTTACCTAAAGAAATAAAATGCAGAGTACCTGTTCTGTTTGTTCCTTTGTTTCAATATTGCACAGTAATTTGTATGAATGGAGAACAAGAGAAACTTCCAAATTTTTGATGAGAGGAGGTAAAAAATCAAGAACTTGCCGAGAACAGTGTTTCAACTGAGCAGCACACCAAATTGTATCGATGTGTTCGTTAATTATGCGTCCTTCCATCACCAGAAAATTTAAAATAATGTGGCTCTGTTTTATTAACTATAACAAAGATAAATAGAAATACTTCAACTCATAATAAAAACACAGCTACGTCAAAATCAATGCCTTAAAGCTCAATTAATAATAGGCATAGCTGCTAACATGGATAATATTAAAAAATCCAGTAAATTTTATGAAACAATATAAATTTTATAATAATTGTTGCAAAAGGTACTAAATATTTCATGTATAGGTAATTTCAGGGATTTTTATACTCATCAAAATAGAAAAACTTCAATATTTTCCAGTTATGATTAACATATATATGAACTTGAAATGTTATGTATTATGTTTATTTGTAATTCTGAACAGTAATAGGCATTTAATTCATCAAAGAAAGTTAACTGATTTCTATAAATGGGGACCGTGTCATTATGTATTAGTCACACTTACTTAAATATTCAACCAAGCAAAAATTTATTTCAATAGGATTTTTAAAGGAAACTTACTAAATTTTAAGGACTTTTCTAAAATAAACAAAAATCAGAAGACTTTCAATTAAACCGGGAGAAACTGGCCAAATCGAGTAGAGTTGGCAGCTACGAATAAGCTTTTTATAATCTCAAACTGAAAACACAATGAATATGCTGCTTAAAACATTTTTGTACAAAAGCAATTCAAGTAATTGTTTACCCTCACTTTATTTCAAAATTCTATGATTGCTGATTATGACAGATCTCTTTTAAAGTAACAGGAAAAAAATATGGGTAATTAATGATAACAAAACTCTCTCCCACAAACTTTTTACTCATTTGCAGAAATTAATAAATAAATGCATGACCCCTGAATTCATCACCATAAAAATTTAATAACATAAAATTGAGTTCTTTTTTCTCACAAAATGAAAAGGGAAATCTTGCTAATGTCTGAATCATGTATACAATTAGAGGGCAATCCGTTAATTAGAACTATCAAATCACCATATTCACGATCATCATTATATAAAATATAATGGGTCAGAAAAATAAATAAATCTTTCGATACCATACAAGAATTCTTTTAAGATTCGCATTGGTATTCATGGAAAACAAAAACTAGGCACACACAAATATCAAAACAAAAGGCAAAAATCAGGGAAAATATTCCTTAAAAATTCTTTAAAAAATTATTTTATTCATCAATTGAAATAAATATCAAATAAAATTTAAAGAAAAAAAGAATCAATGGAAAAATTATTTATCCATTTGATATACTGCTCTTTTAATTTAAAAATATGAATAGGATCTTAAAGTGATTGTGCCAAATTCCATATAAATCCTAAAAGATTTTAAATTCTAGAAAATTAAATAAAAAATCTAAAATAAATGTTGGTATAAACACTACTTGAAAAAAATTTATATTATTCACTATACATGATCTTTTTAAAAAGTACTCTACCAGACGCGATAGTGAGCTCAACTCAAAAAGCCTAAAGATTTCTTGAGTAAAATCATTAATGACCCATTTTAAAAAAATAAAATTTGTTTATAAATTTAAATCATTAATATTTTCAAAACATGAAATTCTAAATAAATTATATACAGCATAATTTAAATGAATAATAATATATAAGTTTACTTTTATTTCTATCACATTTATTTTTCTACCAAAAAATTTTTTTACAAATGAAAGAGATGCCAAGTATAAATTCTAGTTCTAATATTTTTCAATAAAATATACAAGAAATTTTATACATAAATGTGATCAATGATTTCTTGAAACTTCTGAACCTTGGATTTCCAGATACTTACAGATCGCGATGGCGAAAAATACGGTAATCCGGATTTTTTCAAAAGCAAAGTGTCATTTCTGTAGCTTTTAGACCCGGAAGAATGATACATAAAACCCGGAATACTATCACCCCTTGATCATTATTATATAAAAGATAATCGGTCAAAGAAACCAAATATTTCAATACCATACAACAATTCTTTTAAAATTCACATTGGTATTCATAGAAAATAAAAAATTCTGAGCACACACAAATATCAGAACAAGCGTCAAAAAATAAGAATAAAATATTTTTTATTTTACTATTCAGTTAAAAAATTCTTCAAAATTATTTTATTCATTATTTGAAATAAATATTATTTATTCAAATAAATTTGATAATATCAATATTATTTAATAATAAATATTATTTAATAATAAATATTATTTTGAAATAAGTATTATTTATTTCAAATAATGAATTTTTGAAATAAATATTATTCGAAATAAACATTACTTGAAATAAAATTTAAAGAAAAAGGAATCAATGGAAAAATTATTTATCTATGATATACTGCTCTTTTAATTTAAAAATATTAATAGGATCCCCTTAAAGGGATCATGCGAACAAATTCCTTACAAATCCTTAAAGATTTTAAATTCTAGAAAATTAAATAAAAAATCTAAAATAAATGCTGGCACAGACAATATTTTAAACACAAATTTTATATTATTCATTTTAGTGAACAATACATGATCTTTTTAAATTTAGTCTACTGAAGTTTTAGTAGTTTTTAAAAATCTTTTGAATCAAATAAAAGTAACTGTTAAAATGAATTAAAAAATATGATCCCAAGACAACTCACCTCAACATGAAGATTTGGACCAAATATACATTCAATAATTTTATTTTCTATAAGCTAGTTAGCTAAAGAAGAACTTCCAATATTTTCAGCATCACTTAAGCTTTCATTTTGACAAAGTTCATTAAACATGTGGATATGGTTCAGTAAAAAAGACTATAATTAGAAAATATAAATAGTTTTTATAGATTAGTAACAAAAAATAGCTTAAAATTAGAAGCATTTATAAAATTTTTTAACAAAAACATTGGTTATTTTACTTTCTTTGACAGATGTCTAAAAATTCCAGACACTCTGAACACACCAAAAAAAAAAAAAAAAAAATCCAAACTGATAACAAAGACTTATGTAAAAGTTAGGATAAAAGTAAAAAGGTTTAACACTGCCTTCTATTTCATAACATATCGGCCCCTATAAATACTGAATTCTTGCAGACTCATGCTTGCAGGTATCCTGAATTCTCCGAACCCCCAATGAAGTGTACAACAGTTTTCATAAAAACAGGGATAATTGTTAGCCGAACCCAAATATCCGGAAAATTTTCTTGAGTAAAATCATTAATGATGCATTTCAAAAAAATTTATGTATTTATAAATTTAAATCATTGATATTTTCAAAACATGAAATTCTAAATCAATTATATGCAGCATTATTTAAATGAAAAATTATGTTTAAGTTTACTTTTATCTCTAATCACATTTATTATTCTACCAGAAAAAATATTTACAAATGAAAGAGATGCCAAGTATAAATTCTAGTTCTAATACTTTTAAACAAAATATACGAAACTTTTTATACATAAATGTGATCGATGATTTCTTGAAACTTTAACAAAAAATCTGGACTTTTTCTGGAGCACAATCATCTCCATTTAACTTTGTATAACTTAATTAGAAATCTTCAATTACTTTTAATATTTTTTTGGAGGAATAATTCTAGGGCCCTCTCCACTTGTTCTAAAACTTTTATAAAGTGTGCAACAGTTTTCATAAAAAAAAATGCACAAAAATGCTGCATTTCTATTTTCTGTATAACTTAATTAAAATTCCTCAAATACTTTTAATTTTTTATTTTGTAGGAAACATTCTTGGACCCTCTCCACTTGTTCTAAAACTTTTTGATTTCATGAATTTCAAAAAAAAAAAAAAAAAAAAAAAAAAAACTGACTGTTAGGGACATCACTTACACAAATGTCATAGAGAGAAATTAGTTTACATATTTCATGAATTATTTTTTAAAAAAAGTTTTTTAATTTCAATTCAAAAGATTATAAAATTTTCAAAAACATTCAAGTTTCAAAGATTGAAACTTTAAATTTTTCTGAAAAATGCAAATTCATTTGTTGCGGATGAAACATCTAGTGTAACGGATTTAAAACTCTAAGAATTTTGAATTATTGATTAGTTTTCACAAAATGGAAACCATAAATAAAAGATTACACAAAGAAAATGAATTATAACTAAGAACAAATTATTTTATGAACGTATTTGACAAACAGGAGAAAAATGTATTAACAAAGTTTTGAGTAAAACAAATACTTCTTATACACTTCTTTTAACAAAGAAATGTCTAGTAAGAACTTCGTTTTTCGATCTTGTTTGCGATTAAATAAGTAATAAATATTCATCATAATTATTAATGGCTCGACAGCCCAGTGTGGGTCTTGGCCTTCTCAAGAAGTTTTTTTTCCATGATAACCTTTTTCCTGCTAAAATTTTACAGCAATAAATATTACTCAAATTTAAATTGTGATGTAAGATATTTACAAAGGGCTGTCATTTGACATTTGATTTTTGCTTTCATATAAGTAAAGATGTTGCTCGGTATTTATGTAAACATATTCAAAAAATAAAATTTTTACAAGGTTTACAACACTTTTATGTCCTACATTTAATTTAATGAGAATTAAATTAAATTTAGGACAGTTTCAAGGAATAATATATCCCATAAATATCACAATTATTACAATAATAATAAAATAATAGTAAATATTTTTCTTTCTTTAAAGTCAAAATCTTATAGTTCGTAAAAAAGTTTAGAACAAAAAATTTCGTTAACTTTTATAGTCTTTATTTTTTTACTAAAGATAAAACTATGTACTTCTTGTCACTCTGAAGTTTTTCTGCTGCCAGACTTAAATATTTAATCAACATCATGGGTAGAAATTAAGGTCAGTGGTATTATAGTCGGTTCTAACATCAAATACTTATTACAGTCAACTATATGCTCTAATAAGGTGAAAGGGTAGGTTGGATAACAAAATCAGGGTGGCCACTCAAATCAGGTTTCAGATTTCCCTGATTTTTCCAGATATAAATCTTAAAATTTTTAGATCAGTCTGTAATTTTTTCTCATTAAGTGTAGGATGGGTACCAGAAAAATGTCAATAATATTAAGTATTTTATTAAAAATGTTAGTTTTTAATATATTATCTTAAAAAAATAATTAGAATATATATATCCTAAATATACTATTACTGTGGTTGAATGAATTGCGAAAACATTGAATGGAGCGAGAATGGAACACTTTTTGCACAATTCGTGGCAAAAACCGACATAATAATAATAAAATAATTTGGAAAAGGGAACATTAAGGAAATTTTAAAAATACCCAATGAAAAAAGCACCTTGAAAAGGCTTTTAAAAAACTAAAAAAAAAAAAGAAAAAAAAAGCACCTTTAAGTATTTTTTAAAGACACTATGCACCCTGTTATCTCAAAATGTGTTTTTATATAGGGAGAAGAGTTAGAAACAGAATACATACATTAATTTGAGCAATCCCAGCAAGTCTCATGGTAAAAGTGCAGCAGTTAAAATACTTGAAAGCAAGGTCCATGCCTTCCTTGTCAAAAGTTGCATGGTTATCCAGAGGATCCTTCACTGTAGCCCACATAAATTCAAATAAATTGCGTTTGCCAGCTGCTCTTAAATGACTATCTTTGATTTGACATAAATATCTGTAAAATAATGGTGTGAAAAGATTACATTTTGGGAAGCAAAGGCAATAATCATAGTAAGATAAAAACGTAAAATATCTGTGCAGACAATTCAAAAGCAGCTGCAAGCTCATAATATTTTTGATAATAGAATAATTTTAATAAATGTACGTAAGCAGTTAACTATTTCATATTTTCATTTATTCTTGACAAAAAATAGATATATGTATACATGCAAATTAATATTAGTAGTTATACATAGAACTACATTCATATAAAATAATTATCATAATAAGTGATATTAGTAATTTTGCTCCAAACGAAAAAACATTAAAAGATTTCCTACTGTCACTGAAATTGTCTATTTCCGTTGTAAAGCGATAGTCAAGTTGAGTTGTACAAAATTGTAATATCGACTGCTAATGGCTGCAGGCTTGACTGCTAATCCTTGGACTAAAGTGGCAGTTACATCTTTTCTCTTTGGAAACAGCATGCATACAACTGAATGCAGACTTTCTTCTACCTTGCATAAATCATGGTTATGCCGTCTGCGTCATATTCCCTTCCACTGCAAACTTTTTGTTTGAGTATGTGGATACTTTTTTTTTAATATTACAATTAATAGTGAAAAAGTAATTGTAAAATTGGGGAATCACCACCAATATATCCATGCACGTCGTGTGTCTATATCTAACCATGGCAGTAATAGAACTCAGAGAATAGTAAAATAACATTAGCATATAGAAAAATAAATTTCTTTTAATTTGACAACATACAATTATAGTAGTTGACCATAGATATTACAGAGAAACACTGTGAATAGCTCGGAATCTTTTAAACGTTATCTTTAAAATAATTTTTAGTAACCACAGTATAAATAAATGCAAATGTGTTCTAACAACAGATTGTATTGAAAAACAAGGACTTTTTTTAAAGGAAAAAAAGATATTTTATGAGGTACATTTTTTTTTATGCTGTTTAGCTTGAAGTAGTAAAAACTGGGCAAGTGGCAACAAAAAAAAAATTCTGCTTTAGCCTTGTAAATTGTTATACAACCTCTCTACTGATTATGTTATCATTCACTCAAAAAACTTTAGAAAATTCTGTGAAATTCACTGAAAAATCACATGCCTTGCATATAGTTTTTCAGATCCAGAAGGATGATAAGAAAAACCTGAAATACAATCATCCCTGAATTAAGACAAAAAAAAAAATTATAGACAATATTACGTAAAACATTACAGTAGGATTGTATTAAAATTTTAAAGAAAAAGTACATTTATGTGCATTCAAAGAGGGTTATCTAATCTTCGCAATGCTTATGTACAAAACAATGTGAAAAACATAAATGAAAATTTATACATTTATTTCGCTTACTTGGCACCGAAAATGCAAGTATTTTGTCATCTAAATTGGAAACATTACAGTTATCTACAATAATTCATTTTGATAGATTGTCTTTACAGTTATCTACAATAATAATTCATTTTGATAGATTGTCTTAAGTAATACTTTAACTATTGTTAAATAACTAGTTATACATTAGGTATTTCTTTATATTCATTTTGTTATAGTTTAAGTAGTGTTAAGTGATAGTTTAAGTAGAGTTAAACATTTAATTATATGTTAAGTATTTATTTAGAATAATTAGGTATTTTTATAGAAATAAAAACTTAGCTATGAAGTAATTATTTAGAATTATTTTTAATCCTTCATTCAAAAAATACAGTAAAAATTTTTTAAACATAAATGGTTGCAAACTGACATACTAATTATTAATGGAGCTTGCCTTTTTTGAGCAGTAGCATATTTATACAGGGTGCATAGCCAAATCTTTCAGAAAAAAGTAAGCACCTTTTAGTACTTCTAAAGCACCCAAAGAATATTTTTAAGTATTACATACATTAACAAAATATAAAATAATTTTCAAAGATTTTACATGATCATGATAAAATAACTGGTTTCTGACAAAGAACTCTTTTCTTGATTATATTAGCCATTATCAAAAGATTTTTAGGTTCAATATCAGAGGGTGGAAAAGGAAGCCTGGAATTGAGAATATCTTGCAAAATGCAGCAGAGTGCAATAATCTCACCTAACCCAACTTAGTAGATGCACAAGCCGACTTGCAAGTATTTCATCAAACATGTAAAATGATAGGCACTTTCATACGCTAATGACCGACTGTATACTGAAATGGATTGTAGTTGAATGAATGGTGAAAACGTTTAATAGTAGTACAATGTGAAAAGCATAATTTTGCATAACACGTGCCGAAAATCGACATGGCAAAGAAAAAAAATCTCCTTTTGTAAAAGGAGGAAATTACAGTTTTTAAAAACAGTCACTGAAAAAAGCACCTTTAAGGGCTTTTAAAAAAAGAATATCAAAAACAAGCACCTTTAAAAACATTTTAAAAATGCTACGCTCCTTGTTATACTGTACTCAAGTTATGGCTCAAGAGATATGTAAGGAAGGAAATAATATTTCTGCTGTCGACAATGTCTCATACTTATGGTGGACTGTGTGGCTACCAGATTGATTTTTAATTATTAAAAAAATCAATACTCAGAGAATTTTGGCAATATCACAGTTAAAACTGTAACCAAAGTACTTCCACCCGGGCAACAGCTAACTGGGATTAACATTAAAAAATTTTAACATTGTAAAATATTATATTACTCATAACAGAACAAAATAAATATTAAAACATCTGGACATAGACAATTAAAATATATATATATATATATATTACCGTATCACTCCTGAACGAGCTAGCATTAGAGGTTGCATTATGGTGCCTATGTTCATCCACAGCTTTAACTATAAGAAAGAGACAAATCAAATTATTGGTCTATTATGAAAAATAAAACACTAACATTATCATTTTCCTATTGGAATGTTCTTTAAATATTTTACTTTAAATTCAAATTTTACTAACATCTCATCTAAAAGTTTTTACTCAATGACAGTGAAAATGAACTTGGTAAAAAGTTTCTGAAACAATGCTGGCTATAACATTTCAATAAGAGTATTATCGATTGCACTAGAAAACATTTAAGCTGAAAAATTTCATACATAAATAGATCTTTTTAATGTTATTTCTAACAACATTGTGGTTTGCAATCACAACATACATTATTGTAACGTTGTGATATTACAAAATTTAACATTATAGTTTTTAGAAAAAAAGTTTTCCTAAAGTAAGAGATGCGCAATAATAGCTCTTTGAAAGTGAGGAACACATTTTTCTATCACAGTTACTTTTGTTTCAAACATAAATTTAGGGTGCAAAGCTAAATATTTCAACAAAAAATAAGCACCTTTTATGTATTTTTTAAGCACTGACTAAACATTTTTAAGCACTATACACATTAACAAAATGAAAAATAATTTTCAAAGACTTTATATGATAATGATAAAATAACTAGTTCCAGATAAGGAACTCTTTTCTTGACTATATTAGCCATTATAAAATGATCCGAGAGATTTTTTGGTTCGATATCAGAGAGTGGAAAATGAAGCCTGAAATTGACAATATCTTGCAAAATGCAGCAGAGTTGCACTTGAGAGTGCAATAATCTCAATTAACCCAGCTTAGTAGATTCACATGCGGACTTCAAAGTACATATTTCACCAAACTTGTAAAATGATTGGAGCTTTCATACGCTATGGACCGATGGTATGCCGAAATGGATTGAAGTTGAATGAATGGTGAAAACTTTGAATAGATCAATGTGAAAAGCACGCTTTTGCATATTATGCAGTGAAAATTTTCATGGTAAAAAAGGAGAAAAAATATTATTTTCGAAAATGAAATATTAAGCACTTCTTAACACTCAATAAAAAAAGCACCTTCAAGCACTTTGCTAAAAGGCTACACACCATGAACTTAGCATCGAATTTAAATCAAAGCTCTGATAAATTAATACATCATATAATAAGAGAATAATAATATTAATACTTTCATAAATACTACTTTTTCAGCAAAGTAGCACAACTTTTTTATCAATGTAACAAAATATACAGATTTAAATTAAAGGTTAAATAATAAAAAAAATTAGCTGCAATGAAAAACAAGTACAAGGTACAATGTGTAATTATTAATATTATTGTTTGGAGATCACTGCACTTAAATTATAATATAGATTCAACGAGAGCTGAAATTATAATGTTTAAACACGCTTCTTCTCGCCCCCCTCCAAACAAAAAAAGCTACATTATAATAAATGCATGATTATTGTCAGATAATTATTTTGTTCGCTATTTGCTTTGATGATACGTATAAAATTCTGATAAATGTAAAACATTTTCAAACATGAAACCTTTTAGTAAATTTTATTTTAAGAGATCTAGCGCAGAAAAAATCACACTATAAAATATCACAGTCATCTTTCAATAACTTTTGAGTTTAATCATTAATTGTTATTAATCAATTTATAAATTTCAGCCATTGATAAATAATTTTTCCAAGGAATATCCAATTTCCAAGACTTATCAAAAATTAAAAAACTTTGTGTAAAAGATAACTAGACAGTTTTTTTTAATATTAAAAAGCAGTTATTATAAAGAACTCGCAAAAATGTGTAGTTTGCATATTTTTTTCTAGCCCTTTTGAAATAAATTTTGACTTTGTCAAACTTCATCAAGAAAAATAAATGTTATCACTTTTACACATAAATACATTTTCCAGTTTCAAATATTTTAATATATCTTGTTTAAGTACAGATGTTAAATATTATCATAAAAACCTACCAATCTTATATTTTTAAATTTCAATACATGAGAAAATCTAAGGCATTTTATACAAAAAAAAATCACAGTAAATTATTAATTAAATTTGCTTGTAACATGTAAAATTAAATTATTTGCTGTTATTTTTTTCTTCTAACTCTTGCAATTCAAATTTTTTTCCTTTAAAGTTTTTATTAAACTATTAGATTTTGACAGCTAAGTCATATAATTTAGTTTCCCTGCTTGGACAGCAGAAATTCCTCAGCGTACTTAGTAAGTTCATCTATGCAACACAATAATCTAAGGAGTTTCTAAGGACTAATTTTGAAATCTAAGTAGTTCCAAGTACTCCTTGGAGACTTTTTTATTTCCAAGGAGTTTCTAAGGAGTATAAGGAGTCTGTACGCACCCTGCAATTGATGTTTGTCGCCGAATTGGTTTTCAAATCCTGCCTATGTACTTGTTTCAAGACTTCACAATATACTTTTCCTTCTTCAGTATTCATATTTACACTAAAATCACCGTCAAGACAGTAATTATAAGTTGTTAATAAAAAAAAATCTAAAAATACTTTAAGTTATTATTATGTAAATACATTAAGATTGACTGCTGGTAAAAATTATAAGAAAAAATGAATTCTAAAAAAAATTTCAAACAGCAGCCGTTGCCATAGCAATGTATGCAATAAGCCATTGCCAATATCAAACAGCAGCCGTTGCCATAGCAATGTATGCAATAAGGACACAGTTGAAGTGCACATCACAGTTGAAAAGTGTGATGGCGTCCAAATAATGTGCGCATGCCATGAAACGCAAACCAATATCCATTTTGCCAAGGGGTAATAAAAATGTATTAATAATTTTACAACACTTTTAATTCACAAAACTAATGTAGGCAATAGATAACCGGCACAGCTAAGAAACATTGAGGAGATGACATAAGTTTTTCATTTTTTTATACGACTTGCTTCTGATCATTTATTTAAGATATACACTGACGTTAAGTATAAGTTAAACATAATTATTCCCTTTTAGTTTTTCTTTCTTTACCAATGCATGGCTTCTATTTAAAATTAAAGGTAGGCATGTAAAGACAAGCTGACATAAAAGTTTGCGTAGTTTTTCTTTTTAAGTAAATTTCCAGTTGTCAATATGTCTAATATGATCTCTTGTTTTTTACATAAAGAATTCTTTAACAGTTTTTGTTTATTGCAACCTTTTCTAATTGTTGACTGTGAAAAAATTCGAGCAGGATCACGATATTCTTCGATGCATACCGTAGAATAATTTCAAATGTTGCTTCAAATCAAAACTCTTAGTTATTAAAATTAATAAATGTATCCCACGTTAAATACTGAATGTTTTGGCCATAACTTTTTTTGACGTTCGAGATTAGCAAATATTTTTGATAGGCTAATGATTCCCTACTAATAGTTAATGTTTGAATGAAAATCAAAACACGTAGTTTTTTTTTTTATATATAACCGTCGTTGTACAGACAACTCAATTTTTGGTTTACCACTACTAATGCTCAACTCCGTAGCTTTGCAATTTGGAGCCCAATCCAGAAAGGAACTCCTGGATCAAGTATTGGGAGAAATTTGCCTTCGTGGAGGACTACCTGATGGAACTAACCAGCATTCGAGTTGCATGGAGAGGAAAACCACGAAAACTTCCCACAGTTAGAATTACCTCAAGGGAATTCTGATCCCTGATCCGTCTACCACAGAGTATATTTTACGTCAGCACCTTAATTAGAGCGTTCTGGATGCGCAATTCGTACCAACCTTCGAATAACAGCAATGGCTCAACCAGCCATTGCTGTTATTCGAATCAGATTCAACTCATTGGAAGGCGAGATCTTCTGACCCACAACAACTAATGTGGTTGTTATGAAAAAAATGAATTGAAACTTACTTTTGACTAAATCTGATGAAAAAGATTGTTACTCTAACATAAGGATGTTAAATTATAAACCAGCATGCCGCCCTGTTCATGATCCCAGGGTCGGACTGAGAGTTTGGGGCCCACAGGAGCCCCTTGAAAGAATTGGAATTCTATTTTTTGAAAATGTTAATAAAGCGTTTTTACTTCTCCTACGTAACTTTATTTACAAAATTTATAAGAAATATTAAACATTCTTTAAAGAGCTAAATATTTAATAATATAAATTTAAAGCACTTACTTATTAGTCAACATAGTTCATTTTAGAATTTATTGCAAAAATATAAAAAAATTAAATTTGTTAGTCTTTAATTTAATGAGTACTAATAAAATTAGTACCAGTAACCACTTTATTCTGTTTAAAAAATATTTACTTATTTTCTCTCAACCTTAGACAGTTGAAACAGCTTTAAATGTCGCTTAAACTTAACCCAAAGAATTTTTTAAACTCGTTTTTACTCAATCAACTATACAGGTAAACAAAATGCTGACCTGTACAGTTAAGCAACAAATAAAAAAGAAAATGTATGGCATAAATTTTCCAATGAATGATGCATTGCAACTTTGAAAAACTGATGCGCAAAAACAAAAATTTTTTTTAAACATTTATTGCTAAATAAAACAAATGATCTTTCAAATCAAATTTGGATTGCATATACTATTACTGTGAGTGACCGAAATTAAAAGTATGTCAACTTTCACTGGTGAAAACCTACCTCAGTGGTAAACGGATCATGGGTTAAGTCCCCTTGCCGTCAGGCTAACCGGGGAAGGTTCTCGTGGTTTTCCTACCCATGTAACTCAAATGCGAGTTAGCTCCATCAAAGCATCCTCCACGAAAGCAAATTTCTCCCAATATTTGATGCAGGAGTTCCCTTGTCTTCCGTATTGGTTTCAAAATTACAAGGTTCCGCAATTAAACATTAGCAGTCGTAAACCCAAAAATCGAGTCAGCTGATCAACGACGGTTATAAAATAAAATGTAGTTAACTGCAACTACTTTTTTTACAAACTATTTTCAAAATGAAGTTGTTATCGTTGAAATGAAAAGAATGTCAGCTTTCACCGGTGAATGTCAACAATTGCACAGTTACTTAGGTGAATGTCCGAAATATTTGTTATATCCGATTTGATATTCGTTAATATTATTGTAATTATTTATACGATATTTTAATGTCTTCTGAGGATAGATTAGAAGAAACATCAGTGTTTAGAAAATGCATTCCGGGCACTGGCACTTAACTAGACCTAAGAATATATTTCGAACATTTACCAAGGCGAGTAAGAGGTTGTCAACATTCAACGGTGGAAGCCAACAACCACCAATATCGGTCTTTCGCAGTAACACATACATTGTTATGAATTTAAATAGGTATGTAGTCCAAAGTTTTAAATGAAAACAGCGTAAAAACTGTTTTCAACTTAAATATATTTTTTAGCTGCACAGGTATCATAGTTAATGTCAATAAGTGCAGGAAATCTGTGGGACCAATGTTGGTACCCCCAAAATATTCGAATCAATCTGTCTTAGGCCACTTTGTGTGAGAAAATTTAGTAAAAGCTATAAAACATTGCAAGTTCGACCTGAATATTTTTGAAAGTTGATTTGATCAGTTAAGGAATTAATCTAAGGAAACCAGAATTCCAAAAAACACAGTGACAACTCCCCAGTTTCCTTATCTTTTTCCCCTCCTTTTTTGAAAAGGGGTTAATAACATTGACCAAAAAGGAACAAGTGAGTAAAGTTTTGAATAGGAAGAAAAGCACAAAATAATTTATTGTTTTGATTTCTATGAATTTTTACTAAATTCGGTTTCAAATGAGGCTCCGATTTCTGTATATTTTATTAATGTCGTTAAACAGCCGACACAAGTTTTGGGTTTACGACTACTAATGTTCAACTCCGTAGTCTTGTAATTTTGAATGGAACCCAAAAGACAAGTAAACTCCTGGTTTAAGTATTGAATGAAATTTGCCTTCAAGGAGGACTTTTTCTTGGAACTAATCTACATTTGCATTACGTGGAGAGGAAAACCACGAAATGCACCCATGATTATTCCAATGGCAAGGGGACTCTAGCCCATGATTCGTCTAACACTGAGGACTATTTTATGTCAGCACTGTGGTCAGTGCAAGCTGAAATTCGTATCAACCAGGCCTCGCTGGGATTCGAACTCAGTTCCTCATTGAAAGGCGAACGCTCTATCCCCTGAGCCATCACGGCTCATGATTACCGTATTGATAGTAACCAATCATTTTTAAAATCATAAGAAACGATAGTTGTGAAACTACGAAATTCAGCCTACATGATTTGTTGCTGGATTGGGTGAAAATAATAAATGAGTACATAGACTTGAATTCATCACCATTAAAATTAGATTGTGTATCAAAATTTTCATTATTAATTAAAATAAAAAGATGTGGGTTGAAAATTTATATTTTTCCTATTCTGCGATTTTAATAGATTATTTTAAAATCCTTGATTATTTAAGTAGAAAACGGTGGTCTTCTGAAAGTGCACACAATTCGAAAATATCAGGTCAAAAAGCTGAGAGTCAGAAAAAAACACGGCAGTCAACCCAAGTCAAAATTCTTGATGCTTCCATCATAACATTTTGAACATCATTCATGATGAACATCAATTGATGGTCCTCCAATATTATGCATTCATGGTTTTTGATATCCCAACAAACTTTCCGTATTCCATGATGGAAAATGCTACTTTATGACTGCGAAGGTTAACCATCAAGAGAGGTTTGACTCTCATGGACCTACAACCCATGATGATCTTTGATGGTTCATATTGGTTCTAACTATACAATTCCATAATGGTTTAATGGGAATTCTTGATGGTTCTCAGGAATATAACATCAAACCAATTTGGTATTTTTTTTATGCTGGACTATCATAAATCGGTTCGAATTCCTACTTACGGACGATGGTTGTCTATATTCGTTCTAACATTTGATTTACTAGAAACTATTATGGAAATTTCCGATGGTTTAACAACAACAAACCATCAAAACAAGTTGCTATTCTTATGTTCGACCATCACAAAACAATCCTACATTGAGGTGATGGTTACTTATGTTGGTAACTATCAACATGTTGGAATTATTGATGGTTATCTAATGTTGGTCAATCAATAGAAAACCATCAAAAATTTTGACTTAGGATTGAAAGCTTATCAATAACTCTCTGTTTAATAAAAAAAAATCTTAAATTTAAATATATTTTTAATATACTTTTTCAAAGTACTCCCTCAAAGAATATTTTAATTAAAAGAAAATCTACATAGCATAAAATGCATTCTAGATTGCAAATTCGATGTTTAGATTTCCAATTTTTCGAAGCATCGGAAATTGTCATTCTCAGATATGCGTACGATATTTCCCGATGTATCGTTCATATCAATGTCTACAAGCGTGATGTTGTGCTTTGTTTGTTCCCGACAGTACATTGATGTCTCCAAGATCCCGCGAAGAGCATTTCCCTCCGTAAGTATGCAGAGATTGTTATCTCTCTCCAATTTTTTTACATCGTTGCTCATCGTTTTGCAAACACGATGAATCCGGATGTAACTGAGAATCGAAGTGTTGTGCAAATCCTGTTGATTTTTTTTAACTATCAATCGAGCCGTTTATTGTCTTTAACCCGCTATTTTGCAGATATCCAAGTCTTTAAATATTGATAAACAATTATAAAAAATGCAACTTTATTTAAAAAAATAATGCAACTTACTAATTGCAAGTTTATGTCGTAAAAAATATAAAACATTAATGTACTGAAACATCGCGATGTTAGCGTGGATCACGATGCCAAAACTTTAACATCGCCCAGTTCTACTTCTCACTGCACTACTTTTGTTTTAAAAAAAGTAGCACACTACACTATAAATTACGAAAAAACTTGCGACTACAGTAGTTTCACTACTTCTAGTGCGCTACTTTCGACCACTGGTCAAAGCATGGAGAAATATTTTTTGAAACAATAAAATAAATTTCTTACCACAAAATATACAGCACTAATAATACAGATCAAATAACGTTGGAACTCTTCCCTACCTGAAAAATGAAGACCCAACTTTTATTAACAAAAAGTGCAAAGTAAACAATAAGCAATGTTTTAATAAGTATTTCAAATACAAAATTAAATAAAAATGTTTTAATAACTGTACAACACTGTCAATTCACGAAACTAGTGTAGGCAAACAATTATTGGCACAGGAAGACCACAGGTAAGAAACATTGAGGAGATGATTTAAGTTTTTCACGTTTTTTATAAGGCTTGTTTGATCATTTTCTTAAGATGTGCACTGAACATTAAGTATAAGTTAAAAACCATTAAACATAATTATTGTTTCTTAATTTTTCTTTCCCTCCCAATGCATGCATTCGATTTGTTATTAAAGGTAGGCATGTAAATTCAAGCTGACATAAAGGTTTGTGTAGTTTTTCTTTTTAAGCAAATTTCCAGTTGTCAATATGTCTGTTATGATCACGTTTTTTTTCCAGATAAATAATTCACTAAAATAGCTATTAAGATCGTAACTTTTTCTAAAGGTTGACTGAGAAAAAATTCTAGCAGGATCAGGATTTTTTTATTAACATACCGCAGAATAATTTCAAATGTTGCTTCAAATCAAAACTCTCAGACATTAAAATTAATAAGTTTATTACAAGTTGGATACAGTATGTTTTGGCCATAACTTTTTGATAACAATATTTGTTAGACTAATGATTCCCTACTAATGGTAAATGTTTGATGGAAAATTAAAACAGCTGGTTAATTTTTTTTTATAACCGTCGTTTATCGTCGTTAAGGACTACACAATTTTGGGTTTATGACTCCTAATGTTTGACTCCTGGGTCAAGTATTGGGAGAAATTTGCCTCTCTGGAAAACCTTCTGATGGATACAACAGCATTAGTATTGCATGGAGAAGAAAACCACAAAACCTCACATGGTTAGAAAGACAGCAAGGGTATTCTGATCCATGATCCGTCTACCACTGAGGATATTTTACCTTACCACTGTGGTTGGAGCGAGCCGGGTGTGGAATTCGTACCGACCAGCCATTGCTGGGATTCGAACCCGATTCACCTCATTGGAATGAGAACTTTCTATCTTCTGAGCCACCACAGCTGACGCGGTTGTTATAATAAAAAGGAGTTGAAACTTATTTTTGAAAAAATCTGATGGAAATGTTTGTTACTCTAATATAAGGATGTTAAATTATAAACCAGCACGTCGCCCTGCTCATGATCCCAGGGTCGGACTGAGAGTTTGGAGCCCGCAGGAGACCCTTGAAAGAATTGGAATTCTATTTTTTGAAAATGCTAATAAAGTGTTTTTTACTTCGTCTTCGTAACTTTATTTACAAATTTTATAAGAAATATTAAACAATCTTTAATGAGCTAAATATTTTATATTTCAATTTAAAGCACTTACTTATTAGTTAACATAGTTCATTTTAAAATTTATTGTAAAAAAATGTAAAAAATTAAATTTTGATTTTGAATTAAAAATTTTGAAATGAATTTAAATTAAATGACAAAAATCAGTTGAACCTGTTTTTGACGTGGCTTTTTATCCCTTTTTATAGGTGGGCTAACGAAAGTTTTTTGCCGGGTTGTTTAATTCTCTTCAATGAGCAAACAGTGCGTAATTAGGGATCCACCATTTTGAAATCAACGACATGATGCACCGGCCGCCTTCACCTCCGAGGCAAGTAGGTAAGAAAAGATTTGAAATCGGTGAGCTTCGACTGGAGAAGCGCGTTTGTACCTCAATTATTTAATTCTTTCTAATGATATCTCAGTGACCAGTGCATAGCCACTTGAACATTGCAAATTTTTAAAAAAAAAATATTAATAAATAAATATAACTTTTCAGCAAGTTGGCTAATTAGAATAACTGTAGTGCAAGACTAGGCAAACGATATCCTCATAAACGGCCAACTCTGCGGTGCAAAATTTAAAATTTTGTTCTAAAAATATTCGATTTTTAAAAAGTTAACTAAAAACTGTCAAACCTCTGTTTCGTGGTCACAAACTAGCTAAGCTATGTCTAATTTCAATCTCTTTTGGTGGGTTGCTAGGGGTAACAAATGTTTACAGGAAAATAACTTTTTGAGGCAAGGTTTAATATTGCTGTTTCTAAGTCATAAATTATTTCAAACTTGTTTTGGCTATTTTTTTAAGATAATTTGATAATTTTTTAATGTTTTTTGGCGATTATGATCCGGAACAGTAGGTTTCTAGGTCATAAAATATATAAAAACCTATCTTGGAAAGTGTTCTATAGTAATGCAAATGACCTAACGAACCTTTACAATGAGCGACGATTTTGATTCTGGGAAAATATCTAGAAGGATAACGACTAACTTTAGAAGGCAAAATTCAAATTTGAGGTATCCAGGACAAAAAATATTTATAACCTGTTTTTGGCGTGCCATAATTGTTTTTTTTTTTGTCGAATGATCTGACAAGAACTTATTTCGGATTAGAATGCACTAATAATTTCTTCCAATGTAATAGCGTTCTGAAAAAAAAAGAACTTGTTTCCAGGTGAAAATATAGTTAAAAAACTTTTGCAAAACTTTTTTTCACAAATGGGCTAGCGAATAACTTATTTTACTTTATTTTACAACCTTCGTTAAACAGCCGACCCAATTTTCGGGCTTGCGACTACAAATATTCAACTCCGTTGCCTTGCAATTTTGAACCCAATCCAGAAGACGAGGGAACTTCTGGATTAAGTATTAGGAAAAAAAGGCTACGAATCATGTACACTGATCTGTGCCGCTATAACGTCAGAGAAGGACGTCCTGTTTGATATTCTTTAGAATCCTTTTTAAGGATACTGGGTGAATTTGGACAGAAAGCAGATAAAACTTGTTTAGGACATTGTCTTGAGCAGTCAAGCAAACTGATATTTCTGATGGGCTATGGGGGGAGGCAAACGATAGTCTATAATCTTTACAGCAATTCAAACCATATTTTATAAATTTTCAGAAAATTGCTATATTTTTTAATGAAAATTGTTATGTTCTATAGTAATTAGTTTTCACTCTTCATTAACTTAACGAAGTGGTATTTTGAAAACATTAATTTGAATATATTTCTCAAATATTTTATGGGTTATATCCCTGCAGAAACATCCTAAAATAAACTTAATTTTCTCAAATGAAATAAATAAATGAATACAAAAGAGATTGTGCTCTTCAAAAAAATTTTCTTGCCTGTAGAAATTTACCATTTTGAGCAAAAAAAAAAAGCTAGCAAAAGAAAGAGTTAGAAACGTTGAAAAGAAGCCAAGAGTTTTTAAAAAAATGTTTCTATTGTAATTAGAATAAGAACTAAAAGTGTTCTAGAATATTTATTGAGAAGTAAACTTTAAAAAAAATTGAACTTCGGGCAAATCCAGTGGTCGAAAAGATTACATTATTTTTGTAGTTTACTACAACTGCAGCTGCTTTGTTACAAATGTAATTAACTACACCTGCAAATACTTTTTTAAAGTGAAGTGACTACTTCACTTCTTGAAAGGAGACGGACTTTGATCGAGAACATAATTTACATCGAAGTTTAAAATGATTTTGAATAAGAAATTGGCTTACATTAAATATCAGAAAATATATTGAAGAAATATTTATTCAAGTTTACAAAAGCGAGTTTGTTATTCCGAAACAATTTTTTTTTTTGAATTTGTTCGTTTAGTTTTCAATATTTTATGCCTTTTCCGACAGCGAATATTTAATTTAAGAAATGCGAAATTATCAAACACTTATTCGAAATTATCAGATTTTTAATTGTTCTAGGCTATTTTATTTCATCTGAGAAATTAAGTGCATTGAAAATATATTCCATTTGTTTAAAATATTATTAATTCTTTACGAGTGTGCATTCGCTTATAAAGTTGTAATTAATTATCAAAGTGATTAATTATCTATTTTTTGTAGTGGCTAGTTTAAATCTATGCAAACGCTCAGCGTCAGCCACAGGGTCAATTTCATTGCATCCATTGATGGACCCGCGAAGATTTGCATCCATCAAATTCGAAAAATTAAATGCTTTAGAACCATGTTTCTTTTACACTACCGTTAACAGTAGAAAGACGGAAACTTAGTATAAACACCTATATTGCCCAAAAGCAGTCAAAACGACTGGATTGTAAAAGAATAAATGTGTAAAGAAATTTGTTTAAAATTAATTTTTAATATTTTTTATATTATTTACAGTTACATAACAAGTTATTAGAGGTTTTAACAATAAAAAAAGTTATATGTTGCACAAAATCCAAAGAAATGGTGTCATGTTATACATCATTGTTTTTCTAATTGAAATTAGAAAGCAGTCAAAATGACTTCCTTGGGCAATCTAGTGTTAAAACTAGTTGCCAGGAATCGCTACAAACTACTGTTTTTGTTTGCATCACACTACTCACTAGGACTGGGTGATAAATCGATGCATCGGAAAATATCGATTCTATGCAATCATTGCTGATGGTGGAAAATGAAGTCTGAAATTGAAAATATCTTGCAAAATGCAGCAGAGTTGCAAACGAGATTGCAATAATCTCACCGATCCCAGCACATGCGGACCCTCAAGTATTATATCAAACCTGTAAAATGATTGGCGCTTTCATAAGCTATGGATTGATGGTTCGCCGTATTGGTTAAATGAATTGTAAAAACGTTGAACGTGAAAACCATGATTTCGCATACTTGATGAAAATCAACATGGTAAAGAAGAGAAAAAATTTCATTTTCGAAAAGGGAAAGTTAAGCACTTTTTAAAAACACCCCATGACAAAAGCACCTTTAAGGGCTTTTAAGTAACGAAAATCGAAAATAAGCACCTTCAAGTACTTTTTAAAAACGCTATGCACCATGTCACTACACACTTTTGTAAAAAAGTAGCCCACTGCACTACAAACTACGAAGAAAAGCCGTGACTACAGTAGTTTCTCTACGTATAGTGCGTTGCTTCCGACCACTGCAATAGATTTTATGCCTTAATAGATTCCTCGTGCAATTATTTTCTGAATAAAGATGGGAGGGGAAGAAATGTGCAAAAGCACCAATAACCAAATATTTTTCGCTTTAAATACTAAAATTGCCTCAGATAGTGAAATTTTTTTGTAAATTTATAATCAAGTTTTTAAAAATAAATTATAAGCCCACCACACATAAAAAATAAATGTCTTCATCAATAAGTAAACCCCTGAAGCAGAAATTTTTTGGGGGCTTTCTGCAACATGTCTCCTTCATACTAATATCTTTCTGCAAGATAGTTTTGAAAATAAAAAATATACCTGTTACTAATTTAAAGTAACAAAATCATCAACTACAAAAAAAAAACTTCCATTAAAAATTAAATTATATAACTTTTTTATTTGAACATTTATAATATTTTTGCTGATATTCTAGTATTTTATAGGTGGAAAACACACTAATTATTTCCTTTTTCCCATTTTGTAAATCATAGCATTAGAAAAAATTCTGAAATCAGTTGCAGTAACTACCAAAAAAAAAAAAAAATTGACGACAAAATCACTCGAATCGGACTTTTCAAAAAGAGATTAATAAATGTGAGTTTTCATTTTGAGATTCAGTTATTGTAATAAATAATATTGTATTAAAAATATGGGATTTTAATAGCATATTGCATATATGCTTTAGATTTGTAATTGTTAAAACTTAAAAGAGTAAACTTAACTTAAAAGAGTAAATTATTGAAATTTTTTCAAACAAAAAAAAAAACTTTAGGATGGTGGAAAAATAAATTATTTTAACTTAATCAGGAAAATAAAATAATCAGGAGGAAAAACAAAGATATATGTTCCTTTTGAAAGTACAATTGATGTTATTGGATTATAAAATAAAGTCTAGATTATAATATTTAACAAATAAGTACTTTATAGTAGTAGATGGCACGGGTATATGTAGTACAACATTCAATGCTTCTATGTTAGATGGCAAATTACAAGATGATTGTAGAGTTGAATCACAATCCCTATAGAAAGAAATTATTAGTATGCTGACAATTTCAAATATATTTTTTCAGCATTAATTAATTTAAAATGAATTGAATAAACATCAGATTAACCAATTTTAAAAAATTAATGCTTTTTTAGTTATCAAAAGTAATTTTTCTTGTGCAACAGAAAGAATTTATTTAAAACACTATATGTATGTTATCACTAAGTTTATGAAACTTATTTTTTCGCATTGACAACGAAACGCTGAAAAAAACTGATCTATGAGTTAGGCAGAAATTAAAAACTAACTGTCCATGTAAACCAACAAGTTGAGCTATATTTTGTATTTGATTATGTTTTTTAATCTACACAGGATACACTGTAATTCAGACTATTCTTTTTGTTTTCATGATGCTCCATAATTTATGCAGATCACTTAATAGTTTGTACACGAAAGAGAAGTATTCTAATAAAATAGCAAAAGAACAAAAAACCCATCATCTATGTATACATATATATTTTAAAACTTTTCAAGCATTTTTCTTTGGATTTTATTACTACTACATTTAACAAGTTTATGTCGGAATACAGGACTGTAATACGTCAAGTACAAGTATAGAGCAATTTTATTAATGTAGTTATTATGAATAGTTCACACAGGCAATGGCACCATTGCAGTGTAGCACACAAGAGTCACACTGTCTAATTTAATTTATGAGCTGAGGCATTCATCACTGCCATATGGTGTCCAATATATTAAACTGCTGCAACTCCAAACAATGAATTTATATTTTTGTGTACATAGAAAAATTCAATGAATTATCCAGTCCAAATCTAATTTCCAAGTAGTAGTTTTTCTAAAAACCACTTGGTAGTATTTCAGTACTACTAAGTAGTATACCAAGTAGTTTGAAATCAAAGGTTTTACAAAATTTCTAAGAAAGAATTTACACTTTGAAAAAAGTACTCTAAAGAACTAGTATTTAATGAGCGAGTAAAATCAGCTCAAATAGCGAAGCAATCTGAAAGGGTTGACAAGCATAATCAGTATGTACTATCATTACATTGCAGTCGGACCTCCATTTAACGAAGTCACTAAATCCCGAGAATAAATTTGTTACAAGGAAAATTACGTAAATAGAAAATCACCTTTTGAAATAGTTAAACACAAAACACGTTACAAATTCAATAACGCTAGACATAATTAAAATATAAATTGATACACCTTTATCTTGTAAACTAGTATCTACTATTTATTTTATAAATCTTAAGCATAAAAGAAATCTGCATGGAAAGCAAGAACAGAGCAAAACATTATCCAGTACATGCTACATACATTTTCAACTAAAAAAATGCTAAATTTATGTATAAAATTATAGCTGCATTTAGTATAAAAGTAATTTTAAGCATACATCACCACATGCGTTCTTAAGTTTAATTGCTATTGATAAAATCCGTTAATTTCATCTCAGTTTTCTTTGAAATGTAAGCAAAAAGGGAAAGGGATTTTACTGCTTTCTTTAAAAGTTGAGTGGCTTAAAAAATCAAATCAAGGTCATTTCCTTCACAAAATGAGTCAACAAGTTTGAAATGTTCTGTAATATTTTGGGAAATATTTCAGAACATTTCAACCATGAGGATCTCAAAGAAAAGTTTGCTAAATAGAAAATTCACTTCGATTAGAAAGTTATTTTACCATGAAATTTGTAAAATGTTCTCATTTTCTTGAAGAAAAAAAATCGCAAAATAGAGAAATTCGCAAAAGGGAAGTTCTTTAAAAAGAAGTCTGACTGTATTTAAAAAATATTGCAATGAAAACTTGTGATAAAACCAAAATAATGAATTAAAAAGAATTTCTTATTGTTAATAGATTTCAGAATAAATATTATTTATTGCTGTCATGTACATTCAAAAATTTCTTTCAGTCAATAATAATAAGAGTAACTACAGGTTGATTGTAATTTGTAAACCTGAGTTGAGGAAAAGCTTCTGCAAAATACAATTGTATTTTGCTTGTTCCTACTAATTTAATTCTTTTGTCAGGTAAAAACTTACCTGCCATTAATAAAATGAATAATATTTTACTCAGTGAGTTAACTGTGAAGTTAGTGGTGTGTATAGTAGTCCATTTTGGATGTTATATAAATGTTTTAAGGAATATTTGATCTTGAATTTTATGAGATTCGACTTGGATATTTTAAATATTTAGTAGGATCTGTGAACCAGGCAGTTTGGAAAACAGGCTGTAGTTTTTTTTCATACATATAAACCACTTAATAGAAGAATTATCAATAATAAATTATTTATCCTACCTATTGCTAGTAAAATACATAATGAAAAAATACAGCTAATTTTATAAATATTTCTTTAAAAAAAATCCTTATTTTACTTTATTCAATTTTCCAAAAAAAAACAACTGTTTTTTGCATTGCATTGTATTGCAATATAGTTGAAGTTATAGAATAATATGAAAAAGAAATAAAAGATCATAAAATCAATGTGAATTCTGCATAGTTATATTAAGAAAAATATCAAACATCAGTCACTAGACTATTTTTACATCCATAATATTAACCCTTAATATAAATTATAAAAAAAAATTGACATGCATTGTAAATTATGCTACAATTGGCATATTTGCTAAGCTCTAAAATAGGCTGAAGTTTCCTAAGTTAGCTTGCAAGTTATTAAAAAATTAATAGTTAATACAAGTTAATAAAAAATTTAACTTGCAAAAACAAAAATAGTTATAAAATGCGTGTTCTTTTTTTGGATTTAAAATGAATAATCAGTTTAGATTATAATTATTATAAAAAAGGCAATGCTATTACAAACGGAATTTTAAATTAAAATTTAAAAAAAACTGATATTTTAAAAAACTCCTCTAAATAACAAATTTAATAATACTCAGCAGTTTAGAAAAAAGAAAGTCACCTGTTTTTATCCACATCTTCAACAATAGAAAGCAGTCTAAATGGCACAAATGATGCACTAGTCGTGGAATAATAAGTTATTGCTTTGACCTGAAAAACAATTAATAATCATTAACATTTTCAAACGTATATATACCATTACATATTATCATCACCTAAAAGACAGGATATCTAAAAAATGCAATATAACTAGAAAATACCATAATTTCTAAGATTATAATTTAAGTCGATTAAAGAAGCTTCAAAGAAGTAAAAGGTAAAAAGTAAAATCACCATTAGCTATATGTTTATAACATTAAAGGTAGAATGTATAATCTTTTAAGGAAAGATAGTATTATAGATGAAACTCTTTTTTACAAAACTAAATTTTCAAAATTGGGTTAAGACCAAAAAGGAATAAGAAACAAATAGAAAATTTAAAAGAAGAAAACAATTAAAAATATAAAAATGACATTTTTATATTTTTCATCAATTTCGTAATTTTCATTGTTTTCTTCTTTTAAATTTTCTATTGGTTTCAATTTTTTTTATGGAATTTCTGCTGCACTTCACAACTGTCCTTCGGAATTGTAGTATTTAACTGCGTTGTACATAATTTTTAATATCTCTTTTTATTAAGAAAGAAATAATTATTTTGGATATACAGATGACTAAAATATTTAATGTTAGCAAAATCGAATTTCACTTATTTTTCTTTGATACCTAAATATCCATCTATTGACTCTAACAAAAAAATACCAAGAAATCTCCATGTTTTTTGTGAAATTTTAAAACTAAAATCTTTATACAAAATCTTAAAAACACTAAAAAAATATTAAAGAAAGCTAAAAAAAAAGCAGTAAGTTGTGTATCTATCACATTAACATAAAAAATCTGAAAAAGAACAGGCTGTTAATCAAATCCTTTGGAAAAATGAAAGAAACAATAAGGAATTGAAAGCTGCGAATAATCAGCGATGTAATAAAAGGATCAAAGGAAGCAAAAAAATTATTAAAATAACATACAAATAATTTACTAATTACATACAGTTGAGTTAATGTGACTCCATAAACTTTTTAATACAAATTTTATGTTATTGGCATATTTTATTTTATAACCGTCTTTGAATATCCGACCCAATTTTTGGGTTTATGACTTCTAATGTTCAACTCCGTAGCCTTTTAATTTGTTGCGTAGTAATTTTGAACTCAATCCAGAAGACAAGGGAACTCCTGGATCAAATATTGAGAGAAATTTGCCTACACGGAGGACTTTTTGACGGAACTTTACTACATTTGCGTTACATGGAGAAGATCTCGAGAACCTCCCACAGTTAGCCTGACCGCAAAGGGACTGTAACCCATGATCTCTCTACCACTAAGGATATTTACCTTCAGCACTGTGGTCGGTGAAAGCCTGGTGCGGAATTCGTATCGACCAGCCATCGTGGCTCTATTGCATATTAAAATGAAAGCGATGGTGGTAGCGCCGTTGGCTGCTCACTTCACTTGCGAAATTCAATTTTAGAAGCCGCCTAAACAACCAGTGTAAATACACAGTAAGGTTCACGTTAAATCTATTGTGGCAAACAGTGCCATGTAGATTGTGATGCGAAAGTTTAGAGAGAAGGATACCAGATCAGGTGTTGTCCACGTTATCTGATCAAGACCATAATAACATAGCATTCCTACCACGCTTAATAAACGATGAAGACCCGAAAAACGGGACTAGGTGCTTAGCCATGGTTTGGTGAAGTGAATTTTATGCGATATTGCTCCAACGGATCAAAAAAGGAGGTAAACGGGATCTAAATTCATTATCTAAATTAGAAGACAAAAATAAATTATTTAAAACAAGTTTATGTTATTAAGTTGCAAAAAAAATTACGATTAATTAAAATTTAGAGTCATTTGAACAAAACTTATAATAGATGGATTTTCAAGTTTAATGTAGTTTTAAATCGATTAAACAAACAATTTCATAAATTTTAGAGTGATTCTTAATAAATCTAAACTCACATTTCCTTGAGACTCGTTTCATTTTTAAGTTATTTGTAAAGTGTCTTTATCATAAAAATAACATTATATTTAAGTTTGAAATAAATGGATATTTTTAAAAAAAATAATTTTTTTTTTCTTTAGTTTTTATTAATAATAATTTATTCATTATTGTAAAAAATATATTTATCTCTTTCAAGATCTTCAGATTATAGCCTGCACCGTGCCTGATATCATAAACAAAAAAAAAAAAATTGAATAAATAAAAAAAATTAAAGTTAGATGTTGCCAGAAATAAATCTTAACGTTTGATATTAAAATGTTTAAAAATATTAAAGATTCAAGAGACATAAAAAAAACTTTAAATTCGAACTGAAGTTTTTGAACTGAAGGTTTTCATTACATTATGTTAATAAGTAAAATAACTTATATTTTCCTGTTTTTGATTGTGTTGCACATTTAGTATTATTAAGATTAAATATTTTTTTTCTAGTACAGTTGAAATTTTCATATGCAGCTAATTGTTGCGATTGAGATATCATTATATTAATACATATCATTGCAATAACTACATATTTCATAAACAGAGATGATCTTTTTTCCTTTGATAATGAAAAGTAATAATGTATACTGACTTTTAAGCAAAGAAAAAGAATTATGACTGTGAATCGGTGCAAGCAAGGGGTAGGGTCTCAAAATCCAGTAAAAAATAGAAGAAATATATTATAAAATATAAGAAAAAAATATATAAAACATAGAAAAAAATATATAAATAGATAGAAATTTCTTTTAAAAAAAATATTCCCTAAGTAAAATTGATTTTTAACACACTGATGTAGAAACCATCAATTGTGTAATCAAATAAACTAAAAATAAGTTGAAACTATAAATGGTATTCTCAAAAATATTTAATAGTTTATGTAACTAAGTATGCTATATTTTGAATTTCATGAAAGCTTCAGCATTTTAGTACATTTAAATATTATTCATTGGCTGTAGAAATATTGTTTGTTATTAATTTAAATATACTTTCTTTCTTAACATTTAATTTATTAGATGTGAAAATAAAATTAAATCTATCTTATTATTCCTCACGTCACATTCCTATTATAAAAACAGCTTAATTCAAATTAAATACAACTTCTAACAGAGAATATTATTTCTAACAAAGAATATTAAAATCATATCGAAATTTTTATATTTCAATTTGAAGTTTACTTTGGAATATTTTTAGTTTTGTGTACATAATGTAACAAAAATAAAACCAATATCAAATTAAATTCAAACTGATTTTCTACTGAAGAAAAAAAATAACAATTTCAACCGAAACTTTTTTCTTTAAATACACTTGTATGTATCATTGGCTTCTTGATTAATCATATTTTATGGATGAGTTATAACACACAACAAAGAGTAAGCATAAAATTTTGGAAGCCACAAGTATTAAATTAAATTGAATCATATCATCATCATTTAAAAACACATAGTATGCTTTAGCAGTCCTTAATATTTTGTTTTCCAACATAAAAAATAGAATACGTTTTACATTTAAATAAATTCGGTAATTAATGTAAAATTAATCTTCATGATATATTAATATAAAGACAATTTAAAATAATTATATTTCTGAAACAAATATTACTTTCACAAATGAATTTCATTATTGCGCTTTCAAATTTCTGTTAAAAAAAAATCTGGAAAATATCAGAATTGATCAATATTTACACTCTGTATTTTGTATTAGAATCTATTCCTTCTGGCCACGCACTACACACTAAAACCCGTTGATGATTGGTTAAATCTGAAACTCAACCCTCTTTTAAATGTCTTATCTTTTGTTTAGCGGTAAATCCCTGTTTCTTCGGAAACTAGATTCCTAAAGCTTGAGGAATCTCCTATTCTAGATTTAGATTTTTTTCAGGAAAATCAACTTTGACTCCACAAATTCCCTGGTAGGATCCCAAGAATTTACAGTATATTCAAGTTATGAAATCAGTAAATAAAGTAGAAACCTTTAAATGAAAAAAAATTAAAAACTATCATAAGAAATAGCAAGTAATGGATGTCGATATTTCCTAATCTAACATTTTGAATCAAGTATAAACAGGAGTTGTATGTAAATAATTAGGAATTTATTATTATAAAAATTAATATTATGAAAATAGTAAATAAACTAAGAATTTTAAATAAAAAAAAAGTGGGGACAGTAGTTATCGACAATGCCAACTTTCATTTATGAAAAGGTACCCCAACATAGTATAGAGTTAACATGTTATATATTAGTGAATTAAAATTGTATTTTTTGTAGTGGTAGATACACTACAGTACACCCCCACCAGAATTTTTTCTGTGATAGAATTCAATGAATGGATACCACTAGTAGATTCATTGCTGTTTTATGAGAAGTCGGGAGAGCTGTATTAAGATCACCATACTTTTGAGTGTTGATCGTGAGAGCTGTATTAAGTTCACGATCGAGGTCGCTCATGTGTTGCCATCAGCAGTTCAGGCCAACGTTATGTGTGATCGAGACTGAGTAGCAACAACGCGAGGAGGTGATTAATGTCGCAATCACAAGTGGCAAGTCAACTGTTTAATGAGGAATCCATAAAAGTAGGCGTGTTCAAATCAAAGTGGAAGTTTCTGCCAAGATCGACATGTTCTCATCGCGTCCAAAGCTCACCAAAGTGAGGAGCGGAGTTGTCAGCAATGTCAACCATCGTCTCACCCTAACTGTCAATATGGGGAAAAAAGGTGGGGTTAAACAGTTGTGGTATTCTAAAGCTCAGAAAATAATTTTGTCTTTTTGCAAAAATGGAAACACATGAAGAGAAAGAATGTGTTAGATAGAATAAACTTGGGGATTTTTGTCTGCTTTAGAACACTAAAAATGTTATGTGAAACAGAATCAATTGGGGAACCACTAATTTATTTATTTTATTTACCTTTTTACGTGCTTGATAACATGTTCAATGCAAAAAAAGTTTAAGAGCAGTTGCAAAAATTGTGAAACGTGAACACTAAAAAGTTGCAAGTGTTGGGTTAAAAATCACTTTGATGAAAAGTGGGATATACGAATATTAAAAAAATTGTAAATAAACTAAAGCTTTCAAATAAAAACCAAACAAAAATGTTTTATCAAAAGAAATAATGAAGTAAACAGCTTAAATATTTTTCCTTATTTAGAAGAATATTAGTTAAAACAAAGAATATAATAATAGTTTGCACACAGTAACAAAAATAATTAAAAACAATATGGAACATAAAACTTACTAACCTCACCTTGGGACTGTGTTACAACAAAACATCTGTGTTTCTCAAAGTTTTTGTCATCGACGCAACTGCTAAAATGATGTTGTCCAAAAATCAGTGCTACAACAGAAATTAAATATATATAGAGAGAATAATGAAAAAATAAAAAAAAATAATTAAGAATAAATAAGTAAAAAATCCGAAAAAAAGGGAAACATAATTATTAAAATCCGGAAAATACAAGATATAATCTTTTCATCAGCTCACACGATTATATCCACAAAAAAGGAGTGCTTTCTAATATTGTATTGTCTATACTTGTGAGCTAATGAAAAGCTTATATCTTTTCTTTTCGGATTTTCATTAATTTTTTATTTTATTTTCAATTATTTTTTTCTTCTCTTTTTTCATTATTTCATCTTTGTTCATTAGCCTTAGCATTTTTTACTTGTTTTCTATACATTTTGAACTTATTTTATGAGTTCTATATACTTACAGCTAATGCACATTAAATAAAACTTATTGATTTTACTTGATTTTCTTCGTTTTTCTCTTTATCCTTTTTGTATTTATTTGTTGTGCTATATATATATATATATATATATACATATGAAATTAAAAACAAATTGAATTTTAAAGAAATATGTTTTCTTTGATATTTACTAATGTGCTAATACTTTTTAACTATAAGAATAAATACATGTAGTATTATTTCTTATTCTTCGTTAAAATTTAGTTTTAATGTTTACTCTTATTTTAATTCATACTTTGAGTATCATTAAAACACAATTAGTACTTTTTTTAATTAAATATTGAGCTCTTAAGTAATACATCAAAGTAAAATTTTCAAATACATATAATCATTTTGATCTAATTCTGACCTGTACAGTGGCCTTAGTAGCAAGAATGAAACTAAATAGAAACAAAGAATAAATAGGAAAAAAAATAAATAGAGAAATAATAATAACCAAAAAAGTTTGAATAAAGAAATACTTTTTCTCCACACTTAACTATACGATTTAAATACATGTAGTATCAATATTTATTCTTCATTAAAATTTTGTTTAAATGTTAACTACCATTTTAATTCATAATTTAAGTATCTTAAAAACAAAATTATTGCTATTTTTGATTAAATATTGAGCAAGTTTTAATGTCAATAAACTGATTTAGCTTTTTAATATTACATTCAAGTAAGACTTTCAAATAAATATCAATTTGATCTAAGTCTGGTCAGCGACCTTAGCGTCAAGAAGGAAACTATAGAAACTGAGAATAAATAGGGAAAAAAAGTTAATAAAAAAAATAATGAAATAGAGAATTGTGAATCTAATCCACAGTTTCGTGGATCTGAATAAATCTATGACTCAATGAAAAGATGTGCCCATGTAGATAAGAAAAATAATGAAAGGTTAATAATAAGCAATCTCAAATAAAATCAGACTTAATTTTTCATATATTTTCATTAAAATTTCCAAGAGAGAAAAAATTAACAGAAAAATATTATTTGAATATAAAAATGAAATTTATATATAGTTATTTAAATAGTAGAACAGATAATTTTTTATTTAATAATTTTAGCACAGATCTATGGAGAACAATAAACATTTTCTTGCTTTATCCATAGATCTAATGACCAGGGTCTATCTTTATGAAGAAGTTAAAGGTAATTAGCCATGTGAAAACATAACAATACCGAGCCTAGCCCTTACATAAAACTTATAAAATGCTTCTACTAAAAAAGACGTAAAAAATAATTAGGAGAACGAATTTTAAAAAGAAAAAAGACGCTATAGATAAAAGACCTGGTAAATAGATAGAGATTCAAAGTCATAGAGCTACTCTTGATAAAATGTATAGGGTCAAAGAATAAAATTAGAAAGAAATAAACAAAACAAAGGTAACCTATTTTTCATATTCTATCAAATACCTCAACCATAACTTACTAAACATCAGAAACACTAGAAAGATTAAAGTGATGAAGAAACAGGGCGTGTAGCCAAATCTTTCAACAAAAAATAAGCACCTTTTAAGTACTTTTTAAGCACTATGTACAGTAAAAAAATAATGCAAAATATTTTTTAAAAAATTTAAATAATCATGATAAAATAACCAGTTTCTGACAAAGAACTCTTTCTTCTTTTTAATTATATTTCAGCTTGATTTCAGGGGTGAAAAATGAAGACTGAAATTAAGAATATCTGGCAAAGAGTTGCACATGAGAGTCCAAGAATCTCACCGAACCCAAGCGCAGTAAACGCACATATGGACCTGCAAGTATTTCAACAAACATGTAAAATGATTGATTTTCATACACTACTGATACACATAACGCCGAAATGCATTCCATTTGAATGAATTGTGAAAACGTTAAAAAGAACAATGTGAAAACCACTCTTTTGCATATCAAGTGATGAAAATCAACAAGGCAAAGAAAGAAATTTCATTTTCAAAAGGAAAATTAAGCACTTTTTAAAAATATCCAATAACAAAATCTTCTTTAAAGGCTTCTAAAATTAAAAAGCGTAAATTGAAAATAAGTACTTCTTAAGAAAACTACACACCACGGGGGAAAATAATTATTCATTCATAAAAAACACTTAAATTAACCTGAAACAAATATAAAACAGTTAATGAATTAATTATTGTTATTTATTACTTAATACAGATACAATATGAAAATAAGATGCTACACACGGCTTCTCTTTTAGGTTTTTTACTTATAAGTAATAAAACATTAAACAAATAAGAATATAAGTCAATAAAAATAATCAATCTTCAAAATTTTTAAAAATAAAGAAACAACCAGTTAAAAACACTTTGCTTAAATAAAACTTACCTTTCATTACGTCTGAATTCACAATTATTTTATGACTCACAGGTAATAAGCTTTTCATATGTACCATTCCATGCTGTTTGCACTTTTGAATTATTCCCCGAAAATAAATAAGTTTTAAAATCATATTATGTTATGCTTAAGAACGAATAATACATTTAATAATAAGTAAAATAAAGCTAGAACACTTTTTTAAATTGAAAACTACTACAAACATTATTTCAGAAAAAAGAAAAAATATGATGAAAAGTTTTCAAATTAACTAAAAAAAAATTAAATTTATAAAGTTAAAAGATCATATTTTAGTTAAAATAGTAGATCCAAGGTTATATAAAAAATAGAACACAATTTTAAAAACAGGAGGATTTTATGTTATATGTACTTAATTTTGAACTATACAAAGACAATTTTATAGAACTCAACTGATATGGTGCAGTTACAAAAGAAGCTACTTGCAATGATGATTTCACTCGTATAAAATATCATGCAATATTTTTTTAAACTTTATCTGTGTTTCAAATTATTTTTCTAAGAAGAATAACTGTAAAGAAAAAATGACAAAATATAAACCAATTTTGGAAAATAGCTGTTTAATGAATGTGTGTATATATACATATATATATTAAGAGCTATTCTTAAAAATTAGTTCACATTTAGTAAATTTTGCTCAAAGTTCAAAATGTAGAGAAAACATGGAAAAAATTACAGAATATTGAAAAAAGAAAATTATTTTAAAAAAATGAATACAAATCTGGGGGTAAAAAAAACAAAGTATAGAAACTTTTCACATGACTATATCCGCTATTTCCTTAGTGCTCTTCATACTATTGTATTGATGTATTTTGCATGGACTATAATGATACAATATTAGAAAGCACTCCTTTTCGCGGATATAATCGTGTGAGCTGATGAAGAGATTATATCTTTTCTCCCACGCACTTTTATTAATTTCTTTTAAATATTTTTTTCTTTACTGTAATTTTTTCCAAGTTTTCTCTACATTTTGAACTTATTTTATGAGTTCTGTATACTTGCAGATTAGGCTCAGTAAATAAAACTTACTGATTTTCTTTTTTCTTTGTTTTTCTCCTTTTTCTTTTATTTATTGTGATATATATATATATATATATATATATATATATATATATATATATATATATATATATATATATATATATATATATATATATATATATATATATATATATATATATATATATATATATATATATATATATATGCGTGTGTAACTTTACAATGTAGCAAAACTTTATTAACTAGAGCACCCAAAATTAACAAAGAGATTATTTAGATTGATAATTCTTAGTCACTTCATTCTTAAGTAACAATCTTCAAATTTTTCTTCATTCTTGAAAGTTTCCCTTTTAGACACAAATACATTTAAAGAATTACCAGTCTAACAAAACACACCCTGAAGCATTTCTTTAAGAAAGCAGTTAACTACAAAAAAATTTACTTATCAGTTTAAAACGTTCTTCAGACATTATTTACAGTGGTAATTCTCAATCCTTTTAATAAAAAAAGATTTAAATAATTATTTTCAAAGAATTTATATGTACATATGAAGGGAAAAAGAAAGCAATAAATTGAATAGAAGATAATTTTGAATTAAAAAGAATATAGCCTCAATTTGTTTCAACAATCCCCCAGTACAACAAAATATTTTGAAATAACTCAACATTGTTTTATGAATATCTAAGAAATGATGGCATTGCACTTTTAGGAAAAGCGGCAAAGAAATGATATTCAGAAAATGTCCAGGAAAGGAATAATTTGTAAAATTGTAAAAATATCAAATTCAACAAATCAAAAGGTTTTAAGCGTGGTAACATTATAATAAAGAAAGTAATAAGTTCATAGATCTTCTATTAATTTTTTTAATGCTACTTCATATAAAATTGATAAATTAACTAACATGTTGTAAAATTTTAAACTAACTACGTTTTGTTATAAAATAATTTATTACCTCTTTAGAAATATGGACCACTATTTTTTCAATAACATCAACAAACACTTCAGTCTTCAGGTTCTATAAAGGAAAAATTCAGCTAAATTTATCTTTTTGGTGCAAGGAAAAAAAACTAAATAAATAAACAAGAAATGCTTTTAAATAACTCTGTGATACAGTATGCACTTTCTTCGATACTTAAAATTGTTTCATATCCACTGATTTCGGTCTTCTTTAATGTTTACATGAAAAATGATTAATTTTTACATGAAATTAGTTGTATTTTATTTTGATCAGTTAAAGCATTAAAATTTTCTAGTTAATTTTTCTTAACTATAAAATAACTTTTCTATTTGCTAAAAAAATTATGAATGCCAAAACTGTTTTAAGAGTTCATGAGTTTATTAAAAAAAAGAAGGAAATTTAAGTTATTAGAAAAATAAAATGCTAGGAATATTATAGTGAACTAATATTACTTGTATTATAATTTTAGAGCTTTCTGAATTTGTTTTCAACTAAAGTGGAATAATCTTTAAAAAGAAGTTCACAGAACAATAACTCATTTTCAAATAGTTTATGTACTTGAATTTTTTATTATTCAATAATTACACATCTTAACAGTTTTGTTGGGTAAAGCTTTTTTACAAGGTCTTTCCAATAAAATTTTTGTAAATGAATTTTAATCCATAATTCAGAAAGCGAGTTTGATTCAAGTTTTAATCTGTCATATATATTGCATGATATAGACTGAAGCAGTGCAATAACACATTACAAATTTGTCAACATATAATTTAATAAAAATATCTATCAATAAAAGTGCGTTTTTTACAAATCTAAAAGATAGGACTGAAAAATATAGTTTACTGCAGATAATAAGAGTTTAAAGTTTTAATAAAATGTAAAAACAAATTTATAAAACAAACTGAAATAGATTCTTATTTTACTATATTACTTTTTCTTACTTTATTATGCCTGGTATAAACAAATAAAACAAATTATTCAAAAACTAGAAAACGATTAATTTGAAATTTTAACTAAATACTTTTCTATTTTAAAAATCTTATTTATTCACTGTAAACAAATATAACAAATCTAAAACAAAAGTTACAGCGCTTAAATTTTTTCAAGAAAGAAAGTAACAGCTGAAAAATGTTTGACCTAATGATTGGATTTTTAGTACTAACATAAAGTGTTAATAACTTTAGAATTATTAACATTATTAAGGATCTAAATTATTCTAGGAAATTTGTATAGACGATATTTAAACAGAAAATTCAGTCACGAAAACGTCTTTAAATAATCTTTCTATCTTAACACTCAAGGAGGACATCTCTTAAATTTGATCTCAATAGAAAGCAGTTGAATGTTTGGTTCTTTAATGTTAATTTTACTTTTTGCGTATGCCCTTTTTGAACTTGATGCACTTTACTTAATAAGTAGGTTTGCATAAAAAATCACGCCTTAACTGATGTTTCTTTCTTTAAAGATTGCATAAATTATATTTATTTAATAAAGAATCTAATATAAAAATATACATGAAACAAAACATACCACCAGCTCAGATCTAGATTTTACTAATGGTCTTCCTGCAGCCAGATTAGGAAGAAATTTTTTTTCCAGCCCAAACTAAAGAAAAGAAAGAATAAATTTGAATATGAATTTTTATTTCTTTCATTTACCAAACTATGATAACTTAACATGTTAATAAACTGAGTACCTTGATAATTTTATGTTTTACAATTCATTCTTCGCAAATTATCAATTTCAATAAGGTAAAAACTTCCAAACTTAGCACTTGATCTTGCACTATTGCTTAAATTGCTTAGAATTTGATTTATACTGCCATTACTAACTTACTTCTCACTTTAAATTAATCTAAAACAAATGTTAATGTTAAGGAATTAATTATTGTTATTTATAACTTGATACAGATACGAACTATGAAAATAAGATATTACACATTAATTTATTTTTTTAAAAATTTGTTACTTATAAGTAATAAAACAGTAAATAAATAAGAATATCAGTCAATAAAAATAATCAATCTTCCAAAATTTTTAAAAAATAAAAAAAAAATTTCACATTAAAAAATTTTGCTAAAAATAAAAATTACCTTTCATTACGTCATCTTGTTTTAAATTATCTTCTGAATTCACAATTATTTTATGACTCATAGGTAAGAAGCTTTTCATGAGTATCATTCCATGCAGTTGGCACTTTTGAATTATTCCCTGAAAATTAATAAATTTCAAAATGGTAAGAAATTTATCAAGCTGTCCTTAAAAAAACGAATCCCATTTAACAATAAGTAAAATAAATCAAAATTACTTTCTTTAAAATTAAAACTACAAACATTATTTCCAAAAAAATGAAAAGTTTCCAGATTAACTCAAATTAAATTGCATTTATAAAGTTAAGAGATGATATCTTACTTAAAATAGTTGATCCAAGGTCAGAAAAAAAATTTCCACAGAAGCAGCAATAATTTTTTTTTTGGAAAGAAGGAAAATTTTCATATAAAATTAACTAACTTTTGAACTTTACAAAGACAATTTTATAGAACTCAACTGATATGACGCAGATACAGAAGAAGCTACTTCAAAAATATCCTTTTTAGTCTTATAAAATGTCATGCAATATTGTTTTAGACTTTATCTGTCTTTCAAACTATTTTCCTAAGAAGAAATAATTCTTAAGCAAAAATTACAAAATATAAACCATTTTTCAAAAAAAGCTGTTTAATATTTTATACAGCTACTATTTAACGAACTTCCACTTTGCGAATTTTTCTATTTTGCAATTCTTTTCTAGGAACCAAGAACATTTTGGAAATTTCTTCGTAAAATAACTTTCAAATAGCGAAGTAAAATTTCTAATTAACGTTTTTTTCGTTGAGATCCACTTTTCCTATTTCCCAAAATATTTCAAACTTGTGGATGCATGTTATGGGGGAAATGACTTTATATTGATTTTCGAAGCCACTTTTAGTGAAAGCAGTTAAAATCCTTTTTTGTTTGTATTTCAAACGAAAAACTCAGAAAAAATGAATAGATTTTAAGTGTAGCAAATAAACTTAGGAGCGCATGTGGAAATGTATGTTTAAAATTACTTTAATAATAAATGTAGCTATAATTTTTTACATAAATTTAGTTTTTTTAGTTGAAAATGTTTGTAATGGTAGTGTAACACTGAATAATGTTTTGCTCTATTCTTGGTTTCCATACAGATTTCTTTTAGGGTTAAGATTTATAAAATAAAAAGTAGATACTAGTTTACAAGATAAAGGTGTGTCAATTGCGACTTTTAATTATGTCTAGGGTTTATGAATTTAAAACCTGCTTTGTGTTGTTTAAATATTTAAAAAGGTGTTTTCTTTTTAACGAATTTTCCATATATTGAATTTATTACCGGGATTTAGTGCCATCCCTAAATAATGGTCGACTGTATATATATAACTTAACAAAATATGCAATATATCAAAACTTTATTAATTAGAGCACCCAAAGAATTGACAAAGAGCTGCTAGCCATTTAGATTGATAATTCTTTGTCACTTTAGTCTTAAGCAATAATCTTCAAATTTTTCTTTATACTTGAAAGTTTTCTGCTTAGAGAGAAATAAATTTAAAGAAATACTGATCTTACAGAGCAAAACATTATTCCTGACATCCATTACATCCTGAAAAATGTTTTTAAGGAAAATAGTGAACTACAAAAAAAAATTTACTTATCAGTGCAAAATGTTATTTCAGACGGTATTTACAGTGGTAATTCTCAATCTTTTTAATAAAAAAATATTTGAATAGTTATTTTCCACAAAGAAAACTACATGGAATGGAAAAACAAAACAATAAATTGAACAAAAAATAATTTTGAATTAAAAAGAAAATAGCCTCAAATTGTTTGAGCTATTTCTCTCTTTACAACAAAACATTTTGAAATTACTAACATTGCTTTATGAATATCTAAAAAAATGATGGAATTGCACTTTCAGGAAAAGCGATGAAGAAATGGCATTCAGAAAATTTCTAGGTAAGGAATAATTTGTGCAAAAATACCAAATTCAACAAATCAAAACGTTTTGAATTTGGTCGCTTTCCAATAAAGGAAGCAATAAGTTCCAAGGTCTCCTAATAAAATTTTAAAAACTATACAGCCATAAACAGCACTTAAGTATAAATTTAGATACATAATGTTAAAACAATTATGCAAGGATTATGTAGTTAAAAAATAAACTATGCTTTTAAAAATTTTCAATTTGGGAGTGGTACTGTACTCACATGCATTTTCTCGACTAACTTAAATCTAATCTAAATCTCTAAATCTTTGAACAAAAAAAAAGAAATATGTTCTCTAGTTAGCACGTATTTTTTATCATGAACTGATATATCAATCCATAAACTATTAAACAATTACTTTTTTTAAAATAAAAATCATAAATAATTTAATCCATAATTTTTGTAATTTAAAATTTAAGTTGCTTGAAAGTCCATGCACAAAGCATGTAATTCAAAATAAATGTCATTCTTAAAATTAGCCACAAGTATCGTAAAAGGAAGAAAAAAATTCAATATGAAATTATATATAATTATATAAATAATAATAGTTATTATTATAACTACATATTTATAAAAACTTTATATTTTCATCAAGAATTTTTTATATTTCATAACCATCGTTGAATAGCCGACCCAATTTTTGGGTTTATGACTACTAGCAACTAGGTTTATGACTACTACGTTCAACTCCGTAGCCGCTAGTAGAATTCGAATCAATCAGTCAACACTAGGACCGAACCTAGCTCACCTCATTGAGAGGCGAGCGCTCTATCCCCTAAGCCAGTGGTGCGCAAACCTTTTTCGACTGCGACCCCTTTTGTAGAGAGAAAATTTTCGGCGACCCCTAGAGATAAATGTTCACAAATACGATGTATATTTCACGCATTTCTTTCGTTTCATCGAATAAAAACATCATCATATTTAATTCATATTAATTTTTATTTATAATTTTAAGAAAATACTATTTGTATAACTCAAAAATCAGTAATTGCCCTTTAATGTGGCTGCATGTATGTGGCTGCAAGTTTCTAATTATCTCATCGATGTTTGGATGTATGTTACTAATTGCAATTCGCATACCATCTTCAGGGTTTAAACGCGAGCGGTATTTAGTTTTTATTGAAACTAGTTTGCTAAATCCAGCTTCACATAAATACATTGATGCAAATTGTATTAACACTCTGATGACATTCTTGCATAAAACGGGATATTGTTTTTCCACGGATAGCCAGATAGAGAATACGTTACGCATTACGGTCAAAGAAAGAGTGGACAGCATGAAATTGCAATTAAACAGTTAGTGGCGGCGCTTCACTCTTTATATTTACACTGTATAGTATGCAGCATGCAGGGATAATGCATTTCATAAAAATTTGGCGACCCCCAAAAAACTTCTGGCGACCCCCACAGGGGTCGCGACCCCTGGTTTGCGCACCACTGCCCTAAGCCACCATTTCATAAAGAATTGGTAGGAATTGGCTTGGTGATAATTGGTGTTTTTAAAAATCAGAGTTATGTTCAAAACACTTATTGTAGTTGTAGGCCATTAGGGTGTGATTGCATTTGTTTTCCAGTGGCACTGTCTATGACCAAGAATTTGACTTCTGTCACACCCAGACCCAGTTTTTACGAACACGAGTCCTGCACACTGATAACCAGACTATCCCTTTAAGACACTTGCTTTTTACATTAAACAAAACACTTATTTTAAGCATGTTTTTTAAAACATTCTCTGTTAATGTCCAAAATTTAACATAGAAAATTCTAAGTCAGAGAATCAACTTTATCTTTAGTATAAAAATCATGTTGCAACTTGGTTGCTTAGAGCGACTAAAACTAAATTGGCAATTTAATTAGCTTATCAAAAAGATATTGATAAAAAAAGTGTTTTTAGCAAAGTCACGTGCAGTTTAACGCTCGCTTGCAGAATTTAAAAAAAAATTCCAGCAAGGTTTTCTTGTAGAAAGAAAAATAAGACTATTTTTGGGGTTGCTAAAGCAACAAAATTTTTAACAATATTCAAAGCTCTTACGAAATAATAAATTTTTATGTTCCTAAACTAAATGGGCTTTAAAATAAAATTTTCTACACTCTTAATAAGGAAACAATTTTAATACATACATAAAAAATAAAATATGTATAAATATTCCTTGCATTAAAAAAGTGTTTCATGCAAAACATTTTTTCTACTATCATTTCATTACATAGAATGGGGAACATAAAATTTTTTTTAATGTTAATTAATATAAAATGGATAAATCAGCTAAGACATTTTTAAACCTCACTATGTTTTGTTATAAAATAATTTATTACCTCTTTGGAAATATGGAAAACTATTTTTTCAATAACATCAACAAACACTTCAGTCTTCAGGTTCTATAAAGGAAAAATTCAGCTAAATTTATCTTTTTGGTGCAAGGAAAAAAACTAAATAAATAAACAAGAAATGCTTTTAAATAACTCTGTGATATAGCATGCATTTTCCTCAATACTTCATTTTGCTAGTTTCTGCCTTCTTTAATTTTTACTTAAAAAATGATTAAGTTTTACATGAAATTAGTTGTTTTTTATTTGAAACAGTTAACACATTAAAATGTTTTAGTCAAACTGCATTTAACAATAATATAACTTTTCCACTATCTAAAAATAATAATAATAATAATAAATGCTAAAACTATTTTAAGAGTTCAAGTAACAGATCAGTTTATTTAAAAAAAAAGGGAAAGTTAAGCATTGTTACAATAAAAACAAAATACAAGGAATATTATAGTGAACTAATATTACCTAAAATTATAATTTTAGAGCTTTTTGAATTTTTTTTTAACTAAAGAGGAATAATCTTTAAAAGGAAGTTCTCAGAACAATAAATCGATTTCAAAGAGTTATGCACTTGAATTTTTTATTATTCAATAATTACACATCCTACCGCTTTGTAGGGTAAAAAAAAATTTATAATGCGTAGCTAATAAAATTTTGGTAAAGGAATTTTAATCCACAATCCAAAAAGCAATTTTAATTCAAGTTTTAATTTGTCCTATGCATTGCATAATTTAGAGTAAAACATTGCAATAAAGCCTTAAAAATTCGTGACTAGAAAATTTAAAAAAAATGTGTAACAATATCTTTCAATTAGTGTTCAACAAATTTAAAAAATAAGAAAGAAAAATATAGTTTACTGCAGAAAATAAGAACTCAAAACTTTTAATAAAAAGCAAAAACGAACTTATAAAACAAACTGAAATAGAACTTTAAAATATTTTCTTATTCTACTCTGCATGGTATAGCTAATAAAATATTTTGCATCCTTTAATTTAATAAAGCAAACTAATTACAAACTAATAAACAACAACTTGGCCAACCTGAAGATGATTGACGTGCTTTCTTTTCAAACATAAAATCCTTACATAGAAAATATAATAGAATGAAAATCAGGAACAAAACTTTCCACTCCAATTTTTGTAAATCGGTTTTAAATAAAATCTAAATAATAATCAATAATCATCCTAACTAATATAAAATTTTTCTTCCAAAACTACACTAAATTATAAAAACGTTATTTATCGTAATATAAAACGTAATAAAACGTAAATAAAACGTAAATTATCAATACGTGGACCTAAGCTAATTAACTGTGAGCAGCATTTTCTTAAAGTAATTTAATACTATACCTTTGTCCACTTTTAGGTTGTGAAAAATATTTACATTATTGCATGATTAAGGTTAAAAGAAATTTTAAGCTGCATCCACTGCGAATTTTGCAAACAAAATTAAAATAAATTTTAGAAAATCTCAAGACAGACAAATAAACAGTAAAAAAATAACAAATATAAATAAAATACCATTATTAATCAGACAGAATTAAACAGACCAAATATCTCAAGACAAACAGTATTAAATAAACTGTAAAAAAATAACAAATATAAAGAAATTAAAGTATAAAATTACAGTATTAAACAGTAATTTAGTACTACACTTTCTTTTTATTAAATAACTGTCCCAATTTTCGGGTTTAAGACTACTAATGTTCAACTCCTTAGCCTTGTAATTTTGAACCCAATCCAGAAGACAAGGGAAGTCCTGGATAATGTACTGGGAGAAACTTGATTTCGTGGAGGACTTTTTGATGGAGCTAACCAGCATTTGTGTTGCATGGAGAGGAAGACCTCTCACAGTTAGTCAATACTGCCTTATTACTTCCGCTTCGTAACTCAATTTCAAATTTTATAAGAAATATTAAACATTCTTTAGGGAGCTAATTATTTTATATTTAAATTTAAAGCACTTACTTATCAGTCAACATAAACTGCTGTTTGTAGAAAATGCAACACCATGAAAGAATCATCAGAATCAAATGAAATTTAATGCAGAAACGACTTGTACTGATACAAATAAATGATGAAATTTTCAAAACAAAAGAAACAAATTAAGCGTCCGAAATCAGTATTTGGTGCAGCCACCACGCACTGCAATAAGTGCTGCTATACGACGTGGCATGGAGTCAAACAGATGTTGAATATCTGCTTGAGGAAGAGAATTCCATATCGCTTGTATGCGCAACCAAAGTTCGTCTTTGGAAACTGCAGGACGCGGATCACGAGTGAGACGCCGACCAACCATATCCCACACGTGCTCAATAGGCGACATATCCGGCGAATAAGCAGGCCAAGGAAGAAGTTGCATGCGTTGTGCTGAACAGAAGTCTCTAACAGTCCGCGCAACATGTGGGCGTGCATTATCCTGCTGAAAGATAGCTCCAGGGATGCCTTGAAGGAAAGGAACGACTTCGGGCTGTAGCACTTCACGGACGTATCTGTTGCTATTGAGATTACCCTCAATTCGTATCAAATTGGATCGTCCATGATACGAAATCGCACCCCAGACCATAACTCCGGGTGTTCGACCACTATGTCGTTCAATAATACACTCAGGAAGGCAGCGTTGACCGGCATAACGTCTAACACGAACACGGCCATCATGGGTTCACAAATTGAAGCGTGATTCATCTGAAAAGACAACTTGGTGCCAATCAGCTCGCCAGTCTCTGTGCTCAAGAGCCCACTGCCGACGCAGCCGTCGATGATCCGCCGTGAGGGGAATCCTGTATAATGGCACCCTTGCACGCAATCCACGGCGCAGCAGACGACGACGAATTGACGAAGCCGACAATTGTACACCTGTAGCAGTAGACCAATGTGCTGCCAGCTGCCTGGAGGAAGCTGTGCGATCATTCACCGCCATGCGGAGCAGGTGTCGATCATCGCGCTCTGACGTCACCTTCTGTCGTCCAGTGCCTGTTTTTCGAGTTGTTCGGTGCTCGTCGGTCCACTGCTTCCAAACTCGCATCACTGTGGAACTGTTCCGCTGCATACGAGCTGCTATTGCGCGATAGGAAAATCCTCCTTCTCGAAGGCCGATTATCCTCCCTCGTTCAAACTCCGTAAGTTGCTTGAATTTCTTATTCTTCCGTCGTGGAGGCATACTCAGGTCTCACTAAACGTTTGCCACTAACAAATAATCATAGACTATTTTCAACGTCCCGCTACAGCACTTTATTTATACGCTTTCAGCATCAATTCAGAGGGCGCTGCGCGCGCCACGCACGCGCGATGGCTCTGAAACTTTATTAATTTGCATAATATCCTATAATTGACATTTGCTGCGAATTTCATTTGATTCTGATGATTCCTTCATGGTGTTGCATTTTCTACAAACAGCAGTTTAGTTTATTTTAGAATTTATTGTAAGAAAATTAAAATATATGAAATGTTTTAGTCCTGAATTTAACTAGTACCAATAACTACATAGTTTATTTTGATTTCAAAATTATTTTTTATTTTTTCTCAACTTTAAGTGACATTTAAAACTGTCTGAACTACCTAAACTATTGTAAACCAAAGAATTTCTTAACGCATTTTTACTCAATTAATATGCCAACTTTACAGGAAAACAAAATGTTTGCCTATATTGTTAGGCAACAAATGAAACAAAAATGTATGTCATAAATTTTCCACTGAGTGATGCATTTTAACATTTAGAAACTGATGCGTGAAAGAAATTTTTTTTAGAAATTTATAGCTCAATAAAACCAATGATCTTCTGAATCAGAAAAATTTTTTGAAATGCATATATTACTGTTAGTCACCGAAATGAGGAAAATGTCATCTTTCACCGGTGAATAACAACCTACCTTAGTGGTAGACAGATCCCCTTGCCGAAAGGCTAACCGTGGAAGGTTCTCGTGGTCTTCCTCTCCATGTAATGCAAATGCGGGTGAGTTCCATTTTCCCCCCAGTTCTAGATACAGGAGCTCCCTTGTCTTCTGTATTGGATTAAAAAATTACAAGGTTACGCAGTTGGACGTTAGTCCAAAAATCAAGTCGGCTGCTCAACGACGGTTATAAACTAAAAAGGAAATGTAGTTAACTGCAACTGCTTCTTTTACTAACTATTTTCGAAATGTAGTTGTTACCATAAATGAAAAATCGTCAAAATCAAGTTGTTACCGTCGAAATGATGAGAATGTCAACTTTCACCGGTGAATGTCAACAATCACTTAGTCACATTGGTGAATGGCCGAAATATTACTTACATCCTATTTTATATTTATTCTTTGATATTATTATATTTATACGATATTTTAACATCTTTTGAAGATAGATTAGGAGAAACATCAGTGTTCGAAATATCGGTAAAATACATATCGAACAGTGACACTGAAACTTAAGAAAACATGAGTGTAGGGAATATCGGGTAAATGTATACCGGACCGTGACAATGAAACTTAAAAAAAAAACATTGATATAGGATATAAAGCGGGCAAATGTATACCGGGTAGTATCATTTAACAAGATAGACTAGGTCAGGGGTGGCGAACCTTAAGGCTGAGAGCAAGGTCGCAACTAGAAACTTTTTCGTCCCTCAATGAAATAGATATACCACAAAAACAAATTGAAAGAAATGTTATATTCCACAAGAACAAATTGTTAAGATAAGGCGTTCTGCATTCTAATTCCTCATAAATCTATCACTCCTTATCTCCCCTTCTGCTGACCAGACGAGTGGCCCTCTCGCCGTTCAAACCCCCTTCACCTAGCGTCCACCATGTAAAAGGGGGCGACCGCAAACGATTTGTAGCTTACAAATTATCAATTTGTAATTGTGGGATATCTATTTCACTGAGGAAAGCAAAAGCAGCCTGCTCTCGCCGTTATGCATCAACGTGCCATTTTTTCTGCAAATTTTTTTAATGAGGTCATAGACGTGCCGACAAATAGTTTTGACTTCATGATTATTGGGTAAATAATAATGCTAAATACTATCAACTCAAAACTCTTTATTTACAACGAAAAAAAAAATGTTTTTTTGCAATGTCTCAATTAAACGCATAATTCAACTTAAAATAACATCAGTGTGATTTCTGTTGTTGCAGATTAGATGACAAATAACTTATATTAGGGTTATAAGATGTTAGTTTAAGCAGAACTGTTAATTTTTTTGCTAGTTATTTATTGTTAGCTTGTTTTTTATGGTTATTAATTGCTTTTTTGGAATTGTTCATTTTTCTGTTAATTTTTTGTGAATTTTAATTTAATTGTTAATATGCTTCATAGTGAACTTTGTGATCGGTGGCGTACCCAAAATATTGTGTCGCGCGCCATAAATGGCACGCGTGCCATTGGTTCGTCATCCCTGGACTAGGTGATTGTCAACATTCACCAGTTTAAGTCAACCACCACCATTCTCTGTCATTCACAGTAACATTGTTATGAGTTTAAACCGACATTGTCTGAAGTCTTAAATGAAAACAGCTTAAAAACTGTTTTCAACTAAAATATAATTTTTATCTGTACAGGTGTCATGATTAATGACAATAAGTTCAGGAAATCTGCGGAACCCCCAACATATTCGATGCATTTTATTTTCATAGTAAGTGTACACTTTGTGTGAGAAAATTCAATAATATTAATAAAACATTGCAAGTTCGAATTAAACAGTTTTGATCTGATCAGATAATGTATTAATCTAGGGGGACCATAATTCCAAGATTCACAGTGACAACTCCCCAATTTCATTATCTTTTTTGAAAAGGCGTTAACAACCTTGGCATTGACCAAAAAGGAACAAGTGAGGAAAGTTTTGAATCGTAAGAAAGGGAGGAAAAACTACGTAATAGTTTATTGTTTTGATTGTACCGTACATGAGGCCCCAGTTTGTACACTCAAATGATTGTTAACTCAGAATTTCATGCACGTGCATTAGGCTGAAGATGAAATTCCCTATATTTATTAAAACAGTGACGCTCAACGTAGCCTTCAACTTAGTTATTAAGTAAAATTCTAAAAAAGTATTTTATTTTTTAAATAATAATATTTTAAATATTATATTCATAATATCAAAAAAAATTGCGACAAAATGTGTTTTAAAATTATACTGAATATTTAAAAAGCTTTATTTTTTTTTTGTTTTTTTTTTTTTGCTCTTAAGAGCAGGGAGTCAAACGGCCCCTTTTTAAAGGAAGGCTTTGGCTGGGGCCCCGGGTGCTTTTTCAAGTCTATGGCCAGTCCGAATGATTTTATAACCGTCGTTAAGCAGCCAACCCAATTAAGGGTTTCTGCTACTAATCTTCAACTCCGTAGCCTTGTAATTTTGAACCTGAATCAGAAGACAAGGGAACTCTTGGATCAAGTATTTGGAGAAATTTGTCTTTGTGGAGGACTTTTTGATGCAACTAATCCACATTTGCGTTACATGGAAAGGAAAACCGCAAAAACATTCCACGGTTTGCTTGACAGCAGGAAACTCTAACCTATGATCCGTTTACCACTGAGGATATTTTCCGGCAGCCCTGACGTTTGTGCGTGCCGGCTAAGTAGAATTCGAATCGACCAGTTATCACTGGGATTAAACCAGAGTCACTTAATTGAAAGTGAGCTTTCTATCCCCTGAGCCACCATGGCTCAATCCGGATGATTCAACCAGTTAAAAGGGGAAAGGAGGTTAAGTTCTAGATCATAAATGGCTTAAAACTAGTTTTAACTGTTTGTCGTATTAGAATTCGCTTATTTTTGTGAGCGCAGGTACAGTGACCAAAGAAAAAGAGTGCCACTCTTAATAACTTTTGATCTAATCATCCGATTTTTACGTACTCAATTTTAATGGTTTGTGGGGGAACTAATTAGTGCAGACGATATTTTATATTAGGAAATCAGACAAGAGACGAAAAAAGTAATTTTTCTGAATAAACAACGGAATCGGATATCTATTTCCTAAAATATAGGGATTAGCCGCAATCTGGAAAAAAATTTGTCCTGATAGTTTGGCCAAGAGACGGTACACAGTTTGAAACAATTATTAATTTACTTTAAGCATATTTTGCAGTGTCTAGAGAAATTTTTAAGTAAACTGTAAAAAATTGCACACGATAATAAAATTCTTTTGTCTAAAGATACAAAAAAAAAATTTTAGTAAATATTTATTATTTATTATTTTGGTTATTAATTATTAAAAAAATTTTAAATTGTAAGGTATAATTTTTTTACATCATTATAAAGAATGCAATTTCACATATCAAAAGGCAAAATTTGAGAGAAGTAGTAGAATAGTTCCTGAAAAAGCGAGTTTTAAAAATACAACTATTTTAAAATTCTATTTCTCAAGAACTAGTTGACCGATTTCACTTAAATGTCATATTTTGCTTTGTAAAATTACATTCTTTAAAAGGATGTAAAAACTTTTATACCTTACAAATCGAAATTATTTCGACTATTATTAAATAATACCGCTTTCGTGATCAAACTAGTGGGACCATATTTCTCGCCTACCAATGAGTTGAACAGGGTTCGAATCCCAGCGATGGCTGGTCGATTCCGCATTAGTCTTGAACTTGAGCTGACTACAGTGCTGACGTAAAATATCCTCTGTGGTAGATGGATCACGGGAGCCCTTGCCGTTAGGCTTACCGTGGGAGGTTTTCATGGTTTTCCTCTCCATGTAATGCAAATGCGGGTTAGTTCCATCAAAAAATCCTCCACTAAGGCAAATTTCTTCCAATACTTGATCCAGAAGCTCCTTTGTCTTCTGGATTGGGTTCAAAATTAAAAAGCTAGGGAGTTTATAAAATAAAATTATGTTTTTTCCCAAAATTATTCCTCTTAGATTTTGGCGGTCAGAAAACCGAATTCCCCGGAGGAAAAAAGCTACGCGTATTCAGAGAAAGTATGTTTTTGCGTTTGACTTCGTAACTTAAAATATCGTCTGCATTTAATTATAACATATTTTGGATCACCCCCTTTCACTACTAAGATTTTCAATAAATGATCATTGGACTAAAAGTAATTCAGGGTGGACCATTTCTATACTGAGCACCATACATATGTATCTTAATATATTGTATTATTCCTTGTACTAGAATTTGTATTGAAATCACATATTATATAATTTATAACTCTTTGCTTAAACAGCCAGAAATTGCCTGTTAACGAAGGAAAAAAAACTGTAGCAAGAAGTGTGTTTGAAAATAATTACAAGATTTGAAATAGTTTACAAAGTAGATTGAATTTTACTTACAGATGAAGTTGCAATCAGCAAAATAGATTCCACTTTATCTGGTTGTTTCTTATTTGTCGCACAACTTAGCTGAAATATATCCTACAAACATTGTTTAATTTAATAAAAACGATTGCAATTTGAAATTAATTACAAGATTTGAAATAGTTTACTAAGTAGATTAAACTATACTTACAGATGAAGTTGCAATCAGCAAAACAGATCCCACTTTGTCCGGTTGTTCCTTATTTGTCACCCTATTAAGCAGAAAATATCCTACAAAGCTAAATTACATTCTGTTAGAGAGACAGGATTATTACCAAAAGAATTAAAGGTCTCAAGAAAACATAAAAAAAAAATTTTAATTAAAAAAAGTCAAAGTTAACGATATTAAAAGCAATGGAAACACAGCACAAGGAACATGGCCGGAAACAATCAATATACTTACAAACACATAGAAAAAGAATAGCTAAAAAGCACTTAAAATGAAACACTAATTTACATATGATAAAAACAAAAGAAAACAATTAAAAACAGTATTAAAAAAATCAATCAGACACACTTGAAAAGAAACGAGGAACAAAATTGTTAAAAAGAAACAACAAAAAAATACATATTAAGATCTGAAACCTTACAAAAAAAACAAGAACATTTTTTTTAAAATCATTTAAAAAAATTGGTCAAATCATAAAATGAGAAAAACATAAGAATAAAATAATTAAAATTATAAAAATCTTGAAAAAAAGGATAAAAATGGATATACTCAGATTAAATAATGAATAATAAAAAAAGTTAAATCTGTATAAGAATAATATCGCACCGTAAACAAAGATGGATAATATGAAAAATGAAATAAGGCGATGAACAGGAATGGATTTGATCAGATGTACATAAACGAAAATTTTATAAAGCAAAAAAAATTAGAGCCCTCATTGGAAAAAAATGGAAGAGACATGGAACAAAAGTGGTGCACCAATACGAAAAACATCCATTCAAAAATATGAAACAAAAGCACTGAAAAAAAGCCATTGGAAGATAAACGAAAAAAAAAAAAAACTCCGAAAAAGGATATACACACATACATAGTAAACGAAAACTCAGATTTAATATATATATATATATATATATATATATATATATATATATATATATATATATATATATATATATATATATATATATATATATATATATATATATATATATATATATATATATATATATATATATATATATATATATATACTATATATATATATAGGGTGCATTAGAAAAAAGAAGATGAAAAGCTGAAACACTGTGAGTAAGAGTGGAAAGCATTTGAAAACGGTGGAAAAATATGAAGAAATCAAAATTGGAAATGATAATTACATAAATAAAAAAAAAAAAAAAAAAAAAAAAACTGAAGCCAAAAATGCAAAACTCTGAAAACAAAACGATTTATACAAAAAGAGAATGGATGCAACGAAAAAAGTGCATAAAACAGAGATGGATTTGATCATCCCGAAAATATTACCCTTTGAAAAACACTCTGAAAAAGACACAGGAAAACATTTGAGAAATACAAAATACATTTAAACAACACGTACATTGGAAGAAATGAATTGAAACACAAACACTGAACGAAAAAATTTGGAACACAAAAATAAGATGAAAAAATTTGAAACTCTAATACAGGATAAAAAAATATCGATACATAATGCCTGATGAAAAGATAGTAAACACAAACATTAGATGAAGAAATTTAAAAAACGAACACAGTTTGAAAAAATTCGAAACAGGGACACAGGACAAGCAAATTGGAGCACAAACACTGTACGAAATAATTTAGAACAGGACGAAAAAAGTTGGAACACAAACACAGAATGATAAAAATTGAAGAACAAACAAAGAACGAAAAAATTTCAAATACAAAGATTGGGACGAAAAATTTTGAAACATAAACATTGGATGAAAAAATTTGGAACACAAACACGTTGAACAAAAAATCTGACACACACATTGAAAGAAAAAAAATTAAAACACATTGAAAGAAAAAAAATGAAACCCACATTGAAAGAAAAAAAAATTAAATGAATATTAAAAATGAAAAGCGGAACACATATTAAAAAAGAAAATACTTGAGCGATAATTATACTAATCAAAAAACACCCTCAAAACACTGCAGAGAAACATTGAAAAAATGTAAAGCACACTTAAAGCATACAGCGAAAAAAAATTAAACGCACACTAGAAACTAATTTAAACACAACACTGAAGAAAAAGTTTAGAAGAAACACATGACAAAAAAATTTGGAACATGAACATAGGTCCAAAAAATTAGGAACGCAAACACAAAATGAAAGTATTTGGAGCACAAACACAAGATGAAAAAATTTTGGAGCATAAGCAAGGGGAAAAAATTTTGGCACACACAATGGAAAATAAAATTAGGACCGAGCATTGAAAACAGAAAAATTGAAATACATGTTGAAAGAAAAAATTTGAACTGCATAATGAAAAATGAATGTAACACACATTTGAAAGGGAAATTTGAAAAATACATTGTAAATAAAAACTTACTCGAAATGAAAATAAAAAAACAACACATGCTGGAAATAAAAACAAATCATATAGAATAAAATAGTATCTACATTTAAAAAAAAAGAATAAAAAGTTGGAACGCAATGAATAAAACAGAAAGCAAATTAAAAAAAAATAATCGAAAACATGAAAACAGAATTAAAAACTGGAAAAAATCAAAAACAAAAGTTGGAAAAATTAAACATCAAATGTAAACAAAATTGAAAATAGGAATTAGAATTGACCACGCAAAAATACATAAAGATCGTCCCTCTCAAAAAAAATTGGATTGGATTTACTTGAACAAAAAATTTACCAATCGAATAACACTTTGAAAATACCACAGAAAACATTCAAAACATTTAAACATCACATAAAGCACTCAGGGAAAAATCAAAAAACACATATTGGAAGGAATTAATTGGAACACAAACAGTACACAAAAAAAATATAGAATACAATACAGAAATATAAAATAGTGGGATGAATAAATTTGGAACACTAACACATCGTGAAAAAATAAGGATCACAAACAATGGTTGAAAAATATGCGGAACACAAACACTGGGTTAACAAATTAGGAACACTAAAACAAGGTGAAAAAACTTGTAACGCCAATACTGAATGAAAAAATTTGGAAAACAAAGACAGAACGAAAAATTTTGCAACAGGAACATAGAACGAAAGATGTAGGAACATAAATACTGGATAAAAAAATTTGGAGCATAAACGTTTGAAGAAAAAGTTTGGAACACACATACGAAATAAAAATCAAAAGAAAAAAATTTTAAACTCAAAACTACAATGAAAAAAATTATAATTAGTTAAAAGGAAAAAAAGAGGCGGAAAGCGCTTTATGATGAAATAATGATAAAACCGACCGATCGAAATTCGTCGCGCGTGGTTTAAAAGCGGGAAAACCTCGAGCGCATGTTGCGAGCCGACGGCAAACCGACGAAAAAAAACAACATTTTAATTAAAATTTTTTTCTATTCAAAGAAAAAATGCATTACCTCTTTTCAGTAATAAATGTGAGTCTACTTCCAGTATCGTACCATGTAAAATAAATAAGTGCCTTACCTTACAAGAGTGAGCTTACCTGTTAACGTAGAAAAGTACGCAGCCATTTTGTGATCGTCACGTAAAATATCTCTTCAATTTAATTAAAACTTACCTGCAATACTCACTAACTCTTCACTGATTTCATTCATGAATGTCAGATGAGTACTTATTGGTAATCTTTTTCTTCAGATTCTAGAAAGAAAAGAAAATTAAACTCAATTCGTAATGGGAAATCGAAAGATTGCACTGCTTTCATACATTAATATTCGTTCCTTTTTCGATCTTTAAGAAAAATAGTTCCTTATTCAGAACATTCCTTAATTAAAAATTAAAGAGAAAAACAATCAGATTGTTTTAAAACATACTGTGTGGAGAGGAGTTATCGACAATGTCAACCTTCATCTACGAAAGGGTACCCCAACATATAATCGAGTTAACATGTCTTATATATTAGTGAATTGTATTTTTGTAGTGATAGACACACTGCAGAACTCCCCCACCAGAATTATAGCTGTGATAGAATTCAATGAATGGATACCACTAGTTGATTTATCGCTGTTTTGTGAAAAGCCGGGAGAGCTGTATTAAGATCACAGTACTTTTGAGCTGATCATGAGAGCTGTATTAAGTTGACTGTAGTGGTCGCTCCTGTGTCGCCTTTAGCAGTCGAGTGTATACGTTGTGGGTGATCGAGACTGAGTAGCAATGGAGAGAGTCATAATTAACAAGTCCAACTGTTCAATGTGAACCATCCATCGAAGAAGGCGTGTTCAGATCGAAGTGGCCGTTACTGTCAAGATAGGCATGTTCAAATCAAGTCCGAAGGTCACCAATGTGGGGAAAGGAGTTACTGTCAGCCTTCGTGTATGTAAAGGTACCCCAATTGGGTTTAAATGTCTTATATACTATTGAATTGCCATTGTATTTTTGTAGTGGTAGACACACTACAATACGTTGAAAAATGTAGTCAATTGCTATGTATTATCATAGTTGTGAAACTATTCAGTACTTTAGTGTTTTGAGTTGGAACCTTAATACTGAAGTGCAAAATAAAATCTTTAAATAAGCTTCCATTGTCTTAAATTTTAATTGTTAAATATATCCTAAGAAATCAAAGAAATCATTTATCTTCAACTATATTCTCATAGCAGAGCTACCAACATAGTTTAACCAAAGAAAAGAGTACCATCTTGTAGATAAAATATAGAACTGAAGAAAAACATTTATATTTAAAAAAACACTTGTATTTAGGCACCACAACAAATTTAGTTCTGCTCCACTTTGCACCACCGAATCACAGAAGAGCAAGTGATAGCAGGCCTGACTATTGATGTGTACAGTGCGCAAAATAAAAAAAAACGGACCATCCTGAATAACTTTTGATCAAATGATCGGATCTTCGCATTCTAGGACTCAATCTTAATGGTTCGAGGGTGTTATCGCAAACATGCTAATTAATTAGTGCAGACGATATTTTAAGATAAGAAATTAGACACAAAAACCTACTTTCGCTGAAGAAACATATTTTTTTCCCCTGACGGATTCGAAATTCTGGCCTCCAAATTAGCGGGGATAATTTTATTTTATATTATTTTTTAAACGTCATTGAACAGCAGGCCCTATTTTTGGGTTTACGACTACTGGTGTTCAACTCCGTAACCTTGTAATTTTGAACCCAATCTAGAAGACAAGGGAACTCCTGGACCAAGTATTGGGAGAAATTTGCCTTCGTGGAGGACATTTTGATGGAACTAAGCAGCATTCGCTGTACATGGAGAGGAAGACCACGAGAACCTCCAACTGTTAGCTTGACGGCAAAGGGACTCTAACCCATAATCCGTCCACCACTGAGGATCAGCACTGTGGTCGGTTTCAAGCCGGATATGAATTCGCACCTTCCTACCATCGCTGGGATTAGAACCTGGTTCACCTCATTGGAAGGCGAGCGCTCTATTTCCTGAGCCATCGCGTCTCAGCTTACGGGGATAGTCGCAATCTAGGAATAGGGTCCCAATAGTTCGGCCAGGAGAGTGCTCCAAAATTTAGACCGACCCCTTAATGTTTATTTTACTTTTTGCGCGTTTATCCATATCTCGAGAAATTTAAAAGACTATTAGAAATCTTTACCAAACAATTATAAAATTCATTTATACAAAGATATATTCTATGCAAAATATAACTTATAATAAATATTTATTATATTTTATTATTTATTTAATATTAGTCGAAAAAAATTTATATTCCAAAGTATAACATTTTTTACATTATTATAAAGAAAATATAATTTTACGCGGCAAAATATAAAATTTGAATGAAATAGGTCAAATAGTTCCCGAGAAATCAAATTTTTAAAATACGACTCTTTTTTAATTCGAATTCTTAAAAACTATTCGGGATGGTTCATTTATATTTTTGCTTCATAATTTTCGGTTATAAACCGCTGTTGTTTCAGTTATAAGCACGCTCCTGAGACATCAAGATACATTCTTTGGTTTAATTAATTTTGTAACCAACATGTTTGTTTTAGGTTGAATTTTGGTCAAGGATTAGGCAAAAAAAATTTCCCTTTAGAGGCAATGTTGATTTGGACTTTTGGCAGTTTTTTAGGTGAAAAAACAATCCCTTTTTATTTTGTGAGTGCATAATACGAGAGTAGTCAACTGTGGATTTATACTCAAGATTCCTTTCAATGCAAAATTTGCTTACATAGCAATTTGCAAGTTATGTGAAAATCTTTACCTTACTTGAAAAATATTAATTGATGACCAATTTGAAGAGTTTCGATGATTTATGTTGGTTTCAGTGCGATTCATGATGGTCCAAAATCATTTGATGGTCACCATCATCCAACGTGTTCCATTCTGTGTTCATAGTGCTTGATATGAAAACAAACTTCCATCATTTCATGATGGAAAATATTACTTTCATACTATGATGGTTAATCATGAAGAGAAGTTTAATTCTCATGAATCAACATCCAAGATGAACCGTGATGGTCCATAATAGTTCCAACTATACATTTCTATGACCGTTAAATAGAAATTCTTGTTAGTTCTTAGGAATATACCATCAAAACCATTTGTTTGCCGATCATAAGTCTGTCCAAATTCCTACATTGAGGTGATTGTGCTTCATGATCGTTCCAACAGCTATGTTCGAAATTTCCGATGGTTCAACCTGAACAAACTATCAAAACAAGTTGCTATTCTTACGTTGGACCATCATAAATCAGTCCAAATTCCTGGGATGGTTACATTGGGGTGATGGTCACTTATGTTGGTTAACATCAAAAATATAATGGTTCATGATGGAATTATTGATGGTTACTATCAAGATTATGTCGGTCCATCAATGGGAAACCATCAAAAATTTCGACTTGATGAGTATGACAATGTCATTTGCATATCCCTGAGTAAAGTAGCTGAAATGTTTTATTAGGCTGTTTAATACCCGACTCCAAAGTAATGGTCATAAAACACCTCCTTGAGAACAGCCGCTAGAAGTCTTTTTTTTTTCAGATGTCCTATAGAAGATATTCATTTGGATAACTCTATCAGGGCTTTAGTCTATGAACACAAGTATGGTTAGTCCCTGTGTTTTTTAAGGTTGGTTTCTCTTGCCCCCCCCCACTCTATTTTGAGAGTCAGAAATCCAAATCCGTAATGAAAAAAAGGCATTTTTATTCAAAGAAAATACGTTTTCGTATTTCATTCGTAACTAATATATCATTTGCATTAATTACTTAGCATATATAGATGTAGTTTTATTTTCGAACCATTACAGGGTTTGCAGCGATATTTCTCAACCAAAAAGAAGCACCTTTTAAGTACTTTTTAAGCAGTCAAAAAATATTTTTAATTACTGCATACATTAGCGAAATGCAAAATAATTTTCAAAGACTTTGCATGATCTTGATAAAATAACTAGTTTTTGACAAATAACTATTTTCTTGATTATATTAACCATTATAGAATGATCGGGAGATTTTTTCGGTTTGACATAGGAGAGTGGAAAATCAAGCCAGAAAATGATAATATCTTGCAAAATGCAACAGAGTTGCTCATGAGGGTGCAATAATATCATCAAACCCTGCTCAGTAGACGCACACGCGGAAGTATTTTCTCAAACCTGCAAAATGATTAGCGCTTTCATACACTATGGACCGACGGTGCGCCAAAATAGATTGTGGTTAAATGAATTGTGAAAACGTTGAATAGAATAATGTGAAAAGCACGATTTTGCATAATGCGTGGCAAAAATCGACATAGTTAAGAAAAAAAGTCTCATTTTCGAAAAGGAAAAATTAAGCAACTTTTTAAAAACGCTACGCACCATGCTTTAAGATTGAGTCGCACAATGTGAAAAACCGATCATTAAATCTAAACTTATTCAGAAGGTTAAGTCTGAATTCATTTTTCGCATTGTGCTTCACGTCTATCCAGAGAATGTTTTAAGTCACAGATTTTATTCGAATAGTAAATAAAAAATTCCTCTTAGTTATTTTATTTTTTCACCGCCCTTGAACTGCCAATCCAAATTTTTTGGGTTCACAACTACTGATGTTCAACTCCGTAGTCCTGTAATTTTAAACCCAACCCAGAAGACAAGGAAACTCCTGGATCAAGTATTAGGAAAAAATTGCCTTCGTAAAGAATTTTTCAGACGGAACTAACCCGCATTTGCGTTGCATGGAAGGGAAGACCACGAGAACCTTCCACAGTTAGCGTTGACGGCAAGGGGACTCTAACCCATGATCCGTCTACCACTGAGAATATTTTACGTCAGAACTGTGATAGATGCTAGCCGGATGAGGAATTCTCATCGACCAGCCATCGCTGTTGTTCGAAATCGGTTCACCTCATTGGAATGCAAACGCTCTGTCCTCTAAGCCATCATCAACTTTCAAAGAAAATATTTTCAAATCATTATAAATTCATTATAATATAATTGTAAAACGTACCCAAAAAGACGATCTTGCAAGATTTTCTAAATATTTCCTGCTGTCTTCATCTGTGTGTATGCATACAAAAAGCTATTCATCCAGTCGAATAAAATCGGAGAACACAAGACAATAAACTTCAATAAACTAGAAAAAATCTAAAATACGTATTAGTTTCACCTGAAAAGAAATAGTTGATTAAAAATAAATCTACATAGTAAATATTGCGCAACAGTTTTTTAAAGAGTAAAAAGTAGACGTATGACTACCGACGTCGTGAATATGATAGTCAACAACAATTATTCTACCTTAAATTTTGAGAATAAGAAATTCATTCAATTAAGTATTTCTAAGCTTTATCTGTGGCAGTTGATAACACTGCAAATTAAATATAACATATTTGTAAAAATAAATTCAAATTTCGAAGACAAATCGCTATTCTTTAATTCGATTTTGCTAAAAGTATGTGATTAAATGTTTATTTTTTAATAACCTTTGATAATCAGCTTATCTACTTATTGCATGTTCTATTATTTTTATTTTTTGAATTCCAAACTCAGAAGGCACTAAAATTTTTCCATTATCCATTATTTACTTAAAATATTACCTTCTACCTTAGCTTCTGTTTTATGTATGGCACAAAACAGAATAAATTAAGTTAGCTATACATACAGAAGAGTTCTTTCGTAGACTAATAATATAGGTAGACTGCTCATCTATGATTGCCAATAGGCAGCTAGGAAGAATCTTATGAGCAAAATGGCAAATCCTTGCTGTATTTGAACAGGGCTGGACTTATCATTTGGGGAACTCAGGCAATCGCAAAGGAACGCCAAATAAAAAAGGCAAAAAATTCATTTTTGATTTCGTATAAAATTCTAGAAAAAATATTTGTCTATTTTACCTTTCCTGCATGTTATGTCTGGACTCATTACTGTTCTTTACCAATTCTTTGATTACACATTGTTAATTGAACTCAACACAAGAGCAAAATTAAAAAAAAAGATCAGTATTTTCTTCTTAAAAAATTTTTTAGGTTGCAATACTTTATCTGAAATAATCACTAAATAAATCAAATTAACTTTAATGATATTTCGCAAACTTATTTATGATTGAAAAATTTAATGAATGTTTTATAGCGCGTCTATAAAAGAAATGATTAGTGATTTAAATTTATTTTTCAATGTATTTTTAATAATCATTTCATTGAGCCCAAAATAATTTTGTTGATTCTTTCTTTAAGAACAATAAAGATTAAGAATTTAAAAATGTTAAAGTTGAATAAGACCTAAATTTTTAATAATTTTGTTCTTGAATTAATTAGAAATATTTGTACAAAATTATTGTGCTAACTTGTAAATTTTAGATCAGTATTTTGTTTTAATTTAAGACAGATAACGAATTTATATATCAATTCTTTTGTTTGCTAATGGATGAAAACTTTTGTTAGCTTTGCTTGATTCCGCTAAATGTAGTTATAATTAAAAATTTACTGATTAGAGAAGTAGATGAATGTAAACAAACATTCATACAAACTTTCAAGACATGAAACGTCGATTTAAAATTTATTTTAAAAAACACGTAACTGTAACAAAAAATTATTTTATCCTAAAAATATTTTACAATTAAATTCAAATTCGATTGAAATTAAATTTTTTGAATTATTGATTAGAAAAAACACTTCGAACAAACTCTTTGAAGTTGTATATTTGTTTTTCAATGTGTAAATTATATTTTGTTCTGCGTAAATTTCCTTATTCACAACTTGACATTTTTCTGCAAGAAAATTTCGACATTTCAGCTTAAGTAAACTTAACATCGTGGGTAGCAAGTTTACTAAACTCTTTCAAAACTTAATTGAAAACTATATAATTTCATTTGTTGCGCAGGAAGTTTACTCCACTCAACTCTTTCAATTAGAACTATATATGCTCAATTAGAACTTAGTTTAGAACTATGTAAGTTGGCCAGTTGCACGAAAAAAAATATAATAACGTAATAAAATCTTTAAATTGTGAAAAATAGTTGGCAATCTTTTCTTTCTTTATGTACTTCAGCTTTTCCATATTTTTTATGCTGCATAAAACTGTGTTAATGTAGCCTACATAAAACTATTGTTTTTAGCATTTTCACCAAACCAATTGAAAACCAATAAATCACTCTTATAATTAATTCCTTAAGGAATCAGTTTTGATTAATTTAATGTGATCAGGGAGGAAGTGAGTTTGTAAGGGAAATTAGTTTCAAGAGTAGGAGTGGGTTTTACGTTTAGGGTAACAGTCTAATCCGATTTTATTAGTCTATGAGTAGTAATGAACTCTTAATCTGAATGTTTAGCCAACAATCACATTTTCTAGAAGCTTTCTATTTAAAAAAAATTAATAAATATTGCAAACGTATTTGAGAAGATAACTATAATGTAAATATAATATAAATTTTAAGCACTGCAAGAATATAATAATAGCTCAATAATAATAGATTAACAATTATTAATCCTGATTTGCATAGCTTTGATCTCAAGAAAACACTTTAAAAAATCCATAGTATCAAGAGCCATAATATTAAAAACCAGAACACATTTATAAGAAATAAAACAAAGTAAAAATAAATTAATATTTTTGAATAGAGTAAAGAAAACTTAAAATCTGTAGAAGAGGGGCGCCAACTTTCCTAACTAGATATCAGTAATTAGAAGTATCACAATAATATATATGTTTCTGTGAATGACCGAAATTTTATGTTGTTGATTTACGCCGGTGAATTTTGACAATCAAATAGTCGCTTCGGTAAATGTCCGAAATATATACTAGGTATAGTTAAGTGCTTGGTGTACATTTGCCCGGTATACCCTACACTGATGTTTTTTAAGGTCAAGTGCCACTTCCCAGAATGGAACTCCGAACAGTGATGTTTCTTTTAATCTATTCTTATCAGACATTAAAATATCAAATAAATGTAATAATCGAATAATGCATAAATTAATATCAAATAGGATATAAGATCGGACATTCACCAGAGAAAGTCTTTATTTCAATCTTTCACGGTAACATATATAATCTATAGAAATTTCCAAATAATCTACAAAATTTTATATAGTCTATGTCTAATAATATATAATTATATATATAGTAATACTAATATTAAAATATATGCTTATATATAATGTTATTATTGTGCAGGAATTTATTGTTAAATAAGAAACTAAAAATTACAGACAAACCGTAACAGTTGGCACCTCTTTAAAAAGAAGAATGAATAGAAAGTTTCAAAATATAAAGCAAGTTCGCATCACTAATGAATCAAAGAATCTTTTTACATTCTGAAAACAAAATGTAGACTTCTTAATTGTCAGAAAATCTTAAAAATATTTCATTTTTGTCTAATTAAATTAAATAAAATAGGAAAAATCGTAAATACTGAAAATGTTAAGAAGTATAATTGCATTTCATTTCACTGAAAAAATATGCTACCCATAAATTGACAACTTAAAAATCTATGTTTAGAACTGAAAAAATATCATTTATATATATATTTTCTTATTGAAATAATTACTAACTAAAACAACAAAACATTACGTTAAACAAATATTGGTTAAATATCAAACTACCACTTTGTTTTTCCTTTTCCAATTTTTTTAATTATGAAACTTTCTATTCAAAAATAACATTCTAATACAAGAGAATATTTTTCTCCATCAAATGCACTCAAACATTTATGTATAAATGTTATAAATACACGAATTACAAAAAGGGTTGGTTCAAGTAACCACAGTTTGGCTAACTAAACTGTGTTCACCTAAAAAATTCATTCAATTATTAAAAATTTTCCTATTAAAGTGACCTAAACTTAGTAAGACGCATGCAATAAAGTAAATGAAATATAAAAAAAATCTCCAAATAATCATAATGTATATACAAGAATTTAACAATAAAAAAAATGTGAAAACCTTTACTTTTTAATGCTTGGCTGTAACTTTAAAATCTAGGAAAGCAGCAGCTCTTATATTTTTTTTCACATAAAATATTTTTCATGCTTATTTTGGCTGAAGCTCTTTTGACGATACAACCTCATGTTGCAGTCAGAGTACACTAAAGAAGATGCTATCAATCATTCTCTTATAGATTTGATAGTTAAATGAGAGAAAAAAAAGTTATTTTAGAAGAAAAAAAACATTTCAAACAAACAAATTTCTTCTCATCTTTTAAAGTTAACTGATTTTTGTGATATGAAATTAAATTTAAAATTAAAGAAAAAAAACATAATTGTTTATTTATTTAAAATATCTTTACCATTCATATTTGGAAAACTTTTTTTATACTTAATAATATCAGTTGGGATCATTTTTATGAATGCTACATTTTATTCATCCAGACGTCTTTTTATGACATCAACAGAAGTGGTACTTCCGCACCAAGAAAATGACTCAGAAAAAAAATTAAAAACGCTTGCGAAAAAATCATGAACCTTCCATACCAAGTTTGAAGTCAATGGAGGTAACCTCTAAGAACAACCAACTTCCTACTATTTTAATGTGGAACAGGAGAGTGGTCGCTCCCGAGAGGTTTTACTGGAATTATCTGAATCAAGCAATTCTGAGCTCAAGTGCAATAATTGAATACCTATTCAACTTTCATACTTCACAAAATAAGAACTTTATTATTTTTAGAGAATCCCATGTATTAAAAAAAACAAATGACGAAAATTGTTTTAACCCCTCAATGGGAAAACAATGGGTATTGTGAATGAATTTAATATAGAGATTATTTGAAAAGGATAATCTAGTTTTTTTTTAATAAGAACTAGTTTACATTTAAGTTTTTTTAAGAAATTTTTTTCTATTAATTGATCTTTTTTTATTTTTTCCTGAAAAATTACAACAGTACAGAAAAGATTTATCGAGAACTAAACTATGTAAAATACATGTAAATACAAAGCATAAATAAGTGTAAAATACAAAACATAAAACTATGTAAAATACATGTAATCGAAAATGATAAATAAAAAGTTTCTGTACTTAAAGAAGCTATTTTCATTGGATCGGTTCCAAGAAAAAGTTTTGCTTTCTTGAAAACAGACATTTTTTTTACCTTTTCTTTCTTCAAAAAAAGTTTATTAATATTGTTAAATATTTATTCATAGTTTTAATCATATGTAATAATATATGTCATAGTGTGATGTTTATTTATAGTTTTAATAAATGCGAGTTTTATAATCTTTCTAGCCACACATATTTTTTACGTTCGATTTTGAATCAAAATGCAATTTTTTGAACAAATAGGTTTTTATTAGCTGTGATTTAAAATAGTTGCAACACTTCTTTAAATTCAGAACAGAAACTTTTCAATTTGGAAAAACAAATGTATTCGAATTTAAATTAGGAGAATATTCCATTTTATTCTTTAATCACAATCGTAGAAAAGAATTAATAGCTGTGTAATTTTTTTTAAATGAATTGATTACAGGTGGGATGTTAGGTTTAAAAACCAATTACCATAAAAAAATCCATTAAAAACAAATACTCAAATTGTTAATATTAAAACTTTTTTGAAAATATTTCCTTCTGGGAGCATTTGTTTTTCCATGCATTAAAAATATCTTAAATCTAACAGTTTAGTAAAAGTAAATAGAAAGCTCTAGAATTTCAAACCAATGAATTCAGCTTATAGAATTCCTCTCTTTTTCTATTCAAACTTACTACTGCAAACAAACTTACTTCTATTTAAACTTACAGAATTCCTTTCTGTTAAGTTACTTGAAAGTTTTCTCGAAAAAGTATTTTAACCAATACTAATTAAATATTCTTTTCTTTATAAGTAAAACTGGATAATGAAACAATTATCTTAATTCCTATTATTTTCTAGCTGTCCAAAATGAAAAATATTTTTCCTTTAAACAATGAGATGTATAAATTTTTGTTAAAAAGTCGGATTGATACTTTTAATTTTTAGGAGGCCATATTTTGTAATTCTATTAAATCATAAAATCTAAAAAAACGCCTACAACAATGTTGAAAAATTAGCTAAAACAAAAATACTCTATCCGACCGTCCATCTTCATTTTTCTGGAGAAAATACGAATTTATAGTAGAGATATTAGACATGATTGAATATATTCCAAAAAAATTTTTTAACTATTTAAAACGCATAATTTTAGCAAGTGAGTCTTAAAATTTTGCTTTGTGGATACTTATATAAAAATCATTCGTTTAGAAAATAAGATTCAAGTCATTAGAAGTTAATATTAAAAAAATGCATCAAGCATGATTTAAGCCAAAATTTAAAAGATGTAAATGAAGATGGACGTCACTGGGGCCCCGGGTAAGTGAAACCCGTATTTGCTAAACCCTACAATTTGATGAAATAACAACTGCAAATCAAGAGCGGAGATTTATATTCGTGAAATCTGGTTCTGGGTTTGAGAGTTTTCAGAATCATTGTTATCGTAAAAATAAAAATGTATACGAATATCACAAGCATTTATCTGCGTCCCTTAGAATTTGAAAACGAAATTTACAATTCTTGATATTGATAATTGTATTTAAATAGCTGGTTGTGCAGGAAATATTCAATTTGGAAATCTGATTGGAAAAGACACTTTTTTCTCTCAAAACTTTTTCCCCATAAATGTTTCCTTACAAGTATTGCCCTATTAGCTATACTTTTCATAGTATCGATGATTAGACAGGAACCATTTAAGGCACTGCCTATCTTAACTGTGTAATAACTCTCAAGAAAATTTTTCACGTTAATGATTTTCCAAAACTTAGCAATTCTCAAAATTTACGAACCAAGTCATTTCTGTTCACAAATGGGTATAAGCCGTTCCATTTTCCCTTTCACTTAAGTTTTTTTTTTTTTTTTTTAAATTGACTATTAAAATTGAAAAATTTGTAAAACTTCAAAAGTCTAAAAAATACATTTTTAAAAATTGCATTTAAAAGAAATAGAAATGCTTATTTTCAATTTTTATAAAAAAATAGCTTAACTTTTATATGCGATTTTTTTTCCAAAAGAAATACACGCGAATAAAAGCTATACAAAATATGAATTTAAAAATAGTCAGTATTAAGAATAAAGTAAATTCGTATTGTAGGGTTAAGCAAACCCCCTGGGGGGAAATTTTAATTCAGTTAAAGAGAAACAATATCAATTATCCAAATCAACTAAAACTTTCATTAAAAAAAATCAAGAATTCAATAATGAACTCCTGTACTGAGGTTTGCAGTCTGGCTTTAGGAACTGCGTTAGCATTATGTTTAATTGTCAGCCGTTTAATTAAAAAAAATGTCAATAATAGAAAAACCACATCATGAATTAAAATCTTATCTAGATTTTTCTATTGTCTCTTTCATATTCCTTTTTTGATATAAAGTTTCTTTGCCTTCTGAGTTCAGTTCATAATCACGAGGACATATACACAATACATAAAAATCTATATAAGTGGCTGTGTGAGATTGCATGTCGTTAAAAGTATTGTGAATGCAATTCGTTGCGTGTGTAATTTGTCACAAGCTCGCATTTATAATTTTTAATAAATCATGCAAATTTCAGAATTGAACTTTGACACTGTTTTGTAAGACGCAAGCTTTAAACTAAAAACTACATTAAAACATTAACAATTCACAAAAACAAATAATATAAAATTTTCAATCAGTTTGTAATTTATTTACCAAAATTATTTTTAATATCAAATTTCAAAATAGACTATAAAGTAATTATGCATTTTCAACAAAATTTCAAGCACTGCCTTGATAACTCAAGAAAAATAATAAATTGTTAAATCGTGCATAAAAAATGAAAAGTAAGATGGGTAGTAATATAATGCAAACATAGAATTTAGTTATTAGAAACAAACAAAATCTAGGAACAAAAAGGTAAAAGGCAATTATGGGTTAAAGGTAAAGGGAGGAAAAAAATGATTATTAAAAAAAATTTAAAAAAAAAAAGACATTTAAGGAAATAATATGGAATAACAAGAAAATAAAAGCAGAAAAATAAATTAAAAGATTAAAGGAAAAGGAGTTTAAAAAAACATGCAAAGGGAGGAAAACATTAAATGTAAATGAAATATGCAAAAAGAAGTAAATATGCAGGAAATTTAAGAATATATATTTAAAATTTGGCCCACCCTCCCATTTTGAATTACGCATTAATATAAAAATAACTCAAAAAGTTAAATTTCGTATTTTTGCAAGGAAAAAAAAAGTGTTAAAAAAAACACTGTTGTCCTAACATATAAGCTATGAGTGTGGTTGGTATATCTATTACAGCCCATGTACCAATGGAATGTCGAAGGTCATACGTATGAAAGCACTGCTCAATGAAAGTACCATCGAGTAAACTGTGGTGTAGTGTTACATCCTATAAATCGAAGGGTTACTCAATGATGCACTCATGGAGTAGTACATCCATAAATTTGCCTCCACGACATTCCATTAGATGAATGGATATTCCAACTTCACTCAGAGCATATATGTGGTGACTTCAGATACAACATACTGCAAAAATAAAAAATTTTCCTTACTTTTTGATTTATTTTTGTTTACTTCCTTTTTGCAAACCATGAATTTTAAATCCAATTTCAAGGGGAAAAAACAACAAAAAGGGGAATTCACATTGTATTTAATGTCTAAATATTTTTTTTTCGAGTTCATTGCGAAGACCGAGAAAATCCATAACATCATTCATTGTTGGAAAAATGGAATTTTTCAGGGGCACGTTTTAAATTCGTGTTAGAAACCCTCCTTATTTTTCCTAGTCATTCAAAGCAAGCTATAATTCTCCATCAAACATTTTTATTTCGATTGTCTCTTACACCATCAAAGACAAAAACACTTCAATTGGTTTCTATCATTTTTTTTATCCCCTGTTGCAACATCTTACTTTTTTCCTTTTTTAGAACGATTAAAATTCGTTTTTAATTATCATAGATCCACTGTTTTGTGCTAACCACTTTATCATTTCAATTCTTAAGCTTTTCACTGCTAAGCAAATGAAGGAAGGCAGGAATTGACATCTAAAATTTGATTATTAGCATACACCAAGTGTAACTTATTTAGCAAGTGTTAAGAATATATTAATCTTACATATTAAAACTATACAAAATAATTAAATTAAGAAGTCTAGTTATTTCTTACAATAAATTTTAAGCAATCCAAAAAGATTCCATCTTTATTCAAAATTAACCTGATATTGCTTTTAAACAATAATTCAATTTTTAAACGATGAGGCAATTTCATAACTGTATCTCAAATCAACAAAATACTTTCCTTTGTACTCACAATTTGATTTTCACACGGGCCCAGACTTCAAGACCTTAGTCAGTCTTTTTATGTATAGGGGTCACCATTCGAGCACAGTCAACTGTTCCAAATAATTTGTAGTCGGAAACTAGATATCCATGTATGATACATATACGGTAGTAGGAAACTACCTTATATGTATAATAGAGAAGGGGATAAATAAGCGAGAAAATTTTTATCCTTATGATAATAAATATTGAAGGTGAAAATATTTTTCCCTGAATTTTCTTAGTTGTCCTCAAATTTATTGAATTTCCTTACAGTTTCAAGGTTTCTTTTTTTTTCTCTCTATTTTACCAGCGTTTCAAAACGAAAACAATTTGGTGAGAAAGGGTTAAACTCTTCTAGATTTAGCTCTTATACTACAATTTTCTTTTTCTATCTCATTATATCTTAAAACATCGTAACAAAATAAAATTTTAGATCTTAACCATAAAAATTTATCATAAATTTAAGCAACAATCCATTACATACCCAACATAAAGTCAGGAATAATGTCGAACTTTAAAATTCTTTCTCTTGGATAATGTAAGAAACCTTAACATGCGCGCTGCGTTGGTGACACTCTTTTGTATTATATTGCACAAGAAGGCATATATCCAATGCAATAATTGTGGTAAAAATATCATTAATAACAGTACTTGTTGAAAGAGCCGCGGTAGCTCAGAGGATATAGAGTTCACCTTCCAATGAGGTGTACCGGGTTCGAATCCCAGTGACGGCTGGGTGACATGAATTCCGCACCCGGCTCGCACCGACTACAGTGCTGACGTGAAATATCCTCAGTGGTAGACTGATCATAGGTTAGAAACCCCATGCAGTCAGGCTATTGGTGGGAGTTTTTTATGGTTTTCCTCTCCATGAAACGCAAATGCGTGTTACTTCCATCAAAAAAATTTCCACGCGGGCACATTTCACCCAATACTTGATCCAGGAGTTCCCTTGTGTTCGTGATTGGGCTCAAAGTTTCAAAGCTACTGAGTGGAACATTAGCAGTCGAAAACCAAAAATTGGGTCGGCTGTTCAACAACGGTAATAAAATAAAAAATTTTTTGAAAAAATTCGATTCTGATTTCTATAATTCACTGATTTGAACTGAAAAAAAAATGAAAATGGTGTTTACTATATTCATATTAACACACTCCGTAAGTGTGAGATTGGAGAATATATAAGCTATGAATGATAAAATGATTTACTGTATAATTAATAAGCAAAAGATTTTCATAACAGCTTTTCAGTAATATTCATCAGCTCCAATAAACAAACTTTTAAATGTTTACAGTAGTTGATATATGATTAATGAATTATTTATGTTATTGTGATTGATAGATGCTCATAAATTATTTGATGTTTTATTTCCTCAACAGAATGGATACCTTTTATTTATCAATAATAAATGGAAAATAAACAAGAATATTTTGAATATACGAAGGGAGTAATTCTTTCTCCATCTGTTGCACTTAATCGTTTCCCATTTTCCTACAATAATTTTTTCTTTATTTTCCAACATATAAAATTGAAGTTTCTAAACATTTTAAGATATGTAAAATTATCTCGAATGTTTGTCTTCAGTTTTACTTTAACAAACAATTTATTCTTGATGTTCTGTCTATTCAGCTATATATTTTTGAGTGAAAATAAGTTTAAAGATGTTTTTAAAATATGGCATAGATAAAAATGAATAACTCTGGTCTAGCAGATGTTTACGCCAAGCCCATTAAAAACAAAATTAGCATTAAAGCTATATATATATATATATATATATATACAATTTTATGTTGAAAGTTTTATCTTCAAAATTTTTTTTTCTATTTCACCCAAGAAGTAATAAAAAAAAAATCTGCAGAGCCCTTGACCATGCTGCATTGTTTCTGCTGCCAAGTTTACTAGGAAATAACTTTTGAAACAATTTACTTATATTTGCGCATTTATTTTGATTAAGTTGAACCAGAAGGTTTCTAAGAACTTTTAAGCTTGTTTCGAGAATTAAAGCTTGATTTTTATCTACTATATAATATCATGAACCATGGAAAGAAATTAAAATGTATCGTAATTGACTTTTAACTATTGAGAATTTATCCAAGCTAGATCACTTGCAGATTAATTAAAAAGTGCTTCATTTCATGCCAAAGGTACGTCAATAATTCAGCAATTGAACTAGTAAAAACAAAAGAATTGGTGGTGACATGACATTAGTCCAACTCTTACGTTTTTCTGCAGTTATACGAGGTGATTATCTGCTGCTAATTATTTATTTTGAAGTTTCTCGTGGACCATTGCGCAGAAGTAGCAAAAACCTTCAAGATTATTTTAATGTAATTACCTATATGGAAATCCTACCATTCAACGAATAGAGGTAACTGATTTTACCAACAAAAACGCAAGTACTATTTAGTACTGTTAAAGGATCTCAAAATCAAAATAATTTATCAATAAATGTAGAAAATTTCAGAACTGTTTTATTTTGCTTTTTTATTTTCGAAATCAATATTGTTTATCAAAACTGACTTTTTATACTTTAAACTTTTATTTAAAAAATTTAGCAGATTTATTTTTAATTTAAAAAAAAAATTAAAGTTATCGAGGCCAAATATAATTGCAATTTATACTTATGAACTGTCTTATTTAACTGTCTTTAGTAAATTATATTTAAAAGAAAGACACGCAACAAAGCCAGTGTGTAATTACTGATACGGATACTGATACGTGTGTACAAACATTAGATATAAATTTCTGTTTATGTATCAATTAATAAACTGTTAATAGAAAAAAATTAACTAGAGCAATTAGAAAGAACTTTAAGGTGCATTTTCCCTCACTAAACATGGGAATTAGTATCAATTGTGAAGATGGATGAAACTATTGTAAAGAAGATAAATTAGAAAATATTGATACAGCTATATCGAAATCTAAATTTGTCATTTTAACCTCTATTTCAATATTTCAAATATTTTATATGATGTAATTTTAATCAATGATTTTTTAGTACATATATGGAATTTAGATTTTTTTGTACCCTTTTAAATTATATTCTTTTCAACAGGACTAAGTAAAGATGAATATCAAAATAAAGTTCAAGTTTAAATAATGAACTATACTTTCGTATAACTGAATTTTATTTCGTGCAATTCGTTATCATTGAAACTTTTTAAACATATTTTGTGACCACTTTAATAAGAAGCAGTAACAATTTGAAAAATATAAAAATTCAAAATATTCTACTTCACCGTAAATCACAAAATATCTACTTTAGAGAAATAGATGAACCATTCAAAATTTTAAACTTTTGTTTGTTATTATTTCAATGATAATCTTAGAACAAAAATTACAGTAACGTTTTCTCTTTTCGAAAAATTAAATCAAATTTTTTAAAAAAAGTACTGATATTTTTAAAGTATCAAAACTGTCAGCAAACACTGCCATTATTAGTTTTAGCTATCGTTGTTTTATTCAGTTGACGATTTTATGTAATAAGACAACCTTTCTGAAAACCGATAGGTTAAAAAAAACTTGAATGAAAAAATGACAATTTTTTTCATTAATAAATGTTTGCCTTTTAAGAAACAACTATATAGTTTTGGACAAGAGATAAATGCAAACAGTCGGAAAATCATTTCAATAATCTAGAAATTTAGTAAAACTGTTTATCTTAAAAAAATATGAATCTCAACATAAATGTTTTTTTACTAATTAAGTGGACCAATAAAATAAGTGTCAGAGGATATTTTATTTTTATTTTTTTAAAAATGATAATAGCACATAAAAGTGCACAAAGTCTTTGGTTTCTGTGATAGGGTGTTTTTAATGTTTATCTTTTTCGTATACGCATAAAGCAAAGTGATTAAGTAAATGGTATGGAAGTGGACAATGGTCATTTAAAATACAAAATAGTACTATTTTTATCCCATCATTCTGAAGTTTTTACAGAATATTGTGATCACAAATTTAAATTTGTGTAAGTAATTTAATAATAAAATCTTAATTTGTTAAATAGTTAAGTTGTTTTTTTATTAAATGAAATTACTTTTTATTTAGTTTTCTATATTATTTTATAGAAAATCTTAGAAAGAAATTGTAAGTTAAATACAATAATTAAAATTTTCTTTTTTGGTAATATTTTGAAAACATTATTTTAATTTTGAGAATATCTTTTTACTTTACATGTAATTCCTTTTAATAACAATAAATAAATTTTTAATGCTTAAATTTTAATTAAAATTTTAATCCATACCTTGCTTGATAGAGCACTTGTCATTAATTATTATCTAAGGAAGGACGTTATTGTCCTTTATAAGCTCTTAAAAATTCAATCTTTGCTTTATTCTTTTTCAAAAAAAAAACTATTAACGTTAAAAAAAACTATTCAGTTTCTTGTTATTTAAAAGATATTAGAGATGTGTTAAGATGCAAATTTAAACATTGACCAAGACCGTAGCTTTAAGTTAAAAAAAATTCTAATAATTAAAAAATGTAGTAAATGCAGGTCCAAGATTATTTGATTTAGAAGAATTAGCGTTTATTTTATATGGAGGAAAATTAAAAAATATATATATACATTGAATAACAAATTCAAACTTATATTTTTTACTCAAAAGAAGCATGATAATTGCAAATGATTTTATCCCTCTTATTTTTGCATCAAACTGGTTTTATATCACTGTTTGATTTCATTAAATTGAATAGATTTTAGCGATGCTTGATCTTGGAGCAGTAAAGGAGTCTGCAGCTCTTGTGCTCTTAAGCACTACATTCAACAGCAAAGAATTGATTAATTAATGATAGGCAACATTTAATTAATCATTTGAGGGGAAAATATCATTTCAACTTTTAAGGAAGAAAAAAGTTTAGTAACTGCTAAAATAAAATAAAAATTATTAAAGTACGGCTAAATAAAATATTCAAAATAACAGTGCACAGTTCTTATCAGTTGATACATATAATACTGTATTTTGGAAAACAGAGAGCTTGGCCGATCAATGTTATACTATTAATTCTTTTAAAGAAAATAAAGCTCTTAATCATTTATTCAATTTAATTTCTTTTATGCATTTCATGACGAGAAAATAAAAAAAAGGGCATATCTATAGTGCGTATGAAACTGCGGAAAGCAATTGCGTCTATGATACTGCTTTGAGATTGGCTATTAGACAACGCACCGAATTAAATTTCAAACTAGATCAAATATTTTAAAAATAAATAATCATATAAACTACACTGTTTTATCAAAAATATAAATTAATAGTATAAATAAAATAAATATAATTTTCTAGCATATTCTTCCACATACATTTCACTTCTTAATATCATTTTCCTTTTCAAATGCAATTTGGCAAATTTCAACTTTATTCAGAAAACTATTTTAATAATTGCAATTTGCTGAATAAAAAAATAATGTTTGAAAATCGGCATATCTTAATGCAATTAAAAATCCTTTAATAAAGTAACATTTCCTCTAAACTATTTTATAGTTTCTAATCACAATTTTTATGTAGAATATCTTAAAATAAACTGCCATGAAACATTTAAGTTTATGAAACAAAAATGAATTTAAATAAAATTATTTTATTTTAAGATTGTAATAAATTTTTTTTTAAAAAAAAGGGGTATTATAACATTTATCTAGTTTGACCTATTAGTTACTATTTGAGACTTCTTAATACGGTTATTATACTGAAGTAGATAAGAGATAAAGTATTGAAATACAAATAAAACTGGGAAGATTTCAATTTTCAACCGCCATTTCATTAAATCTTAAATATCCAAATTCTCAAACAAAATCAAAGAACTTTGAAAAGTCAGTCAGAAAAGTGAGTTATAGATCATTCGACCACGCCACCAGCAGAGAAAAACACTCACAACCTCAAAATGAATTTTTAAAAAAAAGTTATTAAATTTGAGGATAAGTATATTCTGTAATACAAATATATAAGTGTTTTTATACATTTTTGAATAGGAAAAAATATTAAGAACATTAATATTAATATCATTAAAAATATTAATTATAAAAAATATCAATATTAATAATTATATGTTTTTTTTTTAATATTTCTTTCTTACAACAGGCTTAGTAAAATCTAATAGTTAAAAAAACATATTGGCAATTTCTTTGATTCTCTATTTTTATTTAAAAAAAACCTGAGTACATCTCTTATCTCAGGGCTGAACTATAAAGAAAAAAAACTAAATCACAGTTTCGTTGTCAACTGTTGACCATAAATGAACAAAAGCATAATAAAATTTTCTTTAAAAAAAACGGATGTATGCAAGATAATTTTTGACAACATAACTGAATTACAAGACTAAAGTTGAGAGAGAATTGTGAGTTCGTTTCTTGTTCGTTTTTTTTTTTAATGCAATCAGTTTTTACTGCATTTAAACTCCAAAAATACTGATTTAAATACTATTAAGAGCATAAAAAGGATTTTGCACCATAAATTTAAACATAAAAAATTTCTTCCATGATATATTGGTTTCTTTTTGACGTAATAATTAACCTACCAAAGACTTGAAACTCTACCAAATTTGCAGAAGTTTAAGAAAGAATGCGTGTTCATCGCTGCAGTTTATATATTGGTAAAATACGAAACAATAGGGATAATATTTATTTAAACTAAAAATGTTACTGTGTATATATATTTTTAAGTGGTAATTAATGCCAATGTTTTGCACAGAAAATTAATTTCTATTATAATCACTGGTTAAATATTCAAAAGAAAGCAATGGGCACATTAACATTAAAAATTCAAGATACTTGTTTTTTTTCTGGCAGTTTTTCTAGTTTGGAAATAGTTAAAAAACTAATATTGGAAAGGAACGGGCAATTGATAAAAATCAAACAGGGGAAGCACGTTTAAACAAGTAAAAAGTTATATTTAGAAACTGATTCGGTTTAAGATACGTGACTTTTAAAATTGACTAGTCATGTAATTAAAAATATTTAGAAAATATAAGTTAACCCATTAATAATAAATTTGTAATATACCAATTGCCAAACTGAGAATAAATTGCTTTTTGTATTAAATTTTTTTTACGCATCGCACTTAACCACTACTTCCAAGTGAATTCCGTCTATGCAGAGTCAGTAGTATGTGCATAGATATTTCAGTCACATAATTTTAAGAAAATATATTTCATTAACCAAAATTATTTTCCAAATAAATATTTCGAAAACTGAGTTTTAAAATTTGCACTAAACATAAAAAATCATAAAAATATCTTTCATCGAGAAGTAAAGCTCATTAACAAAATTTTTAAAAATATACTTTAAAAATAAAACTGTGTGAAATTTTTTTTAAAAAAATGCAAGCTATGTGTAGTTGTTATTAATTACTGCAGATAATTTATACATTTACCGCCAACTATTTAGTTACAAAGTACAAAATAAGTTACAAAAATAAAAGTGCATGATTAGTTATTTTTTTTATAAAAAAATATTTTGTTTCTGAAAGCTCATGACTCACTAAAGACTTTTAAAAAATTTCAAAAATTACAATAGTTTTATGAAGTACTTTTTTTAAAGATTACGAACATCATTTTTTATTTATATTGAACATATTTTTCCTCGTTAAAGTTATGAAAATGTCTGACTCAATAATACTAAAAACATTTCATAAATAAAGTAAACCAAAAACTTAGTTTTAGAATGTAAATGTTTCCCCCATTTTTGCAAATTTATCCGTATAACTGAAACAAATTCAAAGCACATTAGAGAAACAGTTAACACTTTATTACTGCACAGATCTTTTAATGCTTCCTGTTCATCACAAATTGAAATAAACTTTTTAAATAAAAAAATAATAAATGCAAGTATTTTTGAAATACATCAAACAAAACTATGTCCTCTTAATTAATAATTTGGTTGTGATAAAAAAATACCTGAACTATCTCAATCCATTAATAGAATTGTAATGCAATTCCTGGTTCCATAGTAGATTTCGTTAAGATTCCTTATCCTGACCCACGCGAAAAATAGGGCATGAATAAAATTCCCTCCTGGGTATATGGATCATTATTTTAAAAGTACTCTCACGCAAAGAGTGAAAGGTTTCTCTAAAAGAATCTTCTTCGATGCTACTTGTATATACAGCTAGTTATTTGTTCCATTTCCCTTAATCATGCCCCATTTCAATAAAAAGAAATCGAAACTAAAATAACATGGTCGCCTAAATGTTGTAAATCAATAAGTCTATTGGCCTTTTACCGAAAGTCATAAACACCAATTAAAAAAGAAAATTATTTTTTAAAAAATAACAAAGGTACATAATAACTACTAATAAATATTTACTTACTCGACATGATTATCGTGGCTTTTTTGTATAATAAAAATTATTTTTTATAATAATTCCCTGCATTTTGGCTGATAAACAGAAAGAAACGAAACATTTTCTGCGAGTGTCTTGTACTAATAACATTGCATAAAGTAGAAGAAATCTCTTTGCTATGACAGAAAAAAATTTAAAGCAAAGAACTATTGAAACATTTATAAATGTTGACTTTATTAATTTGATTAGAGGTCGCTACATGCACAATACCAAAATTTGCTAAATTTTAAAAAAAATCTTTCAAGTTACTATATTTTTGTTTATGGCTAAACACAATGGCATAGCAATTTTAAACTGTTGATTTCTGTATTATTTTAACTTGTATGACAAAAAATTATAATTTTAATTAAAATATTTGTACAAAATTCAGGTTTTCGTTGCATAGCATAAAAGTTTCGCACATAAAAATTTTCCACAAAAAAAAAAAAAAAAAAAAAATTAAAAATGTTTTTTTTTAGCAAATTGGTGTTTCAGATGAAATGTTACAATGAAAATAAAACAAGATTTTTAATTGAAATCTAGATAGAGTAATTAAATTTTTATTTATTTACTCTAAGAACATCTGGAATTCCTGTAAAAGGGTATCGTGATAAAGCTTGCCATTCACTTACATACAATCATTTAAGCATGAATATAAATATCACCACAATGAAAAAAAACTAGAAAAAAAAATATTAGGTTTAAGCTGAACGAAATCTTTTAACTTTTTTAAAAAATGCTTGAACTCACGAATTATATTTCAAGGACGTAAGTTAAGAAAGTGTGCGCAAAATCTTATAAATTTTCTGTGAATGGGACGAACATTTCAAAACGAACGATTTTGCTTTGCTCTGCTTTTAAAAATACTCTTAATTTCATAATTTCTGGCTTCCAGTAATTCGGACGATAAGTAAAATTAGAGATATGGCTTTGCCCTGTTTTAAAAATAATTTTTTTAATTCATTGTAAATATTTAAAATAACAGGTTCAACTTTTGAAAAACGTCCTCTTAATATCAATTTATAGTACTGCTGATTGGAGTGAAACATTAAGTTGATGATCTGAATAGAAACAGTTGATGAATCGTCCATTTGATTCAATTGTTTTGAAGATTTCATTAATCGATTCGAGTCTATTAGCTTAAAGATATTCAAAAATTGAAAATAAATTTTTTAGTTCGGAATACTTAATTCTGTTCATCATTTAAAATTTTAATTCATGTACTGAAGGTTTTCATCATTTCCGAACTTAAAACAATGTATCTTACCCATTTTAAAAGGAATATTGGGCGGAAAAAGAGTAAAACACTGATGCAAATATTTCTAATTTATAATACTTAACTTTTTTTCAGTTCTAAGAGTTCAACAAAATTAATTTATTTAACAATTAGCCTATAATTAGATAAAGAAAAATTTGAAAAGGTTTCAAAAAATACAAAATTTTAATATAACTGAATGTTAAATTCTTGAAGTAATAGATTAAATTACTATAATTATGGAAAATTGTCAATATTCATAAATAAATTAGTAGGAGCAATTTAATACACAAACCACTAAAATTAAAAAAAGCATACAAAATATTAATTTGTTCATTTTTTCAGTAGAATAATACAAAAATAATTTTACAAGGAATTTAAAAGGTAAATATATAAAATAATGATACATAAAATATATCCACAGTTTGCTTTCTTTAATAATTTTTTTTTCATTTTTTTATGTATACATATTTTGTATTTTTTTTTCTGCACATTTTAAATTTTCTTTTTTTTTGTAAATTTTTTCATTCTTTTTATTTTTTTTCCTTCATAATTTTTTTTTTTTTTTTTTTTTAAACATTTTTTTCATTTTTTTCATTTTTTTTTTTAAAAACATTTTTTTCATTCTTTTTATTTTTATATATTTTTTATATTTTTTTTTACATTTTTTTAATATTTTTTTCTTTTTTATAGATATTTTTTTTTCTTTTTCTTCTGTATTTTATTTATTTATTTATTTATTATTATTATTTTTTTTTAAGAGCAAACTGTGTGGTGGTTTACATCATACTTTAGTACAATAAATTACAGTCTGGTAAGCATTACATAAATTAAAAATGAATTTGCGAATTTTTCATAGAGGTTGTACAGATAGCTTAAAATATGTAAACCTGCATTTAATACTATAATGTTTATTAAGATTATAAATGTTTATTAAGATTATCAAAACACTTATTTCTTCATGCTTTTGAGGATTTCATTAATCGATTCGAATCTATTAGCTTAAAGATATTTAAAAATTGAAAATAAATTTTTTAGTTCGGAATACTTTATTCTGTTCATCATTTAAAATTTTAATTCTCGTACTGAAGGTTTTCATCATTTCCGAACTTAAAACAATGTGTCTTACCCATTTTAAATGGAATATTGGGGGGAAAAAGAGTAAAACACTGATGCAAATATTTCTAATTTATAATACTCAACTTTTTTTCAGTTCTAAGAGTTCAACACAATTAATTTATTTCACAATTAGCCTATAATTAGATAAAGAAAAATTTGAAAAGGTTTTAAAAAATACAAAATTTTAATATAACTGAATGTTAAATTCTTGAAGTAATAGATTAAATTACTATAATTATGGAAAATTGCCAATATTCATAAATAAATAAAATAGTAAGAGCAATTTAATACACAAACCACTAAAATTAAAAAAAAGCATACAAAATATTAATTTGTTCACTTTTTCAGTAGAATAATACAAAAATAATTTTACATGCAATTTAAAAGATAAATATATAAAATAATGATACATAAAATATATCCACAGTTTGCTTTTTTTAATAATTTTTTTTCATTTTTTTATGAATACATATTTTTTTTCTGCATATTTATAATTTTTTTTTACATTTTTTCATTCTTTTATATTTCTTTTTTTTTTTTTTTTTTTTTTTTTTTTTTTGTATATATTTTTTATATATTTTTTTTTTTACATTTTTTTAATATATTTTTCTTTTTATAGATATATTTTTTTTTCTTTTTCTTTTTTCTTCTGTATTTTTTTTTTCTATTTATTTATTATTATTTTTTTTTAAAAGCAAACTGTGTGGTGGTTTACATTATACTTTAGTACAATAAATTACAGTCTGGTAAGCATTACATAAATTAAAAATGAATTTGCGAATTTTTCATAGAGGTTGTACAGATAGCTTAAAATATGTAAAGCTGCATTTATTACTATAATGTTTATTAAGATTATAAATGTTTATTAAGATTATCAAAACACTTATTTCTTCAGTCACCCCCATTTTATTTAGTTTCTTGCCTTTGTTTATAAGCATAAATGTCATTGAAATTAACACTCTTTGAATAAATAGTTCAACAATAATAATATAGTTATGTGAAAATGTTGTGCGGGAGTAGAGTCAAAGCTCTTTTTATCAAGCAGTAGAGTAAACCAGAACACGCATATTTGTTGTTTCACCAAAATGTCAATCCTGCAGAGTAAATTTTAGCTCCACCACTTGATGGAGCTCAAGCAATGTTGATTGTTGCAATATCGAACAATAATGTCAAGACCGCATGCAAGTAAGTTTAGTATAGAATTTCTGTGCATGAGTAGAACAAATGTCACTGAGAGATTTTTCTCACTATGTCACACTGGGAAATGTCTAACTGTGATACACGGGAGATGTTACACTATTTAGATCATGGCTCAAAAAGTCACTCTGGAAGATAATCACTGAAGTGAGATAGTATCTGAATTGTCAGACTCAGTTTAAGTACCACTAATTGACATCTTTCATCTGTTTCTAAATCGTTTTCGAAGAGATTCTTTTTCATCAGACATATAGGGGGAAAAATAATTCACAGAATAGGAATGATTTTTAGCAAAAATTAGAGTTTTTTTACAGAAATTTTATATAATAGTTTATATAGTAATTGGCAATATAACGATAAAAATTGCAAGATGAATATGGATGATGCAAAGTTCAATCATAGACCAGGTAGGCGATTTTCGTAGTTTCATTAAATATTGCATCTTTCACACAATGTATCTATTTCAGTCTTTATTATTGATCAAAAGAAGAATGAATTTTTGGCATTTATTGCCTTATGGAACAATTAACTGTCCATATACTTGTTGGTATCGTGTAATATGTGTAGAACTGCGTAGCACTTTGCTAAGATGCATGTATCAAATTTGAATTATTTAACAGACCACTAAAAAGGCAGGGAATGTTCATGTCTATCAGTCAACGTTATTTTGTATCGTTAACAACTTTCATGGGATTGCTCTGATCTTATGAGTAACAAGTCTATTTCAGTCCTTATCATTAATAAAAAGGAGACATAAATTCTTGATATTATTTTTTTTCCCTTTAAAAATATATTATAAAATTCTTTGCTCGCTCTCAGGCGGTATTACTGGTTGTGTGGATTCTACTTTTATCTATTTTGAGCATTTCTAGCTTCTTAATAATTAAAATAAAAAATTTTCTTTGCAGATTCTTAGTTGCACCATTTCTAAATATAGGATATCTTTTTGATAAAGTTCAAAAGCTAATAAAATGGAACGATTCAAAACGTCGTCTGCAATTATTTTTTTATTCACAGTACACCAAAGGATGGCACAACAGCTTTTTCAAGTTGTTTACGTGCACAAAAATCATTTAGCAAATATCTTCGTTTTTTTGTGGAACTGAAATTTGGGTTCGTCTAGTTTGTTTGGAGTTGACTAGTTTGTTTATAAGTAGAGTTTTTTTTAAATTTTTTTTAAGACATTTTTTACCACTCAGCCTTTTCTATCTTCTGATTATCAATTACTTCATTTTGTTTCCTTCAAATTTAAACTGAAAATGCTAATGTCTTAGTAGTCAAAACTTCATTTTCGAAATTGTTATCTGTCTTATAAAATCATTTAAAAGTACTTATCATCAATAGGGAAATTCCCAGTACTTTTTAGGGCATATTCTGTAAAAACGTTGTATTTTCCACTCATCAAAAATAAGTTGGTCTTCAAAAATATTTTGACATATTCTTTTGGTTAATTTTTGTAAGATTCATCTACCTTTTTGAATTTATCATTCAAGACTTGAACTTGTAGTTTATTCAAACAACTTCGCATTTTATCAGAAAAACACAAGAAACTGTAAACATTTGCTAGTTGGCAGCAACATAGTCTGTAAAGTTCTCGGAAACCAGTTTTTTAAGCATATCAGTTCAATTCTCTATTTTTCATCAGTTTTCAGCTAATTTGTAATCGGCATCATCCTAATTTTTTGGAATATGATAGTATTTATTTTTATAAACGACAGGTAAATATTCTGTATTAGGAATGATATCTTTGAAACTTAAATATTTTCGTTGTATCTTGTTTAATTAAACTTCTTTCAAGTTATAACGTTTCCTGACAATTAGAATTTTTTTATTTTTTTTATTTGCAACCTGCTTTTGTTCTTGCATTTCAGAATTTCCTGTTCAGACATGTTTGACCTTGAGATCATCTTTTTCAAGAAGTTGCTCAATTTCATGCTCCCTTCCTAAATTCTACATATTTTGATTCGAGATATTTTGAAGTCACACTATTTATAATTTATTACATTTTTGATTATCACTCATTGCTGGATTTTAGTTCTCCTAATAATTCCTCGTCATACGGATCGTAGGTTGACATCCTCTGTACAAAGTTACATTTTTATTTAATATCCATAACTTAATGACCCAGCTAAACTGCTATTAATTTTAAAAAATGCCATATTTGCAAGGGGGTGACCCTGAAGATCATACAATTTTGTTTTTCACAAAAGTTTAAAGAAAAGAAGAAATATAGATTGTGGTTTATAATAACAATCAGTGAGACTATTTTTAACTATAACATTTAAAATACAATAATTTTTTTATATTATTTTCAATTCAGAAAATATTTTCATTCTCAAATATACAGTTACAAAAAAGTTAGCTTTTTAAAATAATATATCTTAAAAAATATGTTTAGTGATCTGACAACCAATGCAATCAAATAAATTTTTTCTTAAATTTGAAGCATAAACACGGGCTTAAAAGCCTGACAATGTACAGAAAAAAGTTAAAATCTAGAAAAAAAGTGTTTTAAAGTTTGAATTTTTTAAAATAATGCTTATAAAATATCGTTCGTGGTAAAGTAATTAACATATTTTCTTAAAAAAGCAAGTTTTTTAATAAGATTAAAAAAATCTAATTATATATTAAAATTAATTACTGAAGTTAACATAAATATTCACAGACAATTATTTACCAATAAAACTCTTCAAATAACAATAAACTTGACGAATATAACAGTACATGACTAGTTTGCAATTAAACAATCAGAAAAATAATTTGTTGATATGAAAATCCCTGTTTTCTGACTAAAAAGTTTCAGAGTTAATAATAAGGCTTCTTAACAAGCAAGTTGCATTTTTGTAACATTTTTTTAAGCATTGTATGGTTTTATTTTACTTATATTGAATATATCCTTTGTCATTAAAATCATAAAAAAGGTATGCATGAAAAGTGGAAATGATACGTTAATAAATAAAAGTAAAGTATAAAGATTAGTTTCAGATTACTTTTTTTTTCCACTCGTTGTTTTTTTTTTTTTTTTTTTTTTTGCATTTATTAATAGACGCACATAATCTGACACAATTTGAAAACATTTTAGATAAACGATTTAAGTTCACGTATTAACATTTTAAAACTGATATTTCTTATTCATTAGAATTTGAAATTATTAACAACTCCGTAAATTCAATTTTTAATAAATGAACTTATTTATATATGCTTGAAATTGAATCATTAAAAATGACACTTTGCTTCTTTTAATTGACATTTTAGTAGTAATAAGAAAACGCTGCTACATATTTCGATCCGTTAATAGAATCTAAATGCAAATCTCGGTTCCATAGCAGTATTTAATTAAATTTCTTATCCTAACCCACACAGAATACAGGGCAGGAATAAAATTTCCCCAGAGGATATATGGATCATTATTTTACAGTTCCATAACTCTCACGCTAACAGCGAAAGATTTTTTTCAAAACTATCTCCATCGAAAACACTGGTAAATGTAGCTAGCTATTTAACTTCGTAACTGCCCTCGTCTCCTTTGTTGAGTTCATAATAACTGACATAGAATATGTTAAGTTTTATATTTATAGCAATTGACTGCTCTTCAGTTTGCAAAAAATCATTAATCACAGTTGCGGCTGATATACAGAAAGCGACAAAACATTTTCTGCCATACCTTGTACAAATTGCTTTGCATCGGTGAAGAAATTTTTCTGCGAAGACAGAAATTTTAGATATTCAGTAGGTAAGCCATTGAATACTAAGTATTGAATATATTCAATATTCAATAGGTAAAATTGTAGGACGTATTTATCACAAAGCGTAAAGTTAAAGGTTGAACTTTTAATTGGATTAAAGCCCACTACAAATACAATTAAAAAATTCTTCTAAAAATGATTCAAAACTTTCATGACTTCCATAACTAATTAGGGCTAAAAAATCAATGTGTATTTTAATCATCGTACTGTTTTGGTTTTTAACCTTTTATTTATTTTTAAACCTTAATTTTTAGACGGAAATAAATAAAAATGTAACTAAAAAATTTTAATGCATTTAATGCATTTTTTTAATATTATGAAAACTTTGCACACATAAAAATCGAAACAAAAATTTGAAAATTTTTAGTAAATGATTCTTTCAGTTAAAAAATTTCAATAGAAATAGTTCAAAATTTCATTTTAAGTTCAGCTCAACAAATTGAAGTTACATAATTATTTTAATAGACTTTACACTTGGAGGGATTTGATAATTCTTTGACTGGCTTCAAGTCGTTAGAACGATAGTTGCAACGAGAGGTAGCTTCGCCCTGTTTCATAAGGAATTTTATTGATTTCATAGTAAATATTTAAGACAAGAAAATAACAGGTTCAACTTTGTAAAAACGTCCTTTAAATATCAACTTATGATGCTGCCGATTATAGTTAAATATTGAGTCGAAGCTCCGAATAGAAATATTCACGAGTCTTTGGTTTGATTCAATGTTTTTGAGGATTCTATTAATTGATTCGAATCTATTACTTTAAAGATACTCAAAAATTGAAAAAAATTTGGTTTTCTTCGAATGATTTAAATTTATTCTTACAAACTCTACTCTGTATTTAAAATTTAATTCGTAAAAATATAACTTTTTTCTGGAGGTTTTCAACAATTCCGAAATTAAAATATAATATCAAGTTATCACTCAAGTTATAAAAAAGTAATGCATGAAAAAGTATGAAGCACTGATGCAAAGATTTAACTTTCTTTAATTTAACAAAATGATTCAGTTAAAAAAGTTTTTAAAAAATTATTATATTTTACAAATAGCCTATAATTAAACAAAAAAAAAAGATATTGAAAAATAGAAACTTTAAATGTAACGAATGACATTAAGGTAATTAGAAAAAATTGTCTATGTTTATAGATAAATAAAATGATGTGAACAATTTTTCAATAAATAGAACACTAAAAACAAAAAATCATACATAATATTAATTTGTTGACTTTTCTAGATAAATAGTACAACAAATTTTAAGTACATATTATCCAAAACATAAAACATACATTTGCACAAAAATATTATACAAAATACTATTACCACAGTTTGCTTTCTTTAATTTTTTTTTATATTTTCATTTTCTTTTTTTTTCTTTTTCTTTTCTTTTTTCATATTTTTAATATTATATTTTTTCTTTTTTTCTCCTTTTTTTTTCTTCTTTTTTTATTTTTTTTTTAATTTTTCTGTATTTTTTTTATTTTTTCTGTATTTTCTTTTTTTATATATTTTTCAAATTTTTTTATATTTTTTTATTTTATATTTTTTTAAATATTTTTTTTTTTTAATATTTCTTATTTTCTATATTTTTTAAATTTTTTTTTTTTTTTTTTTTTTTTTAAGCAAACTGTTAGATTGTTTACATAATACATAGGTTCAAAAGATTACAATCAAGTAAGCTTTGGATTTGCAAGTGTTTCATGGAGGCTTAAATTGGTTGGATGTATGTTATATATAATGTGGAATTGGATTTTTTAAGTAATTGTTTAATAGATCACTTTATACCCCCTTTTTTACGATGGGGGGGGAATTTTTTTTTAATGACAAGATTTATAAATAAATGAATTAAATAAGTATATAAACATGAATAAACAAATGAATTAAATTAAATAGCTTTCAGATGCCCAAGAAAAACCATTCAAACCGAAAATAATTTCTCAAAAAAAAATCACATTTAAAGAAATAAAAAAAAAATTAAAATTTGGAATAAAAAATTTTATACCCCATCTTTTTAATTTGTTACGATGGGGAGAAGTGGATTTTCTTGATGGCAAGAATTAACTATAAATAAATTAATTAAACAAATATAAAATCTTTCAAAACACTGCAGAAAATCCATTTAGTCCGAAAAAACTTTTTTTTAAAAATTCACATTTAATGAAATAATAAAAAAATAATAATTTGGAAAATAAAAAACTTTGTGCCCCATCTTTTTTTTTTGCTGCGATTAGGGCAAATGGATTTTCTTTTGTTTAAATTGATTAAAACTATAAAACATTTAAGATATATAATGATCTAACTGACTGCAGATTTTAAACTAAGACTAAATGAGAAAATTGAGCTATACATTTCTTAAAATGTTTATCTATCAACATAATTCATTTTTAAAAATAAAGTTATTTTGCAGCTAAAAGAATAATGTTTATATATTACTTATCAAAATTAGAATACTACAGATGAAGTATGCATGTAAATTAACAATGAACGATAAAATACTTTTAGAACAAGCCTCCATAAAAACAGCAAAGCAAGTTTAACAAAGTTTTCATCTTACTTACATAAAAACGATTCAAGAAAAATTCTCAAATAATCACAAGCTTTTAAAACAAATAGGAACATAATAAATGAACTAAAACATCCTTCTTGAGTAAGTTTGTTTATTTTTAATCACCCCCATTTCCTTGTTTCTGTTATTCGATGTTCTACACTATTATTTAGCTTAAATAGGTAATAAAAACTTAAGTTATACGTTAGTCGAGTCAAAGCTGCTTTTAAGTTATACGTTAAGTTATACGTTAGTCGAGTCAAAGCTAAGAAAGGACAATCGAAAGACTTGTCGCCCATTTTGTGCACAGTATGCACAGTTTCAGTATTAATTCTTGACAGTTATTTTCTCTACGGAATTGTTAAGCAGCTGTCCATAAACTTGTTGATATGGTGTAATGTATGCATCAGAACTGAGTGTCATTTTACTGTTGGGATACATCAAATTTAAATGAAGAAATAGTCCAGTTACTGAACAGATATGTGATCTTGTTTCCCATTAGTCCACTTTTTTCATATACTTCCCAGTTTTCACACCAAGTTGATTCGTCTTCTTTTTCTTGGGCACTACAGCCTATGGCAGGCCAAGGCTGTCCCAATAAGTTTTGCCATCTTAACATATTCTGTGCCATGGTCTTCCAGTTAGTTATTCCTTTTATCTTTAGGTCCCTCTCAACTGCGTCCAGCCACCTAGTCGGTGGACAACCCCTTTTTCTTGTACCTTCTGGTTTAAAAAAAGTTTCTTTTTTAAACCAGGTTAAAAAAAAGGTTGGTAAATATGGTTAAAAAAGTTTTTTTTAACTTTTTTGCGGGGTTTTGGTCTTCAGATCTATAAAGGTGTCCCAGACATCGAATACGATTGGCCTGAATAACATGAACTATGCCTGGTTGTTTATACTTTTTATATAACTCATGTTTGTAAAGGGTGCACCATTTGTTATTCTCATAGACTGCACCAAATATTCTTCTTAGTATCCCTCTCTCAAATATCAGTAATTTGTTCTCTTTTTTATTAAGAGTCCAGCACTCACTACCATATAGGATCACAGGCCGTAAGAGTGTTTTGTATATGTTAATTTTGTCTTTTAAGAAATTCACTTTTTAGTTGGCGTTTTAAACCGAAGTAGCACTTGTTTGCCATTGCTAAACGGCTATTGATTTCAGTATTTGCGTCATTTTTGCAGGTAACAGTAGTTCCAAGATATTTAAATTCATCAACAGCTTCAAAGTCATAATCATTCACATGAAAGGGCATTCATTGCCTTAGTGAGCCCTCTGTTTATCTCCATGTGTTTAGTTCTGTCAGCATTAATGATTAGTAGTCCCATTTCACTAGCTGCTACTTCAAGAGCTTTGGAGTACTCCACTACTGATTGTCTAGATCTTCCTATAATATCAAGATCATCTGCATAAGCAAGAATTTGTGTTGATCTTTGAAAGATACTGCCTCTTACATTGATTTCAGATGCTCTGATTTACTTTTTCAAGTGCGATATTAAATAAAAGGCAGGCAAGTGTATGTCCCTGCCTCAGACCACCATCAGTGTAGATGAGCTCGGAGAGTTAATTTTGCAACTTACCTCTGCACTTGACTCTTCTGAGTGTTGCCTTTGTCAAGTTAACAGGGGGAATACCAAATTCCTCCATTGCTTCATACAACTTATTTCTCTTGATACTGTCGTATGCTGCCTTAAAGTCAATAAAAATAGGAAAAGTCTCAATGTTAAATTCGTTTGTCTTCTCAATAATTTGTCTTAAAACTTGTATTAAATCGGTTGTAGATTTTTCTCTTTGTAAACCACACTGTTAACTTCCAACCACCTTCTCCACGTGTGGTAAAAGTCTTTTATATAATACATTGGAGAAAATATTGTATGCTGTATTCAATAAGGTAATCCCCCTATAATTTTTACAATCCATCAAAGCAGATAAAACTGCTTTGGCAGATAAAACCAGGCAGATAAATCCAGGCAGATAAAACCATCATCCCATTCAATGGTCATCTGTTCCATGGTGGAAATAGGTGCTATCTCGGCATTCAGCGCGAAGCGCTTCGAACCGATTCATCGAATCTAGTAAGTCCTAAATTATAGTGTCATAAGTTCACAAGATATTTGTAAGATATCTACACAATATAAGTCCATTGTAGATGTTGGGCCTGAGTTGCACTGAAGAAAATCATCATTGGGATGGGGTATTCCCCTGAAGAAGTGTCTGAAAAAGACTGAGTGCCTCCTGATTTTTAAAAAGTTCTCGTAACTCTTTCATTAGAGTAACCAAACGATTAGCTGAGGTAGCTGTAGTTGAAGCTTTGTTGTTGAATCTTTTTCTCCTGGGGCTTGACCTCGCACCCAGAGAAGTTCGAGGTATGATCCTTACTGCAATTGCAGCAGGTAGCTGGTGTGTCCTTGTTTGTTTGTTGTTTTTTTTTGCACTGAAATCCCTCCGGCACACTTTATACATCTTGGATCGAAAGTGCAGGTACGCTGAGAATGTCCGAAGCCTTGACATCTAAAGCACTGTATCTGCCCCCGTCCACCACGAAATTTCTTGACACAAATCGGAAAGTCCTTAATGAATTCGTTATGGTAGATCTTCATGTAGTTCTCGATCTCTGGTATGATGATGAGGAACAGTGGGAGTGGCCTATAGGCCCCACCCACTTTCTTTTTGAACTGAACAACTTTCAGTATTTCTAAATTCTGCTTCCCTAATTCAAGGGAAATATTGTCCGTACTGAAGTCCGTACAAAGGAAGCTCTCGGATGAGAACTTTTAGGTTCTTGGGTGGTTGAGCTTTATGGACATTTGTGGATGGCTCTGGGACTTTTTTTGTGCTCTCCTCCGGAATTTCCATTGGGACTGGAGTCGGTTTCACTGGCGAATTTAGAGGGTCAGAAGAACAGTTAGTATGCTTTGTTGAGTCTACATTAGTTGAGTTCTTATTATTATTCCTCTTTCTCTTTCTGATAGGTGGTTCCTTAGGATTTTCTGTCTGGGGTTTTGTCTCAGAGGCCGAAGGCTCCTCACTAGGTTCCAAGTATTGGTCAGGTTCAGTAGCATTGGTTGTGACCAATTTCTCAGTTGTTTGAGCTATGGGAATTGGGTCTTCTTTCTTTGCTAATTCCATCTCCTCCCGTTTCTGCCTGCTTAATCTGTACATGATGTAGTGGGCAATTTCACTCCTTTGAGTGATGTAACGTCGATGAGATCCATCAAAAGTAGGATACTTTCTGTAGAAATATCGGAAAGAGTCATCAATTTTGTACAGTTCCTCTAGGGGAAACTGTAGGTAGAAGGCTTCAATTTCAGTCTTTTCTAAGTTTCCGGGTGAATTATATTGCGGGGGAATCCCGCAGTTAGCAAGTATATCATCTAACGATGACTCATCAAATGGCAGTACTTGAGAGCGGCCGGAACGGAAAACCTTTCCGCCGCGCGCTGTTCTGTGATACGGCATTGGTCGATCAGAGAAAAAACACGTCCTCACTAGTCAAAGGCTTGAGTCGATCTCTCTGTCGGCATCTGTTCCAATTCCCATATCCTGCATATATCTTGGATTGCCCTGATCAATGCTGGTTCCTTAATTACTGGCAATGTCGAGTATTTTCTAATCCATTCATATCTTCGCAACTATTATAATCTCATATCTTCTGAACAGACTCTTACTTGTATTATTTTTACAGACAGGCCAGACCATCTCAAAGTGTTTTTTTTTTTTTTTTGGGAGTTAGTTACAGGCACATATGTTTGGAATAGCTTGACATTTGAGATTGAAGTTTCAATTTTCAGAGCAAATTCTGAGCGAATGTTGTATTTTTTCTTCAAAAGTAAGTTGGTCAACATCTTTTTGACATCGACCACTATCATTAGAGCCTTGAAATTGAAGTTTGTCTCATCATTTTTGCTTTTTATGAGCCAAAATGCATAAATTTGAACTGGTTACTAAAAAATGGTTCCTTAAATCCTAATGAACTGATCGTTTAAGCTAATCAGTTTAACTTCTTAGAAATAAGATTTTTTGATAATTTGTATCAGGCTTCCTCATAACCTTTTGTTGATATCACTCGTTATTTTAAAACGAATCACAAACCTAGATTTTCAAGCCATTCCTAAGAATTGAGAAGTGATCAAAGTGTTCTCTGAAGTGTTCAAAGCTCAATTTAAGCAATTTGAGTAAACTGCTTTTTTGTAAGCGCAATCATTGAGCTTGTCGCACGTGACTATTCAAGCATTTATCTGACAATTTAGATGGCCTAATAGATTTAAGTTGTCAAATAATTAAAATCCATATAACATGCTTACAGTTTTTGTAACATTTCTCGATTTTCGAATTAAAAGTCTAAATGTTGTGTTTAAAATGGTGAATGCTATATTTGAAGCTTTCAAATCTTTCCTCTAAAACTTATTTAACTAAGTTACTTTCTAGCTGTTTATATTCCAGAACGTTTGGATTTTCGATTTCTTTTTCTTTTATTTTTACGTCAATTCAGTTCTCAGAGATTCAATATTTCCAGTTGATTCTGCATATCTTTTAACACACTGTTCAAGAAGCTACTCAAATTCGATCTCTCATTCAGCGAGTTTACGAACAGAGTTTGCACTATTCTTGGAATTCCAAACGTTTGATCGGAGTATGAATTAGTTTTAAAAAACACTAAAAATAGTTTGTTTCGTAATAAAATCCAGCTTATTGATTCAACTCAGTGTATTTAACTTTTTAATCAGTGTGAGGAGGGGTGATCTTGAAATTTAAATGAAAGTTTCATTTTTCTGAAAATGTCTGCTTCAAGTATTTTCTATTGTATCTAGTTTTGTTTAACGTTTAGTAATCTTTTACTTATAATACACAATACAATTAAAATATATGCTCTTTCAACTAAAATAATTATAACTACATTCAAATATACACTCGTAAATAAAATTAGCTTTTAAAAATAATATCATAGAGAAAAAAGTTTTAGAGATCAAAAAATTACTAATAACCAGCACAAACAAATACATTTGAAACAAAAATTAACACGATTTTAAAGCTTGATATATTTTTTAAAGTTCAGGCATTGTTTAATAATAATAATTCGTTAAGCTCATAAAGCTAAGGTCTAATCTTAGAAATGAAAAAGTTACTTTGAAAAAATGAATTTTCTAGAGAAATTTTCAAGTAAATTAAATAAAAATCATTCTGATTTCGAAAATGTTTAAAATAATCAAAAAAAGCTTTTAAACATGCAAAACAACTCATCGTTAAAACAAGAAATTCATTAATTTTTATTTGGGGAAAAAAATTAAAGTTAAAAAGATTTAGAGCTAGCAAAAGATAAATATTATTGAAATTTTATAAGAGAACAGTTCATTTTTATTTATCTATAAACTTAAACTACGTCTTTGTAATTTTTAAGAAGATGCAATATGCTTAAAACTATTTAAAAAACAAAAATTGAAGAAAAAAAACATTTAGATAATAATAAATCTTTGCATAGGTGATTTTACTTTTGCAACATTTTTATATATTAAACAAAGAAAAAGAAATGAAACTCGAGTTCTAAATATTGAGTGACAATACTTCTTAAATTTTAAAATAGAGTTTTGATATACATGTCGGCAACGCTGACATGCTTTGTCGGTATTTCTATACTCTACAGCATTATACATTGTATTAAGAGGACGTTATGAGGATACAGTGAAAACCCTATCTAACCCTAACAAAAAATAATTATTTTCCAATTATTTTTTATCTAAAAAGAATTACTTGGGGCGAAGATTCATATAAAGCATCTTAATTAAAATGAAAATTCTTAAAAGAGCTTGCTTTTCAAAGTAAAAAGCAGATTTACAAAACTTTCAAAGTCTTGTAAAAATAATCGCATTTTTTTAAAATTTTCCTTATACCTCGATCGATACACACGTTTACGAACGAGAAGCCATCAAAAAATATCCATAATTTACCCACTACAAATTGATACTTCGTTTTTTTTTGAAAAAATGTTAAAATAGTATCTTTCCTTAAAAAAAAGGGTTGGGGGGGTGATGAATGTACACTCAAATTCCTGCATAAGATTAATGTAGTTAGACATACCAGTCTTATCACGAGTAATCGAAAAACTTGTTCAACACATGGACAGGGAAATAAATGTTGAGAATTTACGCCATTCATTCAGTTAGCATTCGTTATCTTATTAATCATGGAACAGATTGTGGTATGAAAGAAGGTTTCACGTTAGCGATCGTTTAAATATTAATGCAACCATTAGGTTTTATGAGTATTGTGTGTTTTAAAAAAAGGGGTTTTTGAGAAGTTTCAGAGATATAAAATATTTTCAAACTATGAAGCAAAACTCAAATTTACAAAGGTTTACCATTTTAAATTGCGTATTGCCATTCCATAACTTTTTCTTATAATTAACAGGCTACTAATTTTAAAACACATATCAAATAAAATAAAACTCTTACTGATCCTGCATAAAAAAAAAAAACGTTTCCAGACAAAGACTTTGATCATAGATGATTGATGTAATTGAGAACAGCCGTTTTTAAACGGACTGCTGCTGTCGATTAAAAATTGGCAGAAAATGTTTTCGCTTTTTGTTAAACAACCTTTCACAGTAAAACGTCAAAAGAACTTTTTATTGCGGCGCTTTATTAACGTTATCTTACCGGAAAAGATTTTTATTTCATTAACGTTTGACAACACCAGTTTTTTTTTCTTCTTTGTAAAATGAAAAATATCTTTGAAATATATGAAATCTCTGAAATAAATTGATTTTCCCACAAATCTGAAATACTAAGATCAATTTCAAGCATTTAAAAAACAAGCAAGGGCTTAGAAATTCTTAATTTGTGTGTTATGCACACGGATAGCTACGAAGATTGTTCAATTTTAAGCATCAAATTAAGAAATAACATTTTGGGAACAGCAATCTAGATACAAATTTATTTATATTTTTAAACAATGCATTTATAATTATTGATAACATCAACAAATTTGGTTGCAGATTACAAGGAGTCGCTCGCTACCTTATTACTTCTATGGTAGTTCATAGTTGTAGAAATGTTTGATTTTTTTTTCATAAGATTAAGATGATTTAGGTTTAAGTAAATTATCAGTTTTTTAATGAAATGATTTATTGATACTTTTAATTAATAGAAAGGTTACGAGGATTTCTTAGTTTCCTCTAGAGATTTAACTTTGATATCACATTTCGTAAACTTTTATTTTTCTCCATTTCTTCAAGTTTTGAGACGACTAATCATGTACTGATACATTCAAAGAATATTTAGTTTTATAAAACTGTTTCAAAATAGTAATTTTTTTAATTAAAAAAGTGTCGTTAAAGAAAAAGTAAAGAGAAAAGTAACATTAAAACTTTTTTTTTAAAACTGCTCAACATTTGACAATTTTCCAATATTATCTGTAATATTTATTTAGAAAAATCGCTCTAGGATTTTAAAAAAATGTTTGCCTTAGATTCGAATTTTTTTTTGTTTAATAAACCTTTGCATGAGTCACTTTTTTCCTAACATTTTTTTTTTGTACTTCAATCAACAAGTACTAAAATTCAAGTAATAAGTTACAAGTTACTTAATGTAATTTAATGCGCTAATAATTTCACTGAACTATTTTTGAGACAAATTAACACCTCTAAGCAAATTCATTTCAAAATTTGAAAAAAAAATGCCACCACTTTATCAACAGTGCGTCATTATATTAAGAGGATGTTACGTGGATACAGTTGAAATTTATTATAAACCTTTCAAAAAATAAATATTTTCGAATTATTTTTAACTTAAAAGAATTACTCGGGGCGAAACATTCCGTTCAGAAAAAACAAAGGAAACAAAATAAGTTTAAAAAAAAAACAATTCTTAAAAAGAGTTATGCTTTTTTAAAATAAGAAGCAGGTTTACAAAACTTTCAAAGTCTTGTAAAAATATCAAATTCAATAAAAAATTTATATACCTCGATCGATACAAACATTCACAAACGGGAAGTCGATGAAAAATTATGAATATCCAAAACTTTCCAACTACTCACTACAAAGTGATACTTCGTTTTTATTTTAAGAAAACATCTTAAAACGTGATAAGATCGCAATTTAAAAAGAGCAGCGGAACCATTAAAATCCAATCTATTCCTTAAAAATATACATTTACTTAAAATAAAAAATAACTCGGAAGAAAAATACATAATTGCAAAGATATCGCAAGGAGATGCATAAAAATACTCAAACTAATACATAAATTGAGTATGGTTAGATATGACATCTTTTATCACGAGCCATAGGAAAATTTTTTCAACGCATGAAGACACATGACAGGCTAATAAGTTTTAAAAGTTTACACATATTTGAAAATTATTTTGTGTCAGGAAAGGAGGTTTTCCATTAACGATCGTTTTAATATTAAGGTAAACATTTAGCAGAGTTGGTATTGTGCGCAACAGAAAAATAGCAAATTTTATAATAAAGTAATTAATTTGGTTCAAAGGATTGCTAAAATGTACAACAAAATCGCACATTTTCATAAGCTTTGCCATTTGAAATTTTTTATATTTTATTTTTATAACTACTAATGATACGCTACTAAAGTTTAAAACTCATATTAAATAACAGAGAACTCGTACTATACAAATATCATCTTATAATAGAAAATTTTATCTGACAAAAACTGCCTGTTGCTGTGAATTAGAAGCTAAAGAAATCTCCTTAGGGCAGAAAATGTTTTCGTCTCTTTTGTTATCTTGAAATTCCGAAATAATTTTGCCAGAAATTTTTATTATGGAGCTTTAAACAGCATTTCTCATGAATATGTAAATAAATGTTACATTGTGCGTCCGTGCGCAATTACTGTTTTACAAACCAAATGAAAAGGAAATTAAGAATTATTGACGTCTATGAAGTTTTCCGCATAGTTTCAAACATTTAATATATGATCAATTGGAACTGCGGATATAGCTGGGAGCATTAATAATTATTTAATATAATACCATGCTACTTATTTCTTTCCAAAAGCCATAATTCTAATTTCAAAATTCTTCTGGAAATGAAATTTACCTTGTTAATCACTTTTTGGTACAATTAATATTATTCAAAATAGTTTTGCTTCATTATTGAGTAAGTTTGATAAAAAAATATTTAAAGCAGCTAAATTTTCATATTTCTTACGATATAAGGAATCTAAGTTAATTTTACAAGGGAAAAAACATACTAAATTATTAAAGTTTGATTAGTTTCATTTTTCTATGATGAAATTCATGTCCTGAAGAAACGCATATGTGTGATGAACAGGAAGATATTGAAATTGTTAAATTTTATGCATGAGTTATGAAATATTTTGAGACATAGCTACACGTCTAAGATAATAAACTAAATTACTTTTTGAAACATTTCATTTGTTACCTTTTTTAGCATTAGTTGCACAGAACATAGAGTTATCCACATATTTTCCATCTTTTAAAACAAATAGAAAAAATAACTAATACTTCTTTCGAAGCTTATGGTTGTCGAATTGATGCTTTCACGAAATTTATTTAATTCGTGTTTCGGTTTTTTCCACAAAAGCATTTAATTAAAAAAAAATATTAAAAACTAAAGAAAGGTAACAGCAATTTTTTAGAAATCATTGCCTGATTTATTTCCCAAATCATCTTTACACTTATGACGTTTTTCCATTCCGAGACGACTAATCATTTACTGATTGTTTAAATCAATTCATAGTTTTTCCCAATAGAGTTTAAAACTACTTGGTTATTCTCTATCTAACGTAGAAAGTTAAGGCGTGTAAAGAACTGCTTTTTGCTGAGAACCACCAGAAACAAAAAATTTCTAATTGACACAATGTAAAGTATTCGGAATCTCAATGTTATTAGTTATTCATTTTTTCCTTGCGTTTAAAAATTCATCTTAACTATTCATGCAAAAGTAATGCTAAAATAACAATACAGTGTTTAGATAAGTTATGTTTCATGGCTGTAGGAAGCTGTATTAGGTTGTATGTAGGTATTATTAATGCTAACTAAACAGTTATTTGTTTGATAAAAAGTTAGCTTTCATGATAGAAAGAAGCACTGATATTAGAATAATTTTGTGCAACAGGTAAAAAATAAAGCAATACTGTTATGAATTATCGTTTGTTTAATCTTTAATTTTGATGTAATTCATAAAAGGAGGTTTCTATATTAACGGTTTGTTTTGCTTTTTTTAAGCTTGTTTGTTCTTTTTTGTGTAGAAGAAACAAAATCAACTTTAGTTTATATATATTTATTTTTGAGCATTAATATATTTATATTTACGCCATTTTGTTTCAAGTTTTATTGAGGAAGCTAGTATTTTATATTTTTGTAAACAGAACTGTGAAATAAATAATTTTGTGTGTTGTAAGTTGTTAACGGTATAATCAAGAGCACTGGCATTAATAACTAATGCTGATTTGAAGTGAAAAACAAAATAAATACAGTGCAAAGATGTACTAAGATCACAACTTTGATATGCACAGTAATCGACTATAGGGACAATTTATTAATCATTTAAACTTATTTCTCAAATATTTGTTAAACACTTAGTTCATTTTTTAGTAATACAAGTTTCATACATAAAATGCCTAGTCATTTTAGATAGCAAACATTCTTCCCCTCTTTAATATATATAATATACCCCTCTTAAAAAGTATATATATTTTAATTAGTCAAAATTACAAAACGGCACCGGCGGATTCCTCAAACATCTATCCATATTTTTGAAATTTTAGAATGCAACTCAGAAAATTAATATTTATACTTGAACATTCATGTTTTTATTTGAGAACAGAAATCTTGCTTTGATCAATAATCTAAAATCAAGTGAATATTTTTAGTACTTCAAAAAGAAACCAATATGACAAAAAAATTATGCATAAGAATTGAAATTTTCTACACATATATTTTTTTAAATCAGAATTTTAGATATAAATTTCTTAATTAGCAGAAAAATACTTTAAATATAGAAAGTGTTTAATGATGATTCAAATATATGGAAATTGTTCCATTTCAATTTTTGCTTCATTCTTGCTTTATTTATAATTTCAATTGATTTTTAAAAAAAATTACTTTTTATGATGCATTAGAGAGAAATCAATACATGTCTCAAAACTATTAACATAAAGAGAATGATTTAGGAATTTTATGGTAGGGTGAAATATACTTAGGATCCGGTGCAATAAACTTATACAGCAGAGCCAGAAGAAATACAAGTTAATAAATTCAAATGGTGTGGAAAAATAGACCTGACGCAACAGTAAATGGGACAGAAAACAAAGCGAAATGAAATAAAACTAAGATATTTCGTGATCGAGAAAACAGTTTTTATAATTAATAATTAACTAATTATTTATAATTTTTTGGGGAGGGAGGGGGAGAAAGCACCACCTAGGGCACACCTAGTTGATTGTGGTACCAATGTTAACTTGAAAACACGATGCGAATTTGATGAGCACCGAAGAATAAATGAAAATAAAGAGTTTGCCTTTCTGGAATTATAAAAATAGTAATAGAAAAAGTTTATACTACCACATGTCGTATGGCAATGTAAATTTTAAAGAAAAAAATGCAACAGATTTCAATCATAGAAAATTTAGATTACGGTGAAAGAAATTTTTTTAATTTAAATCAAAATAAGCATAAAAATTAGAAAAATTATTTTAAGTGGAAAGAAAAAATAAAGCACTATCTAGAACTTTTTCTGCAGTAATTTAAACCATTTGTGTTTTCAAGAACATTCGTTTGACAAACTAAAGCCACTAAAACTACTATAAAATGTGACCTTCATTTAATATAATTAGAAAAAAGCTTTTTGTAAAGCTTATGCTGCATTTTATATGATGACTAATAGCAAATAATGAACTAGTGGAAATTGCCATTATGTTATAGAAATGCATTTTTTAAATAAAGTTTGAAAACATTTAGTAATTTATTAAATAACTGGAGACATTTATTTTTTTTTAACAAAAAAATAATTTTCAAGAGATTTTTTCAGCCGCCTTTTTAGTTTTGAAGTAATTTTTCAGTGCTTAAACTAATTTTATGACATTCCGTTGAATGAAATAACCACAAATATAAATGTAAAATGAATATAATACAAATATAATTCTAATGAAACAAAAACACCAGCATAAAGTATTTAATGTTTAAATTCATCACTTCTGAAACAAACTCTCAAGTTCGCATCAAAGTGAAGACTTGTGTTTGTTTTTTTCTTTTTTAACAACTATACTTTCACCACGATGTCTAAACGAAATTCTATATTTTTTAAAAACAATAAGGTAGCTAACACTTTTTACTAATTAAGACCTGGTCAAATCTGCAACCATCATTATTTGTAATATTTGCTAACGAATTTACAATCATGAATACTAATTTCTGCAGAAACTATAAACAATGAAACCTACAAAAGAATTAGGTTTCACATTTTAATAATATTTTCCAACAAGCTTGAAAATTTTTTCCACTTTTTTTTAATAAAAAACCAACAGAATTAATATCGGGCTAACAGCCACAGAGTCTCTTAGTTTTCTTTTATATGTAGCCAAATGTGGATTAATAATCAAAAACTATCCCATAAACGTGTGCTTATATGAGTATCTATCAGGAGTCCCAACATTGTGAACTGAGTTCAAGATATCAAAAGATAAGGAGTTGACATCACTACAAATCCATTAAGTGAATGGATTGATAAATTGAATGTATAGTTTAATAGCAAACGGCGCGAGGAAGCAGCTACTGAGTTTATCGCAAACCTTATTAAGTTATCAATGCAACAAAATCAAACAGTCTTAAAAACCAAGTCTTGAACACCAAAAAAAGTTGAGAACGATTACTATTCTACGTCTGAGCCCATAAAATTGTAGCTTATTAAATTGTATGAAATTTTGCAATAGAAAATAACAAATTTGTTTTCAGCTATTTATTACGTTCTGATAGAGCTTTTATAATGAAATATTTCTTAAGGGCTTATGATTACATTCTGGAAAGAATGTATAATAAAATAAACAGTGCATGTTTAAAAGAAAACGTTTTACTTAAACTGACACGTTTCATGTATTATATTCACGATTCATGTATTAGATTTTGTCATACTGGTCGGAATTAGTTTTCGTTGAATAAATTTAATGTGTAAACAATAAATATAAAAAAAAAAAACTTACAAACGTGATCACACTTCAAACGCAATTTGTAAATAATTTTAACTCTCAGATATTTCCAAAGCCTATCAAGCTAAATGAATAATTGTTCAATACTCTTACATCACTTTGGTTCTTTGCTGTGCTTGCGGATAGCTGACTATGACTAAGATTAAACTAAAAGGGTGCTTTTTTTCCTGAGAAAGCTACTGTCTTTAGCGTCTAAAGATAATATTAATAACAAGGCTTCTATCATTAGTCTCAATTAAGAATGCTATTTCGAATTCTTAGATAAAATTAAATCCTAAAATTTTTAATTTTTCCCCAATTACAGCTGGATGCAAGTTTTTATAAAAATTAATGTTCCATTTTTTTTTAACTGTGCACTTCTTGGCGAAACGCTTTCAGAAATTCAAGGCCTTCATATTTCGAGAATTTGACGAATTAAAAATTTGAAATATTTCAAAAGTAATCAGCGCCATAAAATTGAAGGCATTATTTTCTGTATCGCGCAGCAAATAATATTCAGGAGATAAATGACAGATAGAAAATATATCTAGTTACATCAAAAAATAATAAAAATGTTAACATTTCTAAACAAATTTTTGGTTGCTCATCATTTAATTCTATTTGTCTTTCTAGTAAAATATATTATAGAAACAAAATTCAGTGACAAGTATAAATGTGTGTTCTAATTATTACAGTTTACTGTAATTCATTATTAATTTTTCGTTTCATAGAAAACAAAAAAAAAGGCTGACAAGTTATTAATTAAGCAATGAGAACATTTTCTTCTAAAGACATTGTCAGCAAACTGTACAAATCAGAAACTTCTGTTTAAAAAAAATTTTCTTAATGCAAAATATTTCTGCTGTTAGCCATAAACTTTTATTCTTATTATTAGAGGTCATATTAGAAAGTAAAATATCTCTTAAGTTTGATTACATTATGAAACCCTTCTTCGAAGATGTAATTTTTTTAATGTATAGTGGAAAAAATATTTCTTCGAAATCTATCAATATTTTACCAGAAAACGTACCAGGCCCGTATCCACAATATTCGTCCGGAGGAGAGAAAGTGGACATAAAATATGCTTTATTTGATAATTTTTCCGATAACATTCATCCGCGACATTTACTACCAAATTAATGCACAATGCTTTTAACTTTGAAGCTGAATAGTATTCACCTGTAGTGTCGTTCCTATTTTTTATATAAACGACATAAGCTTAGCTGTATATAACCTACTTTTCAGGGTAAGTTATCTAACTTGGATAAAGTCTAACCATGGACAAGAAAGCTCTGTTAAAAGAGGAATAAACTTTTGTTCAATTAATTTCACAATGAAGATTATCTTCGTCATAGTTATAAATGATATAATCACACCTCAAGCAATTTGCATAACGAAAATGTCTTCATGCCAGTTTGCAGCAGTAGTTCAAAATGCCAATTGCAGTAGTAGTTAATAGGTTAAACTAAAGTTTAGTTTTGATATCGAAAGTTTTTTTTAAATATAATCATTCAAAAGCCTTAAAAATATTTTGTTTCTAGCTTTATAAATAAAATTCAAAATTAAAAAGCAGTTTTGTTTTAAATAAGAAAAAATTATTAAATGTTCCATAAATCGTAAACATTTATACGCGTCTGAAGCATATGAAGAGCTTAAAACAAGATTTTTATTTGATAACAGATACCACCATGAAATATTTAATCACGTGTAAATGAAGCTACCAATAAAAATTCTAAATTATTTTTCTTTAATGTTTAGTTTTTAAGTAAATATTTTTCAAATTTTCTCAGGAAGGTGGTTAAGCCTTAGAGGACACCATTTTCATTTTGTTTACACTCAATCGATGTGATTTTACTTAGGATCAAATTTAATTGAGACCTTATCATCAAAAGATTCTAACTTATAATCAAATTTAATACCGACCTTATAGTTAAAAAAGATTCAAAAGCTACTACACAGTAGCAAACTCATATGGCATTACGCACCCAAGAGCTCGCAAAATTAAATTGCGTTAAAACGAAATTTTTACTCAAATAGCAAGAGAGCTTTCAATCTTGCAGTTCCTATCCGTAGGGGGAAATTTAAGGAATTTGTAGATGTAAAATAACACACAATTGTGTGCCTAAAATTTTTCAACCCTCACATTCTGGTCGAAAACACAAAAAAACTTTTCTTTTTTTGAAAAAAAGTAACCATTTTTAAACATATGTAAATGGATTTGTTAAAGTTAGTTATTCATTTTGGCATAAGTATAGAGGAGCTTTCTATTAAATCAAATTGTTTTCTCACCAAATTGTTTCGTCTATCACAAAACATCGATAGCTTATTTTTGACTTAATTTTGTTTTTTAAAATTTAATTTTTATTCCACCTCCGAAATCTCAATTTTCCTCCGTGCCTTTTTAATATTCTAATCAAGACTTTACCCTAAAGTTTCATATTTCAAAATGCTGACTTTAGCAGAGGTGCCAACTTTCCTATTTAGCTATCAGAAATCAGAGCACCAAAATATAAACGGATAAATTAGAGCAATTTTAAGGTGTATATACAACCTAATTTGATATAGGTAGATAATTTTAATAAAAATATACACGGATTTACTATTAAGCATAAAAGTAGCATTTAGATAAAAAATAATAAAACTAATTTAAAAATTATACAACGTTGAAACTTTATAAGATGATAAAATTAAATGGAATGAATTTTCAAGGTCTTAGTCAAAAACTAGCCTTCATGGCTTTTTTTGTCATCTTGCACTTGAACCTCAAAAGACTTATGCTCACAGCATCAGTTTTAGTTAATATTCTAATATGCTCTTCCATAAGGAGAGAAGATTAGTTTGCTGGAAGGAAAAATATATAAAGTTTCTTTCCTTTTTTTATTTGTTTCTATCAAAAAATTGTTTTTTAATTTGTAGAATTGTTTGAGGAGTAGAAAAAAAATCTCAGATTAGTTGCAACCCACCAAATTTCGTAACTCTTGGTAATGGAGAGGAAAATAAACTTATTTTAAACAGCTTATTACGGAAATTCTTAAAAAGTATAATTTTTATTATTTGAAAGTAAATAGTAATCTTGACAATTAAAGCGTAATGATTGAGGACAAATTGTAATTGATGGCACCTCTGCTTTAATGGACATAGACTCAAAACAAAGCTACAAAGAACTGTTACTCCATTTATCTTCTCCTGCTGAGCTTGCTTCGAATAGAAAAAATAAGGCATCACACTCGTAGGGCACCACACTCTCAGCATGTCAGCAACCAATACACCACAAAAAGGTTTTCACTACTAAATGGTAGAAGTGTACTTTGTCTTTAAATGAATTTCCAACTTCAAAATTTGCAAGTTAAAAACTTTAAGATAAAAACACTATTTTGGACTGTGACAAAATCGCTCTACGAGTTGCGTGATGTCATTGTAGGAACTTATTGTGAAACGCTGTCACAAGAAGATAACTTTTATTCCAATGAGAAATAGATTTTTAGTAGTTCTAATGTATAAAGCCACATTTTCACAAAAAAAATTGAGGCCCTTTAAGTAATTTTATTGAATATAATTCAAAATGATTATAGTACTTAAACAGAAATCAAGAAAAATGTGAAATCTACAGAAGTTATTTTTTAATTTTTTAACCCTTAACGGTCTGAAAGTATATGAAGTTTACTTCCTACTATATAATTAATCATAGTAATTATAATTAATCATAGTTATGTAATTAATTGGAGTTAAATTGTTGCAATCATGACAACAATAAGTGTGATAAAAATAATAAAGAGATTGCAGACTCTCTATAAGTAAAAGTGCCGTTTAAATGACTGTCCGTTAAGGGTTAAAAAAAAATTCTCTTTTTTTCGTTTTCTTTGTTTCACAATAAGCCTTACAATTAGGGTTTATAACACGTGATTCGGAACCCCTTCCTTGTTTTAACTCTTTCTACCTTCTCCTTAACCCTTTTCAACATCCCCAGAACATATGCCTGCAATACTCCAGTTTCATATTTTTTTAAATACAACCCAGAAGTAAATGGACGTTTAAAATTCTTTATAACCTTATTATAGGTGCAGGGAAAGATCAAAGTGACATAAATTACAGAATAAATGTAAAGCTGAAAATATAAATATCTGCTTCAAAAATGTAAGCTCCATTGCGTAGTGTCCATTTATTTCTAAATTATTCATTTAACTATTTCACTATTCTGACACTTTATTGCAAAAAAATTGTATTTTATTGAGATTAAGTATAATTTCATAGATGAAGTAATGCGTATTGAATTAGTTCCGCCATAATTCATTCACGATTTAGTTGCAATTTCCGAATAACATTTAATATACATTAAATATCCTAAAATCATTTGAAAATTTAGTCTGAAAGGATCCGAGCGGAAAACTGTTTTTTATTTGAAAAATCTGAAAAATCCATTACATTAAAGAGCTTTGCGAGTTGTCAAAATGAAATAAAATTAAGAAAGATATAAAAAAAAAAAAAAATTATTCCATAAGCTGTTACTCAGAATTTCAACAAATTAGAATAGAAATATCTGAAAATTATATATTTATAATTTAACACTTTCATTTTTTCATGTATATCTTTTTTTGATAAGGTAGTATTTAAATGGTTTTGTTATTTTCATTAATCATTAGTATTTTGATATTTAATTACAACAATTTAACTTTTAATGAACAGACAATTTGAAAGTCCATCTCTGTCAGTAGCTTTATCCGCCGTTTCTCATTGATAAAATGTGAAGAAAAAATTGCTAAAAAGAATTAATGCCAAAACGTAATTTCTGATAACTTGTGCTATTTTAGGGAGGCCATTTGTCAAAAAATAATGGGCACTAATGCAGCTTAGAATAAATACTAGTTCCTGATAGTGATTAATTCAATTTCAACCAAAACATGTTTCAAAACAAATCTGTGATGAACTTTTTTCAGCTTCCAATCGTCCGATTTATGTTTATTTATTTTGTTTAGAAATATCTTATTTCGTACTTAATTATTTTTCCTTTAAGTTTAAATTCGATATTTCACAATTAATAGAAAGCTAATTTTTTGGGTTGAAAATTTAGCCCTAAATTCGGTAGAATTTGCTTACTAATATTTTTTTTCTAATCGAATATATTAATAATTGTGCCATTTGAAATATGGATATTAGGTCATTTTCCTGGGACCATGAGTTGTTGCATGCAGCGGAACATAATTTTAAGTACCATTCCTCCTAATAGATGCATCTTATTTTTGTTTCAACGATTTTGTTTCATAAAATATGTTTGCCGCATTTTCCAAAACATTTTGTTTTTTGTTTGGGAAATATATGCAACCCTTTAACCTTGAAAGAATAGTATTTTATAGACATTTATCAAGCTTCATATAAGTTTGGAAATGAAGTATTTGTGGCTCAGAGACGAAACATTTTTAAAAAATTTTATTTTGTGTGGGTGCAATACGCATCACTTTTTCTCCCTACAAAATTTTGTTTCAACCAGAGATGAAGGGGTAACCTTTTTCCTCCTCATTCCCTGAAAAATTCCATTTCTTTTTGAATGATAAGATGGAATTTCTCAATCTTGCAATTACTATCAAAAAAAAATTTGTTTAGACATTGAATACTACGTAAATTGCCCTAAGCGCGAGCGTAAATGCAATTTTAAAAAATTTATGGTTGGAGAAAATAAATCGCAAGACAGTATAAGATTAAAGATTGTGAGGAATTGAAATACAATTGAAAATGCATATAACAGATTAAGAAGTTATTTCACTTTTAGTTAAAAAATGAATTTTTATTCAAAATGTAAAACTCTTTTACTAAAGTGTCTACTTTTTACTTGTTATAAACTGTCACACAAATATATCACTACCACTCATAATATTTCAATACATCTCTTTATTTTTGTGTTTCCTTTTTTTTCGAAATACAAAGAACAAAAAATTATAAATATAATATTTTATTCAAAAATGAAAGAATTACATAATATAATATGCTCAATGGAAATTTCTCTTGAATCTTCCTTTATTAAAGTAGCGGTTTCTGTCATTGGTCACTACCGTAGTTCATTAGCTTTTCAAAAATTTTATATTATTCCAATTACATTGAGTTTACACTTACACGATTTAAGTTTCAATCTTTATAATTTTGAAGCGACTATTCAAATTTTTTTAAAGTCGCCCAAGAGAGCAGTAGTGTGAACATAGGAGGAGACCAAATCATACTTTGAGATTTCGGGACACTCACTCGTCTTCATTCTTCTGAATTCTTTGAAACATTTTTCTTCACATTCCTAACTTTCTTCACATATCAGTTGCACTAAAAGAATGAAGTTTTTCAGTAGATTGAATCACAGATCAATAGTAAAAAATAATCTGGCATCCACGATCCCACCTAGTTCTAGAAAAAAGCTGCTTCTTCTATTATTATAATAAAATCCTCTAAATGCTTGATAGTAGGTTGGATACCAGCTGATAAAATGGTCTATAGCACAAACTAAACCTTTTCAGAACCAGATATTATTCGTCAGTGTAGCTTTCTCCAGCAGATCTCTGGTGCAATATCCATGTCTTCATTAGTCCAGATAACCCTAACGTTACGGCATTCCACTTTGCTGAGGTAACAACACTAAATGGTGTGACGTGCTGCATGTTATAATTTCTTATAATATTTAGCTAAGCGAACTCAATATATACCGTTAATGGTATTAATCCTATATAGTTTAAAGGAATATTGCCAATAGGTGGGTTCAATGTCAGCAGATTGAGACTGTTACCAAACGGTATCACGACTGCTAATTACGGCTACCGTACACACGTGGGCGCGTGGATAAATGCGTTATCATAACGAAGGGGTTTCCTTTTATTCGTCTGTATTAGAGGCAATTTTCTTTCTGACACACAGACCTGAAACCTCAAGGTTCAGTGGCGACTTTCGACTGTATATATCGATACACTACAGTTTCCATCGCTTCCACCTTGACTTCAACCTTGTCATATGGGGACGTTCTGAATCCATTTCTTTTGGATATCCCTCTTATAAACATTTTCCTGGTGTGAGGTTTTGCGGAAGATGTTAATTTTCCGGCAGTTAATGGCTCTTGATAGTTCTTTTAAGAGAATATCGGAAAACAAGCAAGAAGCAATAATCAGTAAGCAATAATCAAGAAGCAATAATCAGTAAGATTCATTCATACAATACTTGTATTGCTTGATGCAATATTTATATTCGCTTTTTTCCCCAAACTTGACTTTTTTAATAAGATACACTTTACATGATTCCTGAATTTCCAACTGATGACAACACTTAACATAGAAACATCCTATAGCCTGCACACTTCTCTATTGAAGGCGCTGTCGAAATCGATTTGAGAATCAATCTAATTACGTAACTCCATTCTATTGATGTCAGTTTTAAATTAATTCAACTTCACAGGAACGAAAAATCGTCTTTTAAAAAAGAACAAATTCTATTTACTGCAAATTTTCAAACGCAGTCCATACTAATATCTAGTTATATCCTTGAGATTATGTTATAGTAATATTAATACTACTAGATAATAGTAATATTTAGTTCGTCTCCAATATCTCATTGTGCAGTCCTAGTGCGACGTCTGTAAAAGTACTATTACTATCTAGTTTTCCGACGTAAATTAAATACTACTATTATCATTTCAAACCTAAACAACCGAAACACATTCTAAAAACCTTACGTCAAATAACTTACCACAACAATTCTGCATATGTTTCAGTTATCAAATGCACTTTTCTTTTGAAATTTTCATTTCAGGGCATGTTCATAAAAAGTAAAGTTTTGCCTATTTTGTCACCTGGAATAACTTTTTTTTAATCGGATGTTCAAAACCTAAGCTCCAAGAACGAGGTTCAATGATGTGATTTCAAGTAAGCTAACAAGTTACAGCTAATTATTAACCCCTTATATCCGAAGCGTCACGAACAAACATCTACATGCAAACTCCGGATAGGTGTTGTTTCGTGACTCTCCAGGTGAATTGGGTGGGGAAGGTAGCTTCGCGGTTGTTGGGGTTCGTTGGGGTGGGGGGAGAAAATAGGATTGACAGTTAACATCAATTAGTTTCCTCCCCATGCATTGTTGAAAAGTCTTCTCCTAAGGTTGCTGTTCTTAACTTTAAAAATTGCAGGTAAGGCTTTTAGAGACAGCGCCAAACACCAAAATTTTATCTTCTAATGCTAACTTTATTGGAAGAAACTGGTTTAAATCAACAAATCGACGTATCCTGTGCTATAACGAAATGCTTCACGGCCCTTTTTTATGAAAAAAAATGAATAAAAAATTTCTAAATTGATGTTAAACTTGTTACAATTATTTAATCAATAAGAATTTATAATTTTCTCAAATTATAATTAAAACTAAAACATAGCGTTTTTTTTTTCTTCCTGGGAATTCCTAAGAATTGCTACACTTTAATAATTCTTTTCCACAGGGGTTTCTCATAGTGCAACCGCTAGGCAAACTTTGAATAATTATGGAACATATATTAATTTCTCTGGTTTAATCATTTTTCTTTGCATAAACCCTATAAATTTCGAAACGAAATTATTATTTTTTTTCATATCACATTATGTAATTTTATTTTCGAAACAAAAAAAAAGATTTAATCTACGACTATGTTCATTTGTGACAATTTGACTTGCTAAAATCGAGCTAAATATAACTATATATGAAATTGAAATGTTTTCTTTCAACTGAAACGTAAAATAAATTGTTGCCATATTGGATTTTCATGTCAAGTTTACTGACAAAAGAGCCTAAACTGACAAAACATTACTTCGCTCCAACCACATTAAGTATTTCCTATTCGGTAGACGGAAAAAAAGGTCCCGGAAATAAAGGTACGGAAAAAAAGGTCCCGGAAAAAAAGGTACCTGGAAAAAAAGGTACGGAAAAAAGGGTCCCTGGAAAAAAAGGTCCCGGAAAAAAAGGTCCCGGTAAAAAAGGTACCTCCATAGGGAAAATCTGTAGGGATATTTCCCCTCTCGCTTTCTGGGCAACATGAATGCTTCTCGCTGTTTCAATGAATATTCTTTTTATCTGTAATAATTCAGATTAGATCATTGAGGTAACGAGAAAGGTAAGGGGGGGGGGGGGGCACTTCACGCTTTTTTTTAAAAAATTTTATTTCACTTATTTATTTTTCTTTGATTATTTTTTAAAGCAGGAAGATACATTTAAATTTTTCAATAATATTTTACTTTTTTTTTAAATTTTTTTAAGCGAAAAATGTGTTATTTTCTATTTTAAATTATATTTTGTGAAGAAGTTGCTAATGTGGGGCTTAAAGTAGCCAATCGGGGAAGTTGGGAGGATTTACGTGTTGGATGGTTATTCGTGATTGGAGGTGTAAGTATTGGTGCCTTTTAATTAGAGTAGCGGTATTTCTTTTTTTTATAAGCTGGGTATGTTTAATTTCTCTATTTATTTTATTTTTTTAGGGCAAGATTTAATATAAAATATGCTATTTTTTTTTCCATTTTAAATGATATTTTTTGAAAAGGGTGTTGATATTTATATGAGCCGATTAAGGAAGGTGGGTGGATTTCTGTGTTGGATGTTTATTCTTTAATTGTGGAGAAAGGAAAGTATTGCTCTTTTTTAATTAGAGTCACGGTATTTCTTTTCTTAGAAGCTGGATGTATTTAATTAATTTATTTATTTTATTTTTCTAAGGGGAAGATGCATTTTAATATGTTTAATGTAAAAGATGTTATTTTTTTATTTTAAATGATAAATTGGAAAGAGGGTATAGATATTCATATTAGCCGATTGAGGAAGGTAGGAGGACTTTCGTGTCGGATGCATTTTTTCTTTCTTTTTATAAGATTTTAAATTGTTATAAGAGGTTTCGTCTTTTATTTATTTATTTATAGGTTTTTTATTTCTTATAAGAAATACGTTTATCTCTATTAACTTATTTTATTGTCGAAAATTCTGATTCGGATGGTTGGTGTCATGGAAATATTTTAAGTTCATATTAATTGATATTTAGTTTTGCTAATTGAGGTAAAGGAGAAAGAACATTTAAGCACAATGTTACTTTTTTCCCCTTCCTTTATATGATAAAAAGACTATTTAAAATTTTTTTGTTGTTTCTGTTACAGAATGTGTGTTATTCTTTATTTAACTAATAGTTTATAGAAGTAGTTGACACGACGCTAACGTTATGAATAGTTTTCTTGCCGTTTAGTGCAAGTAGGAGGAGGAGGGATTTGATGCAAGAAATTTTTTTCATTTCTAAGAAGGAGTTTCTTAAACTAGATATTTTTTTGTTAAATATATTTCTTTTCTTAATTAAACAAGGATTTTTTTAAAACATATGTCAGTTTTTAAGTAATTAGTGGAGATACAATTCTCTGCAAAATTGTTTTCACCCTATTTTAACAGTTATGATTCATTTATTTTGGTAAAATGAGGAGTCTTTTACCAGATAGGTAGTCTTTTAAGGGATTATTTTAATACTGAATTTTATTAAGAATATTTTTTTGTTAATACATTTCATTTTAACACGGTTAAGATTTAATTTAAGATTTCGGCATAAAAAAATTTAATTTCAAAGAACTTATTCAAACACGCGTTATTTTGCGCTGATAAATTACATTAAATAGCCTGTAACACATTTCTCAGCTATTTTTAGGAAATATATAAGTAAATTTCGCTTTGTTTAAAATCTATTATTTATTATTATTTCTGTTAAGAAATAATAATAAATAATAGACATTTCTGTTCTGTTATGTCTATTTTTATTCAGTTTTAAATATTTTCTTTATTTCATTAAAGACGGTTTTATTTTTAATTCTTTTTAAAAACAGCATTCATGAAACTACATTTTTTAATAAAAAATCACTTTCTCTATGCACTTACGATTCTGTTATAATAGTCTAAAACAGGGGTTTCCAACTTACATGAGGCCGCTGGCCACAATTAAAAATTCAAATCAAATGGTGGGGCCACAACTTTATCAAAATTTTATGAAGGACTTTTTCATGTTTGAAAGAACATTAAATATTATTGTCAGATTTTTAATAAGTTGTACAAAACAAAAGTATTGAATTACAAATTAAAATAAGAAGTAGATTTTTAGAAATATTTAATTCTTATTAATAATATTTTTAAAAATATTAAATAAATAATAAAAATTCGGGCTACAATAACTTAGGTTTTTATTAAAACTTACATAGTAGCACACAAAATATTCAATGAGAAAATTGAGATTTGTCTGCTACAACCACCAGAGAATCGATATTTACATTTAAAATTTACAAATGTGTGTGCAAATATTTTCGTCCAAAATGAGTGGTCTCAAAAAGTTAAATCGGATAATTTCTTCGAGAAAATTTCTGATACGCACATGCTAAATTATATTAACAAAATACAAAAAGAAATGAAATAAAATAGAGCTACATACATGATTATTTTTGCATTTGAATAAATATTTTCCTGGGTGTAAAACCTGAGAAATAAATTTTTTTGCACAATTGGTATGTTAAATTTCACAGATACGAAGAAATTAGGTTTTTATTAACGAGAAAAGCATTTTAAACCCATATTGATTCTTTACGAAAATTGTCCGCAAAAAAATGACAACTAGTAAAGTTTAGTCCGCGGGCCACAAAAACAGGCTTCGCGGGCCGGATGCGGCCCCCGGGCTGCCAGTTGGAAACCCCTGGTCTAAAACAAATATCATTTTAACAAAGTGAATAATATATATTATAAATCAATGATTATCAAATTCAATAAGGTATGTTACAGATTGAATCATGTTAGATGCACTGAAGTGTGCCTTTACCAAAAAACAAGCATTTGTGGCTATATTAAAATTTTTGCAAACAAAAGGAAATTGGTGTTATAAAAAAGGAAAGATGTTTATGTACTTTTTTGTGAGTCTACTGCTAGAATCAGTGCATTTCATTAATCTTGTAAATTTCTGAAGATAGCAATTACTTTGACGTATGTGTACTACATTAGTGTACTGCAAATGGATGTCCTTGAGGTTTCTTGAATACACCCACAAGAATAAGAGGGGGTTTCACTCTAACAACCCTTTCAACCTTTTTCTAAGAATGTTTCAGTCATTCTTTGTATTTCAGTTTTTCATTCTTTGTCATTCTTTGTATTTCAGTTTCCAGCAAATCAAAGCTGGAGTGCATATCGTACATAGAAAAAAGAGGAGCTATGAAACTCTTCAAAAAAGGTTGAAAACACTTTGCGTTAAGTTTTTAAACCAAAATCTAGACATCCCAGAATTTTTAAGTTCAATAGCTAATAATCTAAGAAAGAAAAACATGTAAATTTAAAAACTAACTAAATTTAAAACCCCTAAAAACTCAAAATTGTCAACATACAAAATTTTCATTCATTTCCAATTTCATATTAAAATCTGTATTCATTACTTTGGTTTATTAATTTTTTTGAATAGCTAAAAATGATACTACATGGCAGTTTTAAATAAAGCAAATTTTATATTTAAATATTCCTAAGTGTAGGTTTTTAATTTTCTTTAACATCTAAAAGACATACCATTTAAAAAATTTATAAGATATTTTAACGATGATATGTAATACCTTTTTTGCAGAGTTTCATAGCAATGAACTATTTATGTTTTTGTATATTGTATATTTGTGAATTTGTATATTTTAAACATCGAAATCGTCATTATTTTACAAAAACATAAAAAATTTTCCTCTAATGTATTCCAATCAAGTTATTTTTTAATTTTCCTGTGTTTTCAAAAAATAATGTCATAAAAAATGATGTTTATAAATATATTGTTGTAAGCAGAAACAAAGTTCTCCATATACGTCTAAGCTGAAGTTTTTAGAGGAATAGTTAAAAAACTTGTCAACTACGTCATAAAAGGTTTATGATATATTTTATTTTAAATTGAAAAAACTGATCTACTTATAAAACACATCTTATTTAATTCAACTTTATAAATATTAAAATAATTTAAATCCAATGAAAATGTAATAAAAATAATTACATATTTCAGGCAATATTACTGTATTATAAATTACTTTCTAGCAAATGCATAATGGATGCAAAATTTTTGTTCAAACTAATTGGAAATTGAATATAAATGAATCATAAAAAAATAAAGAAAAATACATGAAAAAAAATCAAACATACTAATTTTTTTTTATTTACTTATTAAAAAAGCAATCCTACTTTAATGAATGGTTTCTTTTTTTCTGGAAATTTCATAATTACAAATTAAAATATATAAAAGACCAGATATTATAATACATATATACATTAAATGACTAATATATATTTAAGTATTAAAATAACATTCGATTCAATACGAAACAATGATATTTTTAAAAAAACCAGCTGACTTAAATCATGATTAAATCAATGAAATCCTGCTAAAAATATTCAATAAGGTTTGCTTCTGATAAGTTTCCAGCATTTTGATTCTAATTTGCTCTTAAATATAGTACATTGAATAAATGTTAATTGTGAATGTAAATAAATGTGAAAAAAAAATTCATTAATTATAATACTACGTTGTAATGCAACGTTAAATAACCTTTTACGCTTCAATTAGTAAATTAATTACTAAAGATGTAAAGTAATTAAAATGATAGTTGTTACTGTTTAGATAATTTTTTAAGTTGTTCTTATTGACAATTAAATAAATAAGAATTATTATCTATTTAAAGAGAGAAATAAGCGAATAACACCACCATTACCACCAATCAAATGCTTAAGAGCCGCACCGGGTTCGAATGCCAGAGCCGGCGGGTCAATATGAAGATGCACTCAGTTCGCACTGATCACAGTACTAATGTAAAATATCCTCTGTGGAAGACAGATTATGGGTTAGAGTTCACTTGCCGTCAGTCTAACCGTGGATGGTTTTCGTGGTTTACACTATATGTAACGCACATGCTTTTAAGTTCCATTGAAAAGTCCCCACGAAGGCAAATTTCTCCCAATGCTTGATCTAGGAGTTCTCTTTGTCTTCTGGGTTGAGTTCACTTTTATAAGACTACGTAATTGAACATTAGTAGCCTTTTAAAAGCAATTAAGACATTACAAATATTTATAATTTTTAACAAATTTTAAAAAATAATCGAAAATAATTTTTAGATTTATTCACTAAAATAATGAAAATAAAAAGTCACTAATAGAGAAAAAATCTTTAAGAGAAATGGCACCGAAAATTGAAGTTTTTAAAACCCAAAATATAAAAAAGAAAAATATGCTCTCGAATTCGATAGCAAATGATATTTAAACATTAACCAGATAGTGGATATAGAATGCTCTGCCTTGTTTATTGCAATATCTTTTTAGATAAATTATAATTTTGTCATATTTTAGGGTTTAAATTATAAATTCAATAGTTAGGGGATATTATGTTTTAATAAATCAAAAACTTTAAAAAAAATTTAAATCAAAAACTTTTTCTAAACTTCATTTTTTTCCCCAATATTGTAAACAAGAGGTGGCAAACAGTGGGTCAAGTAAGACCGTCAATGCATAAACCGATTCCCAAACATGCCATTGGTTAACTGAAACGGTTCTGTGCTATGTTATCAATTGTAACTTATTACAAAATTAAAAAAAAAGCGAAAAATGAAAGAAAATTACACCTGTCAAAAAATTTCTATTAGAAGCGTTATAAGCGAAACACATTAATTTTACTCCCCCTCCCCTAAAAGTTTCATGTAGCCTGATAACACTTTTTCAATAGATAAGAGTCAAGATTCCCGGTAGAATCATGATCTTAGAAAATAAATAAACAATTTTATTGAACATTTTCATATTTAATTAACTTTTTAAGAATAAATGCATAAATAAGAAACAAAAGTTGGATAAAAAGCTCTTTGAACACGCGCGACACGCAAAAAAACATGCACGGAACAGCAAAAAGCGCTTCAATCCAATCTTCTCATTTAAAATATTTTCCCCTACAGAATTTTCCCTACACAGGTACCTTTTTTACCGGGACCTTTTTTTCCGGGGACCTTTTTTTCCGTACCTTTTTTACCGGGACCTTTTTTACCGTACCTTTTTTTCCGGTACCTTTTTTTCCAAGAATCTCCCTATTCATGGGAGGAACAAGAAAGTTGTTTAATTAATTCCGTCAAACATTGATGATATTCCTTTTAAGCGTATACAGAAATTTGTTTGATATTTCAACTTAATTACCTAATACAATTCTTATTCTCCAGTGTTTGGAGGTTAATGCTTAAGCAATTACCTTATACTCAATTTTTCTCAGTAAAAAGTAGAATCAAAATTTAATTACATCGTTTTTCGCAAAATTTTTCTTCAAAACAATTTAACAAGTACACAGAGGAAATGTAGTGTTTTATATATACATATACGTATCAATGGGCTTTTGAGCGGGTACATAAAGAAACCTCAGGAACACTTACCTAAAACTTTCTAATAGTCTTCGATTAATAAAGATCAATGCTTTATTGTTAAATAATAATAATACACCACATAAATCGAAAAGAAAAAAAAAAGGATTGAAAGTGAAAAAGGACTGGTTTCTTGTTTTAGTTACATTTTTAAACTTAAAAGTTTATAACAATATTAAAACTTATATTTTTCATTATAATATGCGTCGTTATGTTACTCGATATTGATCGCGAAAAAAGAAACTTAGACATTATCTTTTAATATTTTATGGTGCATAAGAATATTGAAAAACTCAATACATTAATGTCTACAAATTTATTTCAATGCAAGGAAAGTTACCAATTTATTCTTAGGAAAGTCATTTCAGTATTTCTGCTTTTTTCAATATCTTTTTCGTTTATTTTTGTTTGGAAAATGTTTAGAAATATACGACCAAACAAATTTTTGAAAATGTTTCAAAGTTTTTCATATATCACATAACAAAAATCATCTGTGCTTTTATCATTCAAAAGACTACTTTAATTTTTCATTGATTTTTATCAAACCGTTTTAAAGTTATTCAAAATGCTAATGATTAGTGTTAATATTTTACTAGCTTTAAATAATAATTTTTTTTCTTTCGTTTTTTTAATCATGCGTAACCAATTTCTTTTTAAAAGTCATTCAGTATTCTATTTCTAAATAATTAATTTATATTACTTTTGTAGTATTCCCTTGAAAATATTTCTTTTTTTTTTTCACCGCAAGGGAAAGACTAATGTTTGTAAGTATTCTGAGAAATGATTTATACAATGGGGTTGTCCACTATTTGCTTTGCTTAGAAAAATTTCACAAAGCTATTTAACTCCTCTTCACCACAGGACATCTAAACTATCCCGCTTACCCACTGTTACCAGAGGCAGAAATTCTTTCAACACTTGTCCATTCATTCTTCATTGTTACATATGGAATTACAATAGCTCGGAAACGCATTGTAAGGTATTGCACACAGTAAACGTCCCCAAAGAAAAGTAAACAAAATTCAACAGCTTAATTTTCTGTTTTTCTTTTTTTTTAAATTCAAGAAAAAATTATGCTATATTTTTTTCCGGGAGAGCGAATTTAGTGATTATTGTAAAAATTAAGGAAAAAACACCGAACAGATTAAAAAAAGGCAAAGAAAAAAACTGATATTGGAGAAAAAAAGTTAGAGAAATTTATATTCTGACATAGTCACATCAAAAAGTCGTGTAATTTTCATCAAATTGTTAATTATAATGTTAATTAAGTACTGTTGGTTTTTCTATGATGATAAAATTAAAGGTATCTAACCTTTTTTTATTGCACTTTTTATATTGTATTTAATTTCTTTTAGTAGATAATGTCTAATATTTCAACTATTAGTCTCGCTCTCTTGAAACAATAACATGAGTTAATTTAGGGGAAAATAATATACTTCGATTAATTAAGTGCAAATTTTTCATGCATACTCAATTTCATATACCTTCTCTGACCGACTACGTAATCTAGTTTATGGTGCTTCTTATAGATTTAAAAAAGTAAATAAATAAATTTATCCACATCTAAAAGTAAAAAAAGCAATTAAGTAAGTAAATAATTAAGCAAAGACGTATATTGTTACCGATGCAAAGTGGAAACATAAAATTATAAGAAATAAACTTCCTTCACTTAATTATTTTATTCACTTTTTCTAAGTTTTTTTTTTTCAAAATACGAAATGTGATTTTTATTAGAATTGATGAAATTTAAAGTCTTAAAACTAATACTTAAAAATTAAAACATTTTAACCATTGCGGAACTTTTTTTTTTTTTTTTTTTTTGGCAAGCAGCCAATCTTAAAACAGATTTAACACTATTTGGAATATTTAATAAAGATTTTGAAAACAGAACTTTTAAGGAATTTAAAAATATTAATTGTTAAAAAAATTCTAATTACGCAGAAATTATAATTTAAAACTTAAGACATTTCAATGATATAAGAAATTACAGTATGAAGTAATGATATTTGAATTTTAAATCGTTTTACAAAATCATTCATTAAATAAATGAAAACATATTCATAAAATAAATTTATTTCAATGGTACCATTCAATTGAAATTATTTCAAAACAATTTATTCAAAATCTGATGATTAATATTGTGGCCTTAAGAAAAAGAAAAGTAAGTTTTAAGTAATCAAATTTAATCAGTTTTAAGAAAATTTTAAGTAATCAAATATTTTTTTTTTTCTTAAAAAATTTTTTAAAGAGAAAACAATAGTTGTTTTTGCACTCTTTTCAGCTTTTTTTTTTTTTCCTTTTCCAATTTTTCTTTTTTTTTTTTTTTCAACTAGCAATTGGAAACGGTATACCTAAGTTTTTTTTGTTTTGTTTTGGTTTTAGCAATTTCAATAAATTTTAAATTTTGTCAATAAATTTATCATTTGAATACAATTGAAAAAGACTTTAGTCCGTGTCATTCTTAATTCTCTTTTATTTTCTTTTAAATATCCTCTTTGTTTATGTATGCTTAAATTAAAAAATAAATAAAAATCAACTGTTTCACACATACGAGGGAGGAAAAAGGGGAAAAAGTAATAACAATACAGTTAGTTCTACGCAAGAACGAAATTATTTCTGTATGCACAATGCTGATGATTTCTACTCCACAATACGTTCACTTTAAATTTTATTTTATGCAAATCTAAATAAAAGAGCATTGCGTAGATGTACGTATACTGATCTAGAGAGCCTCCCTATACAGAACCTTTGTCCAAATTCTTAGAGATTTGCGCAGTAAGGAAATTTTTATTTTTATTTTAAAACCGGCATTGTACAGCCAACATAATTCTGAGTTAATGGCTACCATTAATCAATTCCGTAGCCTTGTAATTTTGAGCCCAACCCAGAAGACAACGGAACGAAAAGCATTTGGAGAAGCTGTTCTTTGTGGAGGTCTCTATGATGGAAACAGCTCTATCATTCGTGTTTCAGGGAGAAAAAAACCAGTAAGAAGTAATGTTAGATACCACTTTCATCAACAAAAGTATAATTGGAAAAATTAAATAAATGAAAATTGTAGATCGATCGCATGCGCAAATCAATTTGTTTCGACCAATAGTAAAAAAATATATAAAAAAAAGCGTATGATAGTTTTATTCGTTCTAAACATTTATATTTTAATAAATGAATTATGTTTGCAATGACAATATTCAAATTACTTTTATTTAGTTTAAAATCTTTAACGTGTCTCTGCATGTGTGGAAAAATACAACTTAGTAGGACGAAAAAAATCAAAAAATCAGCTGATAATTCTGGCATAATATTCAAATGTGCTTTATATTAAGAGACGAATAATAATAATGATTTTAGTTTTCAAATTTTTTTTTTATCGTCAAAAATTATTTTTTAGGACAAAGTTCAGTAATTTTCGTTATGAATGAAATTTGATTTGCAGTTTTCCTTTGTGTTCTAATTTAGGAAAAAGTGCAATAATTTTTTCTTCTTATATGAGGAATGGATAAAATTTCTGGAAATTCGTTTCTATTTTAAAATTATTTTGAGAGTTTGACTGTTTGTGACGACGTACAAAAGTATTTACTGTTCCCCTGGAAGAACGTGCAGGGATAATTTTACGACACCATGCATTCTATAAGTTCGGATTCCTGAAAAACTAGGAAAAAAACCTTTTCATCCCTTTCATGTCTGCATTGAAACAATTTTGTCGAGTATAATATAATCATTTATATTCAAATAATCAGTGAAGTAAATAATGCTTTAAATTTTATTACGGGAAAAAAAACAACGGTACACTCCTTTCAAATAATTAAGCAATAATTATTCAAAGTAAGTCTACGACTAAAAAGGGATATATTTCTATAAAAAAAATTATAGTTTTTTTTTGGCAGCATATAAATGAATTTGATTTTGCGTCAATCAAATTTGAATCCAATTTTGAATCGCTCAATACTTTGGCTAAAGTTGAATAGAAAATATGGCCTAACTTGATCTCTCCTTGCTGTTGTAGGAAATTTAATCTTGTACTGATTTTTCTGACATTGCATGTATCTCTACTTCTTTTGTTGTAAAAAATTAGAAATGCTTTTATTTCATTAATTAAATTTAAAGAAATTTATTCAGTGTGATAAAATTATTATTATTATTTTAATAATTTTTTCAAGATTTAATTTATTTTAATGCTATTAACTGTGCAACAAACTATTTATATCTATTAAAACTATTCACGTCAATATAGAAAAAAAAAAGAAGATAAATGAAACATTTTACTTTAAAAAAAACTTAAGTATCAGAAGGTTTAATCTGAAATTTAATAAATATAACGGAATTGATATTATCACTCCCCTGCTTCCTGCTCTTTACTTTATTCATTTATTATTATTTTTTTTAGCAACTGAGAGTAATAAAAATGCTTTTGTAATTTAGGAGAAGCCTTCCAAAATATTAAAATTAATCAGATAGTATCTTTAATAATTCTATTAATTTCTTTATAGCTCATATGTATTTTCAATAGAGAAAATTTAAAAACTTTAGTTCGGTTTTATATAAACTTTTGTTTTCGCAGCAATAAACAATGCTTAGCACCTAGGCGACATATTAAAGCATTCTAACGTAAGAAATAAATAAGAAAGTGATAATTAAACAGATTAATTAATAACATTTGCAAAATTACGGCAGTAATTATTTATTTTTCTATTAAAATTATCTAGGGCGAAATGTTTCTAAAAATAGATGTCGAACGAAGGCAAACAGTTTCCTTTTTCCCCCTTTTTTTTTCGGAGGAGGCCGGTAAACCATGATCAAAGAATATAGTGGTGTCGATCGCCATACAAAAGGGAATGAATTCCCGATGTCTGCTGTGAATGATTGAACCGGTTGGAAACTTGGAAAGCGAATTGAGTGAGAAATGTACGAAGAGGTTAGCCGAATACCTGCTGCGTAACTGAGAATATAATGACATGCAGAACACTTCTTGACATTAGATAGTAAAAGCTACAATTTATTTTTCTTTGACCATTTTTGCTGAAAAGGATTGCAACCAGCAAGACACATTTTCTTAGAAAAATAGCAGTTGGTCTTCATTTAACCACATTCTTTAATTTATTGTTGAACTTTCGTGCCCTAGATGAAACAAATTCCGATTCTATGTCAAAAGTGGTTATTGGAGGGAAAAAAAAGAATCTGTAACTAAACTTTGACTAAATAGTATACTTTCAAATTACAAAAAAATATTCGTTCATTTTTATTAAAAACTGAATTTAAAGAATTCTAACAGCTTTGTAATTCTACACAATTAAATATTAATGATAACAAATTGATTAATATTAGTCTTATACGGTTAAAAGTAAATTATACCTGATAATTATAAACAAATTAGCTAAGATGATAGTATTCTTTTTTTTCATAGATTTCCTTTCACTGAAAAAAAATATATAAAAAGATACTAAAGAGACTAACCCATCTTTCTGATTCTTCAACCATAAACTAACCATATATCTACAACAATACAATCAAATAAAATCCCTCAAATAAAATGTGATAACTTGTGGCCACCAGACGCGGGAATAGTTTTTGTTATAATTTAATTTAAAGTTAAGGAAGCCGATGACACTATCCGAATGTTCTTGCCTACAAAATGGCGAGCACGCTATGTAAAGGCTTAGTTCGTAAAGATGAAAACGCAGGTCTTGATATTATTCAGTTTTATTACTAATTTATTTAATAACATAAGATGCTGTGTAATAAAATGTTGCTCTAAATACGATGATTCTATTTAATAAAAAGAAATAATATTTTTGTCTTAAGAAGCCCACTTAGAATATGCATATTATTTCATATAACTATTGATTTCTATGCAAAATTCATTACATAGGTGATTCCTCAGAATAAAAATAAATATTTTTCAAAATATTGTTTTCAGAAAGGTAAAGATAATTTGGAATATGTGGCCTTCATAGATCAGTAAAGAGAAAGGTTGAAACTTCATGCCTTTAACTATTATGCCCTTCCATTACTCTCTCTGAATCTAATTACTCAATCAAAAAGAGTAAATACTCAAATAGTATAAGATTTGTTTACTCTGAGACAATTTGGCTCAATAATCATTTTAATATTCCATTACTATATTAGAAAAATCTTTAAACTTCAAAGTATAAAAGTGCAAGTCATCATAATCTAAGAAAGTGCAATTTAAAAATAATAATAATAATCTCTAAAATTATGGTCAAAATTTCTTAACCCTTTGATTTGATGCAAAATTTTTATTAAAGATATTTTCATTTTTAGTCAAAAATAAGTGAAGAATATTATATTTAGCATTTTAATAACTTATGATTATGAAATAGAGCATTAAACACCCGTGCCTTTTTTTGCGTGAAAGATAAAATCTTCCAAACACGGCTCACACACACACGCACATATACATATATATACATATATATATATATATATATATATATATATATATATATATATATATATATATATATATATATATATATATATATATATATATATATATATATATATATATATATATATATATATATATATATATATATATATATATATATATATATATATATATATATATATATATATATATATATATATATATATATATATATATATATATATATATATATATATATATATATATATATATATATAAAATAAATAAATAAATACTAGAAAACAGTTTTTTTTTAACTGTTGTTTGTTATTTTTCTTATTATTCCCCCCCCCCCTTTTTTTTTCTTCATTTCTCTATAATTTTTCTTTGTTTTATCTTCATTTTGAACTTATATATATATATATATATATATATATATATATATATATATATATTTTAAGTTTGCCTTTATTTTCAGGCACAGTTATTTTGATCTAAAAGAAACAGTTTTCTTTAATTTTCAAAATCAATTTCGTATAAATTTTTTATATGAATGAGAATAAAAGTTTTGTTCAAATTTCTTTATTCATTTTAGTCAAAATATAATTCCGATAATCAAACACAGTTTTTTAGAAACTATCAAAGAGTTCATTACATTTAAAAAATACCAAAATATGTTTTATCTGTTAATTAGAGCGCCAAAAAATATATATATATATATAAAAGGGACACCGGTGTCCTTTCTGCGTCAAACAGTTGAATAATAAAATCTCGGAAATGGAACATTTTTCGAAAAAGTATTTTTCAAGGACTACTTAACTGATCATTCGAGCCCTGGGTATTGTCATTTATAAAAATAAGAAAGCTTGATCTTTCAGATTCTGCAAAATTTTAATCTTTAAGATTGAGCAAAATTTTATAATTAATCTTCAATATTCTGAGAAATTTTATGCAATGTACTATTAAAAACTATTCAATAAAAATCTCTATTTAATAAAAAATAGTAGGTAATTAAAATTATTTTTGAGTCAAATAAAAAGTTTGAGTAAACAAGTCTCAAGTTTCGATGTCCGAAGTGGTAAAGAAGAGAAATTTGTGAGGTATGGTATATATATTACTTCCAGCTAAATTAATTATTCACGAAATATATTATAATTAGGCAATTTAATAAAAAATTTATTAAAGAGCGATTTATCTTAATCTTAACTTTTTACATTTGATGATTTTGTAAAAAAAATTGAGTAAAAAAAAAACATTTTAAAAGATCTAAAAAGAGGACAGAAAACAAGAAGGAAAGAAACTTTTACAAGGTCTAGATATTCGTCGCCAAAAAAGGGCTTAACTAACGTTTTGGTAAATGGGGTGTTTTTAAATTATCCAACAATTTGTTGCTGCGTCCATTCTTTTTCCACCAGTCTGAGTTTGAATGAAGAGAAAGGAGAATCGTTTACACCCCCTTAACTACCCTCACTGGGTGGGAACTGTGGTCGAGTTCAAGTGAAAAACCTTCCTTCTGAAAACTGCCGTAACAGGGGAGCTTGAAATCCCAGACACTACCGGAATGAAAGAGTTAAGTTACAGAATCAAACACAAAAACACTATGTCTCTGAATAAGCATACTTTTTAAATGAATTTAGATTTCTGACCCTCAAAATAGGGGCAGGGATCTTCATTAGGTAAATTTTATTTCATTTTAAAATACATTGCTTTCCATTTAGAATATTAATCCTTAAAGTTTGGCATCGATCATTCTAAGATATTTAAATTAATTCTGCCAACTGTTCCACCTTTTTTCTTATGTAATAATCGAATAAGTTTTCGTCGAAAACTAAAAGTTTGTTCTATTCAAGATGGGTAAATATTTTGATCTGGGAGATTTAGTTCAGGATGATTATGGGTAATATTCAATCCTATTATTATTCGGAAATAAACTTTAGTTAATGTTTATAAAGAGAAATGCCTGGTATAAGAAATCAGGTCATTTGAATAATTATTGTATTGATTTAAATAAATTTGATGTGGACTGTAAAATATGTCTTATGTCTGAAAATCATTGGGGAAAATAATTATTAATACTAGCAATTTTCTGATTTTCAGTAAATGGTAGAATTAACCGGAATAAAGGGCAAATTATAAATACTATTAAAAACTGTTATTCAAATATTTCTTGAATATTGAATTTTGCATA